>NC_091476.1:40946914-41280235 GCF_036971445.1 Narcine bancroftii | reverse complement strand
CCCCACCACCCACCATTTTGTCCAGGTGCCTGCATACATTTTCACTTGGACAGCCTTAAACCAAAATGGTGATGAGAGCAAAAGGATAAGGACTCAGGCCTGAACTGTTGGTTATGTATCTTTATCTTTCCAGTAAAAAGTACCCTGCTTTACCTGCTGAGTTTCTCCCGCATTTTCTTTTTACTTCTTTTCCCCTTTATATATTGATTTTACCTTTTCTTCTTTACCATCATCCATCATAAAGGGTCCCTGCTGAAAACATTCACTGACCATTTCTCCCCATGAATGCTGTCTTACCTGTTGAGTTCCTCCAATTCATTGCTGCAGGAATCAACACCAGAGTTTTAGCTTGTTGATCTGAAGATGATTGACTAATTCACCTGCCAATCATCTTTAAGACAATAAGATTGCGTCCATGCAACTATCCATCAGCTAGAGTAATTGTCTGGAGACATTTCCCTGCTGTTACTGAGAGAGCATGTTTAGTTTGTCTTTTCTGTTCTTTAAATAATCTGCATATTGAACAAATTGACCCTGAGATATGCTGTTTACTTTGAAGCAAATGAGGTTGATGAACTCTCATTGGAAAAATTATTGATCCAATGTATTAACTCTGCTTTTGTCCGACAGATACTGCCAAACCTGCTGAGTAGTTCCAGTATTGATTTTTTTAGTTTTAATTTAGCGAGACAGCACAGTAAAAGATCCTTCCAGCCCACGCCGCCTAAATGCACTCACATGACCAATTAACCTACTCGTCCCATCCATGGGACGAAACCTGGAGCACCCAAAGGAAACGCACATGGACATGAGGAGAACCTGCAAACTCCATACAGACAGCACTGGATTCAAACCCAGGTCATTGGCACAGTAATGGCTTTGTGCTAACCATGCCTATTATTTATTTTAACTTTGGATTTCCAGTATTTTCATTTCTGGGATGAGGGGCTGTCCTTTGAGGAGAGATCAGGCAGCATCTGTGAAGGCAGTCGATGCTTCTGCTTGGGATGCTGCTTCAGAACTCCACCTTCACAAATGCTGCCTGACCTTATTCAGCCCATCAAGTCTGCTCCATCATTTGACTCATGGCTGATGAGTTCAGCTATCAGTTGAGAAGAGATTTCTTCACTCAGAAAGTGATGAAGTTTTGGAATTGTCCTTCCATTGAAGACAAAAATTAAATCCTACTTGTTCAATGAGGGGATCAAGGTACAAGTTAGTGTGATAAAATGGTCCTGAGATGATTTGATCAGATAATGGGATGGGACACATTTTTGAGACTAAAATGGGGAGACAGAAAACATTAAAAAAAAGGATTGGACCTGGGGAGGAGATATCAGGTGCTAGTATACTAAAAGTGGAGAAGGTGTAGCGATAGGTCAGGGAGTTGACCAGTGGGGAGAAGGTGGGGGTGATGAGAGCAAAAGGAGAACAGGAGCAGATAAAGGAGAGATGGAATCAGTGGAAATGGATGGTCTGGGAATTACCTAAAACTAGAAAACCCAATTTTCCTGCTGTACAGTTCCAGGCTACAGAGGAGGAATATGCTACGTTATTCCTCAATTTTACTTTTAACCTCACCCCAACAGTGGATAAGGCTAAGGACTGCAGATCAGTGTGAGAATGAGGAAGGGGATTAAAATGATTGGTAACCAGGAGTTTCAGCTTCCAGCGAAGGAGTGAATGCAAGTGCTTGGTGAAGCGGGTTGCCTGTAGTAGAGAGGGTGGAGAGCACCAAATGCCTTAGAGTTCTCTTAACTGGTGACCTATCATAGCCATGCAGCATCTCCTCACTTGTCAGGAAGACACAACAGTGATTGTACTTCCTGAGAAGAGAGAAGCGGGCAAGGCTACCGGCCTCCATTATGTCAACCTTCTACAGGAGATCTTCTGGAGAGAAATGGATTGGAGGTCAATCCACAGGACCATAAGAATGGCAGAGAGAATCACTGGTGTCTCCCTTCTGCCCATCGACATGATCTTCCAGGATCATTGTCTGAAGATGGCGTGCAAAATCATCAAGGACCCCTTCCACCTCACACACAGCATCTTTCAGCTGCTCTCATTGGGGGAAGAGAAACAGGAGTATCAGAGCCAGCAACACTAGGCTGAGGAACAGCTTCTTCCCACAGGCAGTGAGAATGCTGAATGACTAAAGGAACCACTCACACTAACCCTCCAAGACTCTCGTATTCATAAACCAATATTAGGGATTAAATACTTGTTTTGCATATGTATTGTTTGTCTTTATGTGTGTTATGTCTGGCTGTGTGTCTACATGTTTTGTACCAAAGACCTGAGAATGCTGTTCTTTCGGGTTGCACTTGAATAATCAGATGATAATAAACTTGATTTGATTAATTTGATCTCACTGATGGAAGGAAGGCCTTGTCAAATCTACCTCTACAGAAGAGTAGTGTGCAGGCCCCAAAGACCAAATTGAGGCCATTTGCAAATCGAAGGATCCTTATATTCCATCTCTGTACTCTTCAACCAGGCGGTATTAACATTGACCTCCAATTTCTGTGAACATCCTATGTCCAGCCTTGCTCTTCTCCTCACCCCTCTAGCTCCATTCTGCCTGTTCCCTACACTTTCCCATTTCTTCTCCAATCAGAGAATTACCCTTCATACGTCCTCTGTTCCCTCCAATATCACTTCTCAGCTTCTTTCTTTTCTACCCTCCTATCTCTTAGCCTGTGTTCCTCCACCTTCCACCCAATTATATTTTATTCGGAGGGGTCTGCCTGATTTTTGGAACTCCTGAGGAAGGGTTCTGGCCTGAAATATCGACTGTAATTTATTTCCTATGGATGTTGCCTGACCTGCTGAATTTCTCCAGCACTTTTGTGCATTAGACCCCAAAATCTGCAGATTTTTTTTGTGTTCCTCGTTGCTTGCTCTCTCCCATAATCTTGAGAAAGGGACCTGACCCAAAACATTTACTGACCATTTCTCTGCATGGATGTTGTTTGCCCAAGATTCCAGTGTCTGTAATTCTTTTGCTGCTCTACGTTATTATATTATCAAGGTTTTTTGATTATCAAGGTTTTGCCTTAAATAAACTCAACATAATTATGGCAAAGATTGAGTACAAATTTTATTCTTCAACAATCTACTGATTTGTGATTCAGGTTTATCTCACATTTCTGTATTGAGTACTTTATAAACAATTGTAGCAGCTGTAAGGTTCATTTATTACAGCGTAGAAAATATATTGCTTTGAACTTGACTTCTCTTTTTATGATGGTAATCCCATTGGACAGATTTTTGTGTAGATTTCAAAGTATCATTCTGTTTCGCTGAACCTCAAGAGAACTTCAGATGAAACAGAGCACTGACGGACAGTGTTAATGTTGGCATTAATCATTTTGATGTCCATCTGGAATTTGGTATTGGCACTGAGACACAACGGTTTTCAAGAAATCTTTCACTCTATTTATAAACATCCAACCTCCAGCTTTGTGTGGAACTGGACATGAAGTATAAACCATGAACATAATGCACATAAGGAAACAAAGTGGGAATGTCTTATGCTCTCAGCTTAGAGTTATTCATCTTGTGCTGTCCAACAGTTTGTCTCAAAGTGTACATTCATCACAGGATGAAGTAAGTGGCCAGCAAACTGAAGCATTAGGTTCACGCAGGATCATTTGGTGGCCATTACTTCACAGCAAGGCCTTTTAGCAGAAACTTACAAAGGAGGGTGTGAAGATCTGAATTAACATCATCAGCTTTAGTGTGAATTGATGCAGGAGTGTGTGATATATTTCAATAACACCGTCACCAAAAGGTTGGAGATTGGAGGGGCCTGGCTTTTCTTTAATTATTTATTAAATGTGTTAGATTTTCCAGACTTGCTGTGACTTTTACAAATATTGACAAAACCTAGTATTTATATTGGATCTTTAATATTATTATGATCTGGACCAGCAGCAATAAAAATTCAGTGAAACAATACTTTTTATTAATAGCTATTAATAAGATAACATTTCTTACTTAACTCTAAACAACCCCACTATGCACAAGTGTGTGTGTGTGTGTGTGTGTGTGTTGGTGTTGGGGGGGGTGGGGTTGGGGGAAGATCCCCAATCATTACACTGTTCAGGCACAATTCTGAAGAGTCAATTTCAAAGTTCAGTCTTATAAATATTTTGTGTTGAAACTCAGAATCTTTAAACTGTTGTTCAAAAGTGATTACGGAGAAGGTGAGGCACCAAGTTATTAGACTTCTCAAAATTCTTGTTGAGTTGTTTTCCTCCTCTTGTGTGGAGGTTTTGGAACATGTGATTTCCACGATGATTTCACAAACCCAGACAAGAATTTTAGATGAGCATTACAGTGACCACAATAGTATTGCTTTCTCTTAACAAAGAAAGACAGTCAAAGTGACCATCTTTTCTGAAGCCACTTTGATCCTGTGTTCCTCCCTTGACAAGGAGATCACAACAGCAGTCCGTTCTCACAGAATGTTATTGCGTTTCTGACTTCAGATGAAACTGGTTCATCATATTAAAGATGCTTTATTGAAGTGCCATAATCACATGACCTGACATCACTATCTCTTTGAAGATTAATTTCTCCAGAAACTGCTTCATGAAGCAAATTGTTTTTTGTTTGACTAGATGTCCTTCTGAGAAACCATTCATTGGCTTCACTATTTCTATGGAACAATCAACTCTAGTTTTATTGCTCTGTTTACAGCTGAACATAGCAGACTCAGCGTCTCTTCAAAATAGTGTTCTCTGAGTGTAAGTGTCTTTGTGTGTTTCTCCCTGTTTCCAACCCACAAGGTATCTCTCTAAACTATAATATATTATAGCCTAGAGATTAATAATAGCATAATTCTGTAATAAATATAGAGATCCCAACTACCTTCAAGGGCTTCAAGCAAGCATCAATAATTCAATCTGTTGTATATTTTCTACAGTTTAAAGGTTGAGAAATACTGTACCCATGGATTGGTTTCCAACATTATGGAAATAGATTCCAGCATTTCCCAGTTGAAAGAATTCAATGAGCTAGCTCATATTGAGATGTTGCAAAATAGAAGGTAATGCATGTTTTCAACATTGAGGGTGATGAATAAATAGCTTCTTCTCCTTTTCTGTGTCTATATCAGTGGTCATATTGCAGGTGGATGTAAGTCCACACTGATGAGAAGGGTTAATAATATCGACATTGTTTTGGATGGACATTGCACCTGATTAAGCAATACCTCAAATTTAAAATGTTTCAAATCCTTCCCTATCTCTATCACCTCCTGCCTCTCTCTGTTCCTCCATGAAGCATTCACTTCTGAGATTGAGATGCTTTGTTTATCTCCAGTTTGAAGCTCTCTCCTATGCACCCAAGGCCTTGCTGTGAATCAGCTGCACAAGGTGTTACTGAGACCTTACTGAGAGAACTGTGTGCAATTCTGGTTGCCCAATTATAGGAAGGACAATAATAAATCGGAAAGGATGTAGAGGAGATTCACCAGGATGTTGCTGGGACCAGAGGGATTGTCTGATCGGGAGAGGTTGGATAGGATCTTTATTTCCTGGAGAATAGAAGGCTCAGGAATAACTTTGTAGATGTTTATAAAATTATGAGGGGTTTGGATAAAGTGAAAGTTCATTCTTTCTCCCAGGGTAGATGATTCGTGAATGAGTGTTCTTAGGTTTAAGGTGGAGGAGGGACCTGGGGGGCTATGTTTTATTCAGTGGTTGGTTCATATATGGAAGGAGCTGTCAGAGGGAACCATAGAATTATGACATTCAGAAAATATGTGGAAATGCAAGAATAAAGCTTTTTATTATTGAAACGAAGGGGATAAAATGTTGTGGCATGTTGCTAATATTAAAGCCATCTGCATCTATATACTCAATTAGCAACCTTCCAAAACCAAGCCCTTGCTTCTTTGAGTTATCTACAATATACTCCTTTCTTTCTTTTCCTGCATCTTCATACCCTGATAACTTGTTCTCTTCCTTGTTGCAATCACCTTGATGCTGGCCAACCCTGTTGATTTTAATTCTCTCAACACCTTAAGTATGTCATAGGATCATTTATCGTAGAACAGGTCATTCCGCTGAACTAGTCCATGGTGACCAAATTGGCATTCAAGGCTAATCTCATTTTCCTGCATTTGGTCCATATCCTTCTAATCCCTTTCTTTCCATAAATAGGTCCCAATGTCTTACGAATGTTGTTATCATGCTCACTTCTGCAGTTTCCTCAGACACCTCAATCCAGATAAAGAAATAAGCCAAGAAGTGATGGTGGGAGAGGGCAGTGTGTAACTCCTCCATGAAAAGAGAAGGAAGGTAAGGGGTTGGGGAGCTGGGGAAAAAGAAAGACCCAGTGTAGAGGCTTCATGCAAATTGGAAAAGTCGCTAATGATGCCATCTGGTTGGCGCCTGACAAGATAGAATGTAAGGTGTTGTTCCTCCACTTTGCTTATGGTCTTGATTTGGCAGAACTTTTGTGCTCTACCTGCTTTTTGCTTTTTGCATGTCAGCTTACAGTCTCCAGTGACCCAGGATTGCCAGTTACAATCCTGCTTACTTGTGAGAGTAATCAATGAGTCTAAATCAGCCATTCTCAATGGGGTCCGTACACACCCCGCTTTCCCCATCCCACCCAGAGGCCACAGCACATTTAAGGGGTGCCACGGACTGAAATCATAAAATACTTTTTCACTTTTTTTATGTAGTCAATAGGAGAGAATATGCATAAACTTGACTCCTTCACATTAGAGGGGCCCATAACATTTGAGCAGAATCCAGAAGAGGCCATAGCAATAAAAAAAGGTTGAGAATGGCTGGTCAGCATCATCAGGCCTTAATTGAAGGCCAACGCTTTTCAAGAGCAAGTCAAAAAGGAGGGAAAAAATTACTGGGACCTTGGGATGCTCGAGGGACAACATCACAAAGTTACTGATGAACTGGTGAGAGAATGGACTCACTTTGCACAGTTCTTGCAGACAAGGTCAAAAGAATTCAATTCACTCCCTCCAATCAAATAAAATGTAATAAGTACATGCAGCTAAAAGCAAGATGCTTTTGAAACTAATTTAGAAAAGTGACAGGAGACGTTTTTATTATTTGTTCAAGTGAAAATCTTCTATAAATCCAAACAGTGACTTACAAGTCAAGGCCCACGAGGTTTAAACCTTCCTTCCAATGCAATTGAATTTTTTTTTACACTGTAATTTACTGTGATTGGTATGTGCTGTCTGACAGGCCAGTGAAAGTAGATACAATTGCTGTCATAAGGGAAGTGGATTTTCTTTATTCATTTGGCTGAGTCTGGCAAAACCAACAATTATAAGCATTCTCCATTTGCCCTCAGAATGTGGCGGTGAACAGTCCCCTCCAACCACTAAGGTTTCAGCTTATTTTCACATAGTAAGTACTGAGCACAGTACTGAGAAGGGTACATTTGTGAGTCGTGTAACAGGTTATTTCTTGCATTCATTCAGCCATGAAATGAGCACAATTTACAGAGTGAAGGAAAAAGTCTGCAGACACAGTGATTGCAGCAAATTGCAAAATCTTTTTGTGGGATACTTACACTGAAGAATTTCTCCTACTCTCAGGTCCAAATAATTGGCTTATATATCTTTGCCTCCTGTGGATGCTGAGTTTCTCCAGCACTTCTGTGTATTTACTAGTGCAGAATTTCAAAGAAAAGAAACCAGTTGAGGGCAGCATGCTAGCTTAGTTCATTATCTCTGTGTTTCTTACATTGATGTGCCTATCTAAGCATCTTTTAAACATCCCTATGGCACCAACCTCCACCACTACTTCCAGCATGCATTCCAGGCACCCACCACTCTCTATCTCTAGCATCTCCTCTAATCTATCCTCGACTCACTTTAAACAGATGTCCTCTGGTATTGGCCATTGCCGCTATGGGAAAAAGGACTGCCCTGTCTATGGCCTCATAATCTTATAGACCTCTATTACGTTGTCACTTTGCCCTCTCAGATGTTCAGCCTTCCCACCATAAAACTGGGCAAGAGATTTCCTCGTGTGATTCCCTTGGGTGAAGTTGGAGTTCCATGCATGACATCTTTGTGTGACTTACACTGACAGAAATCCAAGCAACGATGTCCAACATGTGACCATTGTTTAAAATTCCCAGTGGAAGAAAGAGCAAATGCCCCAGCAAGTCAGCAAGAAAACATAAATGAAAGGGTTCCTACGGGTCCATTAATATTCATCTGTTGATGTGTTCACATATTCATGTCATTCTAAGTTTCTGAATGATTGTTGAAGCTGTACATGGCAAGGAAGCATTGTCCCTGAGTAGATGGATTACTGTTCCCAAAGCTCCAGTGACAAGCCTCAGTTCTGATAGCCATGTAGAGTTTGTAAATGACTCGTGGGATTCTTCCAGGTGCTCAATGATCTCCCAAAGATCCGTGAGATTGTAGATTACTAAACTATTGTAAATTATCCATTGTGAAAAATGGTGTGTTTAATCTTGGGGGTGGGGGTAGGCTGGAGTTATGGAGAATAGGTAACAGAGAAAATCATTGGATAGTGGGGAATGGGAATACTTTGTGGACCAACATAGACTCGATGGACTAAATGGCCTCCTACATCTTGAGGGAATATGGAAATAAATATGGATACCAGTAGTGACTTGTGGAGGGGTTCTAGATTTTTAGTTGTTTGAATCCACTTATGACTTGGGATGTCACTTGTATCATTGATCACTAGGTTTAAATGTTGCCATACACAAGGACAATATGGATCCCCCCACCCCTCACATACACCTAAACACACACCCTCTCTCATATGTACACACACACACACACACACATACACACACACACACACACACACACACAGCGTCTCTCTGAAACTCATACACACAATGCAAACATACATACACACACACGTACTCTTACACACTCACATGTATAATATACACAAACATGCACACACAGACATATATATACACACAGACCTACACATCCCAACCTCCACACCCCTTCTCTAAAACATGTACTCCCTTACACATGCACAAAAGCTCACATACACAAACACACAGATGTGAGGCCATACATATGTACTTCACACACATGCACACATCTCCACTCTTTGCTCTCCCCGTTTCACCCTGCTGTGCAGCTGCTCCATCCTGAAGGCGGAGAGAGGTCCAAGAGGCACTGACCTGTTCTTCTTGTTTTTATTTGTCACCACAGATGCAGCAGCTGCTATTAGCAACACCACATGTCACATGTGAAATACCAGGTGAAATACAAGGTTAAATCTACTCTGACTGTTGACCGAAGATGAATTTTCTCAGTTTTGTCACTCTTTATTACAGCCACCGGACTGGTTATTTGGATTAAATATGGGTCGCTGAGGAAGAAAACCATAACTCCATTTATAAGGCAGATTAAGAACATGAGGAAGTAGAAAGAAGGGGAGAAGAAAGAGGAGGATCACGGTGAACAAAAACCCATTACTACCTTGTAAACATGACACCATGTTTGGGAGTTCTGCAAACATCAGAGCAAGTTAGATGCACCGTAGGAACAAAATCATGCCAAATTCAGAATCAGAATCAGGTTTATTGTCATAAACCTGTCACAAATTTTATTGTTTTGCATTGCAGGGGGATTACAGGGGCAAATATTGCCAGAAATTATATATCTCCATAAATTCACAATTTGAAATAAATAATTAGTGCAAAAGAAGAGAAAAAACCCTTCATGGCCAATCAATAATCTTCAAAACAGTGTGAGAACTATGATCTAATATTTCCTCTCAGACATAATGAGATTCAGCCACTCTGAGGAAGACATTAGAACAAGTGGTCTCTTATTTCACTGTGCTGATCTTTATTCAAATAAAAACCTCCAAGCCTCTCTCTCTCTCAGACAGTGAAATTAAATGAATGTGTAATTTGAATCAGCTGTTTATTCACTCCAACCACTTTTGGTTTCACTGAGATGAGCAAATGAAGTAAAAATTGTTCTACAGGGTTCTGCTGGGGGAGCTTTTAGGATAACCCAACCATACTTATTTAATGAATCATGTTGAATTTTTAAATTTGAGATCTTGACATTATTCTGTGAGCAAAATGTTAATGAGAGAACCCCAGCCATGTGTTGTGTTCAAGAATAGGTTTGATCGGTTCAAAGAGAATCAAGGCAGGACACGTGTTATCAACAAACAGTGGTCTTCCAAACAGGGGGGGGTTCATAAGTTCAGACAGAGATGGGAATCAGACTTAAATGTAAGAATCGATGAGCAAACTTGGTCTGAACAATGATTAACATGATAAATGTAAGATATCGATTAGTGCAATATAATTTTTTGAATTATTTATATCTCACACCACAGAAATTAAACAAATTAAAATCAGACCTATCAGACCGATGTTTTGGGTGTGGTGAGGAGGTAGGAACCTTTCTACATTCAACTTGGACATGTTCTAAAGTAAGGCCTCTTTGGGTTGATCTAGGAAATATCCTGATTACAGGATTCAAATTTCCACAAAACCCAGAATTATTTTTACTGGGGAATATTACAGGGATAAGGCCTAAACTGAAACTATCCAAACATTAAACAGAATTTGTTAAAATTGCATTGGCAGTGGCCAGAAAATGTATAGTATTTGCATGGAAGTCTGATTCACATCTAGGTATGGCACGTTGGAATGCAGAGATACATAGCTGTATTCCCCTTGAGAAAATAAGTACAGCCTATTTTTACAAGTTTGGCACTCATATTTACAAATCTCTGGGGTGTAAATCATATAACGATATAACCATATAACCATTTACGGAGCGGAAACAGGCCATATTGGTCTTTCGAGTCTGCACCGATTCACTGATTTTGTGCGCCCTCTTCAGGCATTGGTCCCGGTAGATCTTCATTCAATAACAATGGATGAATTCAATGCAGGTGGAATCAGTCGTTCTCTTGCCCATTTGGATCTTGTATTTCTGCGCACTGTTGTTGTTTCTGATGAGATTCTGAGTGATGGTCAAACCAAGAACGTATCACTTTATTTAATTCTCTTTAAAATTTCCCTGGTACCGGACTCGGAATTGATTGAAACAAATACTAAGGATATATATTCATTTTAATACAATTTTCTTGACCAATTAAAAGCGCCATAGTTTTGATCCCACCTCCAATTATTCTGCTACTCATCTCCAGTCATGACAATTTTTCAGTAGCCAATCAATCTTTAATTATGTTCACCCTAATCCTCAAAATTTGCATTGGTCTTCTCCAAAGAAAATTA
The DNA here is from genome assembly GCF_036971445.1 of Narcine bancroftii. Classification (NCBI taxonomy): domain Eukaryota; kingdom Metazoa; phylum Chordata; class Chondrichthyes; order Torpediniformes; family Narcinidae; genus Narcine; species Narcine bancroftii. The sequence continues at coordinate 41,268,979 of NC_091476.1, read as the reverse complement.
ATTGAATATGAATTTATGATCCGTGGAGTGTGTGTCTCTTTTCAGCAGTCCATCTTGCATTTCTTTTTCCTTCTTATCTTTTTCTTTATCGTTTTCTTACTTTTCTTTCAAAAATCTATCTTTCCTTTGGGGTCTTTCTTGGTTGGATGGGGGTTGGGGAGTTGGGATATAAACCATTAGGGAGCAAATACTTTTGTACTTGTATTGTTAATTTTTTAAATTGACTCCATGGTCAAAATATTTAAATGAATTAACATAAAAAAACAAACAGTGGTCTTCGTTTACACACAGGGGAATTCACAAAAGGGCACCCACCCACAAAGACTAATGTACACAGCACACAGGCACAGTATATTGAGAAATGAAGGTTTAACATCTTTAGCACCCATCACCTCTAGGCACAGAATACCCAGAAACAAGGGTTTAACTTCTTCAGAACCCACGACCCACAGGCGCAGTGTACCACGTAACTAACGTACATACATATAAACCTGATCTCCAGTTTTGCTGCTGCTCGGGATCTGGGATGGGCCTATTGAGTCGACCCTCTGTTGTTGCCCATGGCTCGCAGCCTGGAGTTCAGTAATGGTCCAAACTAATAAACTCATACACTGCAATAATATACAAATATCTACACATCAGGTGTGAATAAATCACAGCTAAACATTCTCAATTCCCGATTGAGACACACAGTATCATCAACTCTCTCTATCTCTAGCAGGCACACCACACTAACAAACAGTAAATTAATTACAACTAACAAGAATATCAAATGAACTTGATCTCCAGCATTACCCATAGCTTGGGGTCCGGGATAGGCCTATTGTATTGAGCCTTTTGGTGCTGCCCGTGGCTTGCAGCCTGGAGTTCAGTCCATGCAGGAGCAGTAAACAAAGAGAGAGAACAGGGACTGCATATGCTCGGCTTTTTCAATGAAAGACCTGTCCACGTGATCTTCAAGGTCAGCATCATCTGTGTGCAGATCTAACCCATGAATGGCAGATAAAGTGACCTATGACTTGGCTCCAACCAGAGAGGTCATGAGACTTTCTGTAATCCATATTCCCACCAGATTCCAGACAAAGAGGCCACATTATCCTCACAATCTCTCTCCCACCAGTTTTGATGGAGAGGCCACATCACCCTCCACCCTCTGAAGTCACCACACCATGCCAATCCATTTACAGGCTAATACCCTGTGGATGTATCTTCATTGCACACAGCCCATACCCATTGATGGCCTGCCAACCTCTCCCCAAGCCCTACAGGACCACCAACTTCCCTGTGAGGAGTTGTGTCCAATAGACCCTGGCTCATTTAATTTGCTTACTGACTCTCATGTGTGGCGAGTGAGTGGCATTCCCTAACTGGCCCAGAATGCACGTGTCCAGCTCTTACCGACAACATCTTCACTACTACCTCCATCGGTGAGCAGGTAGTCCAAGACCTCCAGACTCCTCCTTATGTTGACATGCTACACCCACATCATTGGCTAGTGTCTCCACCATGCTGACCATTCATCCGGGTGCAGATTTAAGAGGCACATGTGTAACTAGGGGTCATCCGACTGCCGTGCATTCAGGATGTACCCTAGGGAGCACCCACCTTGGCTGGGCTGTGAGCTACAGACCCTCATGCTTAGATACTCTTCCTGCTTGCATTCTCACTGATTGATGAGAGCAGTGCTGGCTGTACCGTCTGCACAAACGTTCCCAAGACTGTTCACAGATCAGGGTCTCACTGTGAGAGTTGAGACCTTTTATCGGCCAGATTGTGCACAGAGAAATATCTGCCCACTAGGTTCCAGATGGAGAAGTCACATGACTCTCCACAATCCACACTACACCATGGCTGTAAGAAAACATTTTACATGAATTTACTATACATTAGATTTAGGGAGAAGGAAACAGGAAGGACTCATACGGCAACTGGGAAGGAACAAGAAAGGACTTAGGAGAGCTCAAAGGGGACATGAGAAGGCCTAAGCAAGTAGGATTGAGGACAAGCCCAAGACGAGCTATGTGTATGTGAAGAACAGAAGGATGACAATAATGAAGGTGGGTCGAAGAGGTCCTAAATAAATATGGCTTTAGCACTCACAAGAAAAAAGAACCTTGATCAGAGTAAGGTCAGAGAAGAAAAGGTTTATGCGGTGGACGATGTTGAGATTAAGGATGAGGAAGTGTTGGATTTTTCTTAAAAACATTAAGATTGATAAGTCTCCGGGGCTGGATGCGATATCCCAGGTTGCTGTGGGAAGGGAGCAAAGAATTAGCTGGGCCAGTAGCTATGATCTTTGAGTCGTCCTTCACCACAGGTGTTGGAGGATAGTAGAATGGCAAATGTGTCCCCCTTGTTTAAAAAAGATCATAGGGATGATCCTGGGAATTATAGACCAGTGAGTCTTACGTCAGTGATGTGCAAACTCAGGTTCCTATTAAATCTCTTCCCTCCCCCCCCCCCCTCCAAACCCCCTCACATTGAACCTATGTCTTCTGTTTACTGATTTCTTTACCTTGGAAAAAGACTCTATGCATTCACCCGATCTATTCCTCTCATGAATTTGTACACCTCCATGAGTTCATACCTCATTCTCCTGCACTTCAAGGTATAAAGGCCTAGCCTACTCAACCTCTTCCAAAACCTCATCCTCAAGTCCTGGCAACATCCTTGTAAATCTTCTCTGCACCCTCTCTAATTTTACAACATATTTTCTGCAGATCGTTGACAAAAAACTGAACATAATACTCCTTTTTTATACTTCAATATTCTCAATGATGAAGGCCAATTTGCTGAAAAGCCTTTTTGACCAACTATCTACCTGTGAACACTTATTTGCCCCTTTTGTAGCAGACAAGGCTTTAAGAGCTCAACAACTCAATCCCCCAGTCTGCGTCCAGTCTCCCCAATGCAGAGGAGGCCTTATCAGGAGCACCGGATGCAGTGAATGACCCCTGTTTTGCCAGGAAAGACTGTTTGGGGCCCTGAATGTGTTGAGGGAGGGCATGTAAATGCAAGTGTAGAATTCAGAGCGGTCACGGGGATAAATGGCATGGGCGCGATTAGTGGGAAGGGTCGAGTAGACAAAGGAGTTGTAGAGAGAGCAGACCCTGTGGAAAGCAGAGAGGGGAGGGTCAGATATGCCAGATGGTGAGATCCTATTGGTGGTGATGGAAATTGTGGTGAATAATATGTTGGATGTGGAGGCCAGTGTGGTGATAGGTGAGGATGAGGGGAGTGCTATCTATATTACATCAGGAGATGTGGCCAGGACAGGTGGGCAAGAAATGAAGGAGATGCAGGTGGATGAGAGCTGAATTAATGGCAGTTGAGCAGAAACCAGTTTAACTGAAGAAAGAAGGCGTCTTTGCTGTACTGCAATGGAAAGCCTCGACATATGAACAGATATAACGGAGACAGACAAACTGAGAGAAGCCATCCTGACAAGAGATTGGGTGGGAAGAGTAGTAGTCCAGGTAAATGAGGGAGTTAGTAGGTTTGCAAAAGATGTTGGTAGATAGTCTGCCTGCCGTAAGATCAGAAGATATAGTAACAGAAGGAGGCCATTTGGCCTTTCGAGTCCACACCACCATTTCATCATGATCTGATGCATTCTCCCACTCAGCCCCACTCCCCTGCCTTCTCCCCATAACATTTAATTCCCTGGCTTTTCAGATATCACACCCATTGACCTGGCTGCTACAGCTGCCCATAACAGCAAATTCCCAAGATGGAGATGAAGAGATCGAAAAAGGGGAGAGAGGAACCAGGGACTATTTATTACCTTCCATGGATGCTGCCTGACCCAATGAATTGCTTCAGGATTTTGTGCAATGCTCCATTTGGTTCACTAATTACCTTCGATAAAAAAATTCTGCTGCTACTATTTCATCTTGTAAATTTTCCTGGACATTCCTACGAGCTGCTTCATTCTGAGGAAAGCATCTTCCTGCTACTTTTGGAAGGGCATATGCAGATGGGAGCATAAATGTTTTCCTCTGATCACTCTCACCAAAGGAGAGAGAACAAACATTAGCAGCACAACGTTATTACAGTGACAGTGACCTGGGTTTGAATCCAGCGCTGTCTGTATGTTCTCCCCGTGTTTACATGGGTTTTCCCTGGGTGCTTTGGTTTCCTCCCACCTTTCAAAACGTGCAGGGGTGGTAAGCTAATTGGGATACTTGGGCAGCATGGGATTGTGGGCGGATGGCCTATTCCCATACTGTGTATCTAATTTGAAAATTAAATTAGAAGATTATGTAATAGTCTGAATTTAAAAAAAAATAACTTACTATCATCTCTCGATTTTGTTGTTCCTTGAAATGTAAATCGATTTGTGCAATTACAATATTTCATGACACCTGCTTTGATATCAAGCAGCTGAATTAATTCCCCTGAGCATTTTATTTGTGCATGTGTTCAATTTAATTAAGCTGCTTAATATTTCGGTGAGAATTGGGTCACCTCAGTGTCAAGTCACAGAGACTCACTGAGCTTAACATTATTTCTAACTATATTTTACAATTATATTTGGAATCATTAACCAGAAATACAAAATAAATCATTTGAACAGTATATCTCACAGCTAATGAGTTACTTTTAAAATCTAGTCACAGTTTCACCGAGAAGGGCACACCAACAATGAAGGTGAAAGGATGAACGCCGGCAGAAATGTTGGTGTGAACTTCCCTGTTTTGCTTTGTGGTCTTTTAGAGTTACAGCATTGTGCCATAAAGACACAGGCCTTTTGGCCCATCACATCCCTGCTGTTCATTGTACTACTCCCATTTACCCATGTGGCGAGGCACCATTCAAATGCCATCAACACATTTGTCAATGGCGGGATGGTTGTTAGTGGAATCACAGATGGCAATGAGGAAACGTACAGGAAGGAGACAGATCAGCCATTGTCACAACATCAACCCAGTTCTTAACTTGAGCAAAACTAAGGATCTGATAGTGGTCTTTAGGAAGAGGAAGCCAGGAAAACACAAACCAGTCCTCATCAAGGGGTCATCAGCGGAGAGGGTAAAGAAATTCAAATTCTTGGGTGACAGCATCTCTGAAGATCTATCCTGGGATTATCATGTTGATCCAATCATGCAGGAGGTTCACCAGTGGCTATATTTCACTTGAAGTGATTTGGTATGGCACCAAAGACCCTTGCAAATTTCTGCAGGAGAACCATGGAGAGCATGCGACTGGTTGCATCACTGTCTGGTATGGAGGTACTAATATAAATACAGGTAAAGGCTACAGTGTGTTGTGAACTTGGACAGCAACATCAGGGGCATTAGTCTTCACTCCATTGAAGACATCTACAAGTGGTAGTGTCACAAGAAAGCAGCCTCCATTAACAAGGACCTTCACAACCCAGGCCATGCTCTCTTCTCACTGTTACTATCAGGAAGTAGTTACAGGAGCCTGAAGGCGAACACCCAACAGTACAATAACAGCTTCTTCCCCGTCAGTTTTCTGAATGGACAATGAACCCCAGACACTAACTCACATTTTCTCTTCCTTTTGTACTCATTTATATATCTTCAAATAGTGTATTTACAGAAATGTAATTTAGAACAATTTTTTGTACAATACTGATGCTACAAAACAACAAATTCCATGGCACATGTTCGTGACAATAAATCTGATTCTGATTTGGTCTGCAGACTTCTCTGCCATGGCGATTGAGGTGCTCTTTCAGATGGCCCGGCAATGTTGCAGAAGTATCTATCTCCCATGATATCTGGCAGCATGTTAAAATCTTTTTGCAAAAAAATATCCCACTCAGATCCCTTCTAAACCTTCCATCTCTCATCTTTTAGCTATACCCCCCTTGTTTTAAATGCTCCATCATGGGAAATAAAATCACTCTTTCTACCTCATCTACCCCTCTCATAATTTTGCATACCTCTCTCAAGTCACTTGTCAGCCTCCTCTGCTTCAGGGAGAAAAATCAGCCTTTCCGGCTTCCCCTTATAACTTGAGCCCTCCATTCTTTGTTATGCTCTTGTGAATTTTTTTCCCCATTTCTGGTTTAATTACATCCTTCCAATAGCAAAGCAACCAGAACTGCATGCAGTTTTCCTCTTGTTGCCTTATAAATATCTTCTACAGCTGTCACATGATATTATAACTGTTCTATTCAATGCAGACAGATGCGCAAATATGTAACTGTGCAAAATGCCTTCTTCACCATCATGTCCACTTGCGTGTCGCTAGTTTCAGGGAACTATGTGCCTGTACCTTTTGGACCCTCTGTTCTACAACACTCCCCACGGCTTGATCGTTTACTGTGCAAGTCCTACCCTGGTGTGACTCACCAAAGTACAACACCTCACGCTTATCCAGGATAAACCCCATCTGCCATTCCTTGGCCCAGTGTCTCTGTTGACCAAGGTTTCATTGTAATCAGATATCATTGGAATTTAGGAGAATGAGGGGAATCTCGCTGAAACATTTTGAATGCTGAAAGGCATGCAAAAAGTATAAGTAGAAAGGTGGTTTCCTATGATGGGAGAATCTAGGTCAAGATGCCCAGGATTGAAGGCCATCCTCTTAGAACAGAGATGGGTAGGAATTTCTTCAGCCAGAGGATGGTAAATCTGTGGAATTTGTTGCCATAGATGGTTGTTGACGCCTTCATTGGGTGTATTTGATAGGTTCTTGATTAGCTAGGGCATCAAAGGTTGTGGAGAGAAGAGCAGGCAATGGGGCTGAGCGGGAAAATGGATCAGCTCATGTTTGAATGGAGAGGCAGACTCAATGGGCTGAATAGCCTTTTTCTGCTACTATGTCTTTTGGTGTTATGGGCTATATCATCGTTTTTAGTGTCCTCTGCAAACAAAACAACCTCTTTGAAACCCATATACTCCTCAAAATGTGCATCAGACACAAAAGAAACTGAATTAACTCAGCAACCCACACCTGACTAATGGAGCATGGAAGGCAGTCACAGAAATGGCGTAGAGACCACTTTAGGTAAGTTTGGACAATTCTTGAAGGAATAGAGGATGTGCAAGGGAATATAATTCTTGTCATTTTGTGAGTGGGGTCTCACTAATCTGTGATCTTATTGCCCGTACTCTCCAGTGCCCATATCCCCAGCAAAGTTAATCAACTAATGAAATCAATTTCAAGTGATCTGGCAGCCACTATTGAGTTTGAAATGTTACCACCTTCTGCTCTCACACCCCAGAGTCCAAGTTCCAATTTTTATTCTAAACCCTTGTTTGTAACTCCCCAGCAAAGGAAATATGTTCACTCAGTTATTATAGTTCTGCAATGAACTTGTCACATTAAGAGCTGGAATTCACAGGATGGAATGAATGGCCTTCTTCCATGCTATCAGCCATTCAACTGCTTCCTCGATTCTGGCGGACCTTTCTGTGTAGAACTATTTTTTCATTTTTACTCTCTGTGTGAACGGTTGAACATGTTCTTGTCTCAGAGAGGTGGATGCATCAATCCAGTGTGATACCCAAGGTTCAAATATTCCTTTTATGGTCGTGTAATAATACATGAAAAATGTAGTATATGTGATGTACTTTTGTCTGGTATAGGGAAACAAAGAGTTGCCATGAGCATTCTCCAGTGCCCACTCACTCTGGAGCAAGATCTTGGAGGTCGGTGACTAGTGGAGTGCTGCAGGAATCTGTTCTGGGAACCCTGCTCTTTGTTATTTTTATAAATGATCTGGATGAAGAGGCTCCGCACAAGTTGATAGTATAGTTAAGAAAGGCTATGGGTTGCTGGGATTCATTAATAGGGGGATTGAATTCAGTAGAGAAGTCATTTTATAAATCTTTGATAAAACCGCACTTAGAATATTGTGTTCAGTTCTGGTCACCCCATTATCGGAAGGATGTGGAAGTTGTAGAGAGGATGCAGAGGATGTTGCCTGGATTGAGAAAGTAGTCTTATGAGGCAAGGATGAAGCAAGACTTTTCACTTTGGAGCATAGAAGGATGAGAGGAGACTCGATAGAGGTCTACAAGATTATGAGAGGCATAGATAGGGTGGAGTGCAAGTGCCTGTTTCCTAGGGTAGGTTCAGCAAGCACCAGAGAACATATCTACAAAGTTAAGGAAGGGAGGTTGAGGGGGGACATCAGGGATGGTTTGTTTTTTTTACACAGAGAGTTGTGGGTGCCTGGAATACCATGACATGGATGGTGGTGGAATCTGAATCATTAGGGACATTTAAGACTCCAAAACAGACACATGGATGAAAAGAAAATAGAAGGTTATGGGGTAGGGAGGGTTTAGAACATTTTTTGGGAAGGTATTTATGGGTTGGCACAACATCGAGGGCTGAAGGGCACCGAGGACTGGAGAATACTGTCTCATCAGTTTGTATTTGTACAATCAGATGATAATAAACTTGAAATGGAAAACTCAAATGGTATGAAAAATATCAGGGTCAGATATCAAGTGCAAGTCAGAAAAGTGCTGAGAGAAACTCAGCAGGTCATGCAGCATCCATAGAAAGCAAATCGTGCATAGCAGCTCCATTAATTAGACAGTGGTCAGGAGCTGAGAGGATTACCTTTAATCTTGTTTCTTTGTGCCATCTGTTCCTGTAATTCATCCAAGACGCTCTCATTGATACTAACAGCTGAAATAAAAGTAATCAAATTTATCTCTACCAGCATCAATTTCGACCCTCTGGAACATTAAATTAATATATACGATCTTACAGAGTCAATTTCTTTTTTAAAGGGTACACCAATAATTAAGGGTTTTAAGTTGCATGTCAAAAGGTTTGCACAAAGATAGAAAATGTTGGAAATACCCCAGAAACTCAGGAAGTATATTTGAGAGATTGCTTCCTCTGGCAGGTTAAACTAGACCCAGGGGACATGGCCTCAAGATTCTGGGGGTAGATTTAAGACAGTGATAAGGTGGAAGTGCTTCTCTCAGAAGGTACTAAATCTGCTCAAGGATGCAGAGAAGCTGCCTCATTGAATATACTTCAGGCACAGATGGTTAGAAAATTAGGGAATTTAAGGGTTATCGGGAACAGGTGGATAGGTGGAGCTGAAACCATGCCAGATCAGCTACTGAATGGTGCAGCAGGCTCAATGGGCCAGATGGCCAGTGCATGCTACTATTTATGTTCTTATATGGAGATTGAAGCAGTTCTGGGTATTGAAGTCTTGTCAGAAGCAATGGATAACCCACAAAGAGAACAAAGCTTACATTTAGGAAGTGTTTTGATAACACAGAACAGAGGACGCAGATTTTAGACCTGGCCACATCATTCTCAATATTACATTACGTTACACAAGCAAAAGTGGAACCGTGTGATCTAACCTGATTTTCTACAAGATAATTAAGTGTACCTTAAAAACTGAGTGCTTCACCTGGTATATCTTTGGTAATTTGTGCTACAAACAGCAGTTGAGAGTTACTGCCTTCAATCTGGGGTGTTTTCTAAGTCATTCTACCTCTGATACCTGCTTTTGGAAAGAGCAAAGACTGCAAAAGTGACATCGAAAGGCAAGAGAGTACAGCAAGCTGTTAAGATTGAGAATGTACAATTGGGAAGGATTATAATGTAGACTTGGAACAACTTCCAAATGAAACTGGATGTTTACTTGGATAACCAACATTTGCAGTTAAATGGGATATTTGACCTATCTGCTGATTTGGAGTGTGTGTGTGTGTGTCTTTCTCTCTGAAGTTGCACATGTAACTGGAAGGGGAAGAATGGGTTATGTGGTGCATTCACTCAATAGGGATGGGAATGGAAATATCTGGTATCAAATATCTGTGATACACAGATGCAAATGTATGTTTGTGTTTAACATATGATCATCTGCATGCATGCACACAGACAATTGAACATAATACATGCATAATTTGGACATCTGTGGTGGAATGGATTGTGTGCATACATCCGTAATGTGAGCATGTTGGCTCTCACTGGCAAGGCCTGCATGAATTGCTCCTCTTCAGTTTTCACTACTGATGAAGACTAGAACCAGGAATTAAACCTTAAAATGTGCCACTTTGACTCAATTTTTTCACTTAGACTCCAAGCTCTGATTATTTTTGAGGGAAACATGAAAATCTGCAGATGCTAGGATTGTAGTTAAAAACATAAAAATGTTGAAGGAACCCAGGGAGTGTCACAGAGTCCATAGGAAGTAAAGAAATATAACTGACATTTTGGGCATGAACACTGTATCAAGGCATGAGCAAAATCGCTGGGTTTCCTTTTTGGCTGCGGTCTCCAGGGAGGAAAATTTTGGGTCCTTACCTCCTCTGGACATGGTGAGACCCCCTGAATTCCTTCAGAATTTCTGTGTTTTGACTACAATCACAGCGTCTTTTATGTTTTATTTCAAACAGAGCAGTCAAGGGGTTGATCAGAACTGTCAGAATGAATGGGAGATACATCATGTAAACTCAATCTTTGGTCCACGCCACCACCAACCACCCATTTAGATGAAACTAACATAAGTTCCAATTTATATTCTTGCCACGTTCATAGCAGCTACCCCAGATTCTACCACTCTCCTACACAGTACCTTCTCCCTGAAGGGATCAATGATAAGAGGTGGTGATGGGGGGCCCTTTATGGTGCTGTCTGCCTTCTTTACTCAGCACCACCTCCCTTAAGGTGTCTTCCAAGGGCTTGGCCAAGTCTGCTACCTTCTGCATTCCTGGACACTCTAGTTTCCTGTCAGCATTCTTTCCACAGCTCACCTGCAGAAATTTGAAGAGAACTCAATGACAGACCAAATATTCTCAAACTTCTTAATGTGGTGTTCCTACTTCATGGATGTCTCAATTTACTGACTCAAGGAGAGGTCCTCAACATGTGGACTCCCAGGAATTTGAAGGTACTGACCCTCTCTTCCACTATCCTGTCAATGAGGATAGTGCATGCTCCCTCATCCTCCCCTTTGTTTTTGCCTCCAATGCATATTTAAAGTCCCAGCACAAGTAATTAAACCTGGTCATTCATTTCATAAGGACTATTTTATTCTACAACCTCAGTGGGTTAAACATGGAATCATTGAAACACTGAAGATTCACTGCCATGGGAAGCAAAGTATATTGATGCAGTTCTCCAGCATCTGCAGAATTCATTTCATCATGACAGGAATTAAATTGTTCCACAACGTTTCACACTTTCACATCCTTTTTCAAGATTCCTTTATTGTCATGTAATAATACAGAAATGTAATATTATTGAAATTTCATGCTACTTGCCGTAAGGCAAAGAGTTGCCAATAGCGATGCCCGACACCCCTTACTGTAACTGAGAAAGAGAAGCAAAAGGGAGTCCCTTCAGAGTCACTGAGTGTCCATGGATTCACTTCTAGTGCTCCCACAGCCACTGTAGCCGGACAGACTCCTGTTCGATTCACCGGCAACCCAAGTTCCAGATCCAAACCTCCAATATGATCAGGAAATCTTCGGTATCCGAGGCCCTACAGGTGCCCTTCTTACCCTCAGAACCCTCACAAATCCTGGTTCTGTGAGTCTTTCAACTTTAAGTCGCTGACAGCATGCAGCCTGTGTGGGAGTCATCAGCCTTCTGCCATGGTCCTGTAGAAGTTTCTCCTATGTTTGTCCTTCTCAACGAGAGGTATTCTCTCCATTTCTGTGCCCACTACTCCTCCAGAGTCTGCAACCCCTTGTGGCTCCTGCCAGCACAGGTGCTGCCACCTTAGACATAGGGCCCACAATTTCCTGATTTTCATTAAAAACACTATTGGCTCCTTTAACAGGCTGCTTAAACCCTGTGCAGAGCTGCTGGCATATGGACTGGATGGTTAGACCCTCCACCTCTGGAAGTGTTGCCATTTTGTGTTTTTTACTGGCTGTGAATTTCTGGCTTAGATCAGCAATGAATATTTCAGGGAAAAAAATACACACACAAGAGGTTATGTTCATGATTCAGTGAATCAAATTCTCAGAAATGCAGTTTCATTCAGCTATCTACAATTCGATTGAAGAATGGGGCAAGTTTGAAAGACTGACTATTGCTCCCTTAACCCCTATGCTCTATCAGTTCACTGATCTGAAAGGTGCTGTAATTGATGGCACTCACTGTGATGCGCCGGTCCACTGTTTTCTTCCCTATTGCCAGTTTGTAGGGTGCAATGTTTTGATTACAGCTGATGTTATTCAAATAGCATCTGATAATGTCTGCTCTCAGACCTATGTCTGTCTTCTCAATCTATCCCTTCTCAAGAAGGGATTTTCTACCTATGGTGATAGCTTCTAATGTGACAAATGGGTTGAAATTGTTGACTGTCCTGAGTCGAGAACTTTTGACCATCTGGTTTTACTTATGGAACCATTAATGCAACCCTGAATACTTGCAAATAGAGCAGGAGACAACAGCTTCTTGTCAACTCTCTGGAATTAGAAATATCTGGCTTATTCAAAATTTAATATTCAAGATTCCTTTATTGCCATGTATTAAAGCAGATGTAATATTACATAAAATTGCATTTAGTCTTGGGGGTATTGATGTCCTATACCTGACCCAGTTGCAGCCAGTCAGCATACACTCCACCACACATCTGTAGACATTTGCCAGGGTTTCTGATATCATACCAAACCTCCGCTAACGCCTGAGTAAGTACAGGCAATGATGTGCTTTCTTCATTATGCCATTGGTGTGTTGGCTCTAGGAAAGGTCATCTGAGATAGTGACTCCTAAGAACTTAAATTTACATAATCATCACATCATTTTATACCACCCACGACTGTGGTATCATCAGTGAATTTGTCAATCGTATTGTCATTGTGCTATGCACTACTTGTTGATATTAGAAGGCAAAGCTTTTAAAAAGCAAAATTTAAAACAAAAACAACTTGGTTAAAGGCAGTGATCAAAGTTGTCCTCAAACTGAACACATGAATTCTTGCAATTTGAGGATTAAAAAAAAAAGTAATAAAGGGGTTTGATGAGGGTTTATGTGGAAAGTGTGTTTGATGTACTCCACATGGATTTCTGCAAGGCTTTTGACTAGACACTCCTCTGCAGACTGGTCAAGGTGGTGAATAGTCAATGGGATCTGAGATAGAGAATAACAAATTGGATTCAAAATTGGCTCTGGAAAAGAAATGGAGGGTTGTGATTGAAGATTTTGTGTCAAGAAGGGTGTTATCATTGGGATTCCACAAGACTCTGGACACAGACCTCTATTTTGTTAGAAGTGTTAATGATTCATATTGAAATGTGGGGTCATACATTAAGTAAGTTTGTAGATGATACAAACTTTGGGCTGGGAAGGGAAAATATCAGACTACAGTTCGGCAAGAATAATTAGGAAATGAAAAATGCAAAGCAGAGCCAAATTTCGGAAGTGAACTTTAATTTGTGCTCATTAGTACATCATGAAATTAACAAGGCAACAGGGGAAACATTTCAATTGGAAAGGTTTTTTTTTTCAGTTTGATTTTTGGAAATACAGAGAGAAAGGTACCAGTAATAAAATGGTTTAATTTACTCGTGCATTAAAATTAGCTCATGAGCTAATAGTGTTGCAATAATTCAGCATTATTTCTGACAATGAATGACAGAACATCCAGCGGTTAAGTTATACCCATACACTTGAAAATCAACCCAGTAAAAGTAAAGTAACACATTTACTCATAATCTAGATGAGTTATAAAAAAAACAAAATGGCTCTCTTGAATTGACATAAGATTCAGCTCATCATTCCACAAAGGGTCTGCCCAGCATATATTCCTTACTTTGGTACTTGTCACTGTGGCCCTCAGACTATGGCCCTCAGTTATAGGTAGTCCGCAGAGATGCTGGAAAAACTCACAATAGTTATACAATAAACAGGTAATCAAGACAAGCAAGGTTGTAAATGCAATAATTTAAAAAAAGTTTCAAGAAATGTTCTCACCAGAACAAAATCTTCTGGCTATCCTTTCAGTCATTTTGTGGGGTTTGATATGAGGATACCCCACTCCTCAGAAAGGAACAGCATGTGTGTGAATGGATTTAGGTGAGTAGGGGTTGCAAAGGTCCAGACCCACCCGCTCGACACCCCCTCCTGGATGCAGTGGCATGGTGAGGTCCAAGATGGCTGAGGAAAGTTCTGTTGCAGTGAATGGCCAGACCAAGCTTCGATGCAAGGGATACCCTTTCCGTGTTTCATGGCATGTGTTTGCTAGATGGCCATTGACCTTACGAGAGGGTTCATCCACCCTTTGACAGATCTTGTTTTTCATCCTGCAGAGTGAATAGCTACCCTCCACACCAGGCAAATGTGGCGAGGGAGCCAGTTTAGTTGCCGACCACATGACCATGTGACAGATAGTACTGGGTTACATAGTACCAGTTGCACCCAGATGAGTGACCTGACACTCAGAACAAAATAAAACCTTAGTCATTGTTTAGGGAAGAGACTTGAAGTTTCCATTGGTGGATGCCTTGGTTTGTAAGATGTGGTAGTTAAAAGGAACAGCTGAATTAGTCTATGAATGAAGGAAGGTTGAGAACCATTGCCTTACACCACGTCATTTTGGTCCATATACCCATAATAAAATTGATTTTAGAGTGTCATACTTGCTGATACGTGGTGGATCCCATAGGAAGTCACCCAACCTCTTAGCGACGGCCTGGTCCAGGGTAATAACGAGTGGTGTCCAACTCAATTTTGCAAAGGTGTAATTGTGCTTCAGCCTGTTGGAACCATAGTTCAGGCTCAGCTGTACAGAAAGGTGGCAGCTTCACAGCAATGGCTGCAGAGTCCATGTTTGTCCAAAAATATGCTTTTGGACACATCGGGGTCACCAATCATGATCACTGGAATCACAGTGGACATGGTGAAATAACCACGCAAGGTGTTTTTTTGAGTGAATCAAATGGATTTATTTTTCAGAACCTGCGTGGCCTTTCAAAAGCCCGAATCACGTGCCAGACACGCGCTGACGTCACATAGCCGGATCAATGCTTTCTGGGAGTTGTAGTGCCGCTATAGCACTGCCTCACAGTCATAGGTTTTTAAATTATTATATCTACTCTATAAATAAATTGCTTCAATTATACCTTCACTTGCAAACTTAACACTTAGCACATCATTATGTGGGGAATTCACATCTATTCCACTGTGGATTATTTTCTATTTTCTTTTTGAAGTAAAACATTTCCACTCCTTTCTCTCCCTTATTTGAACAGTTTAGAGCACTCAGATAAATTGTAGTCAGATATTTAGAAATTGAACATTGGAGTTAAAACAAAACAGTTTAAAAAAAATCCTTATAGATTATTAATGTGAAAAATATTTTGTCATAATTGACTGCGACATTAAGCTAAATTTGAGGATCTCTCCTGCAGTCCAGCCATTCTCAACCTATTTTTCGCTATGCCTCCACCCAAGGAGTCTGCTCAAAGTTGATGCGCCCACTTGCATTTGAAGAAGTCAAGTTGTGGTTACTTCCATATTTCTCTCCTACTGACAACACATAAAAAAATTACAAAATATTCATCTTACATGAGGCAAAAGAAAACAAGGCTTTTACTTAAATGTGCTTTGTCCCCCAGTTGGGCCTCAGGGCCCCCATTAAGAATGGGTGCTGTTGTCTATGGGAATCCATATAAATGGATGATATGACCAAATTTCTGCAGTTGCATGAGACTCAATGCCAGAAATCAATTGCACCAAATGAAATGTCTGCAGAAATATTATTAGAACATTTAATCCAGAACAATGACAAGAAGATTCATTCTAAATTATTGATTATGTTGTGAAAAATGATATTATTGATTAGATGATTGTGTGCTGTCAGAGTGCATTGGGAATGCAGATAAATATTTCACCTTAAACGTGATTTGAATTAAGAATGGTCAAGCATTGGAGTCACAGAGCCATCATAGGATAGCAGGAGAGAGCAGGCCCTTCAACCCAACTCATACATGCTGACCAAATGGCATCCTGTGCTAGACCTATTTCCCTAAATTTGGTCCATATCCTTCTAAGCCTTTCCTATCCATATATCTGCACAAGGTCATCTGGAGCAAAGTTAATGGTCAGAGTGAAGACCATAAGACATAGAAGCAGAAACAGGCCATTCACCCCATCAAGTCTGTCCTGCCAATTAATCATGATCTGATTCATTTGCCCCCAGCATCTCTGCTCAACCCTCTCCCTTACCTTTTGATGCCCAGGCTAATCAAGAACGTATCAATCTCTGCCTTAAATACACCCAATGACTAGTCCTCATGTGGCAACAAATTTCACAGATTTACCACCCTCTGGCTGAAGAGAGTTCTACACGTTTCTGTTCTAAGTGGATGTCCTTCAATCCTGAAGATGGCCTAGACTCTCCCACCATGGGAAACAACCTTTCTACATCTACTCGGTCCATGCATTTCAACATACAATGAGATCCCCAATCTTTCTGGTAAATTCCAATGAGTAGAGGCCAAGAGCTGTTAAACGCTCCTCATTCCTGGAATCATCCTTGTGAACTTCCTCTGAAACCTGTATCAGCACATCCTTTTCGTAGATGAGGAGCCCAAAACCATTGAAAAGCTGCTAAAATACACTCGTGTGACCAACTAACCTACCGACCCCTATGTCTTTGGAATGTGGGAGGAAACTGGAGCCCTTGAAGCAAACCTGTAAGAATGTACAAACCCTCTTCAATGCTGGATTCGAACCTAGGTCGCTGGTGGTGTAATAATGGGGCGTTAACTGCTGCACTAACCTTTGCTTCTGAGAAAATACTCAGGGTATATTTTCCTTTGTTAATGTATGAAAATTGGAATAAAGCATTTCTATGACAACCAGATTCAAATTAACTTTAGAACATTTTTGAATTTATTTCATTTCTGACATTTTGACTTGAACAGGAGAATTCAGCAATATTACCCCTTGATAGAATCATGATTTTTATAATTCCTTTTTTCAAAAGGAACTAATGAAAAATTAATCTTTCAAGTGTCAACTTCTGCTTGTTACCACAATTAGTGTTCATCAGATTCAGGCTCCAGTGAGTGAACAGTTCTTCAACTACCCTGCAATTTAAAAAAATTTAATAGGCTCTTCTTAATTGGAGTTGTTGTGGGGTCAGGCATAAAAATCATGGTCAACTGCCAACTACAATTATCAAGAGGCTGATTGAAAGTGGTATCAAGTCACAGTCATACATGGAATCAGTCTATTTTGGGTTCAAAGGCATTTTAGAAAACATAGGATTCCTTATTCCCATTTCAATATTTACCTTATTCCTATATTAATAAAATGCTTCAACAATGGGGTTTCCCTGTCTCCAGATATTAATCTTGATTCCCATTTATATGTAAAATCATCTGGTCTTCTACCATTTACAATGAATAATCAATTTTTGAATATTGGGTTTTCTAAGGGAATTAGAAACATAGAAAAATTGTTATGAAGGAGGAAATTTTATGTTATTTGATCAATTAAAAATAAATATGGAATACAAAATAATACACTATTTAGTTATTATCAAATAAAAGCATATTTATAAGATAAATTGGGCCCAACAATGTTAATACCTAAAAGGAGTGAAATAGAAACTTTGATTTGTAATAGATCTATTAAGAACATTATTTCACCCATGTATACATTATTACAAAAGGGAACTCAAAAGCAGGGAATTCATAGATCTAGACAGAGAAGGAAAATAGATCTAAATATTAGTATTGGAGAGAAGAATTGGTTGGAATTACATGACAGTATAACAAATACCATAAATGTTAGAAATGGATTGGTTCAATATAATTTTTTTACATCAATTATATCTCACCCCACAAAAGTTAAATAAATTGAAGTCAGATTTATCAGATAAATGTTTGGGTGTAATCAAGAGATTGGGAGGTTTTTTTTTGCGATCTACGAGGTTATGTCTAAAATTGAGACCATTTTGGATAAAGTTAGGAACTTTTTTGGAACAAGTCATGGAAGTTAAATTTCCACAGGATCCAATGTTCTTTTCACTGGGTAATATTTCAGCAATAAAACCAAAATTGAAATTGAATTTTTAACAAAAGGAATTTATGAAAATTGCATTAGCAGTTGCAAGAAAATGTATAGCAGTGACATGGAAATTCTCATTTAGGTTTGGAAAGATGGCATGTGGAAATACAAAGTTGTATACCTCTTGAGGAGATTATATATAAATTAAGAAATAGATATGAAACTTTTTGGAAAATTTGGTGCCGTTATTTACATATTGTGGGTATAAATTTATGAAGTCTTTTCCCTAAACCTTGCAAAACCTCGTCAACTCCTTGAGATAATTAAATAATACTTAAAAGGCTAAAATTGACTGAATGGTGTTGATAACCAGGTACGATTCCTTCTCTCTCTCTTTTTTCTTTCTTTTCTGTTTTTTATTTGGTTGTTTGGAGGAGACAGGGTTGGTGGGGTTTTTGGGGGTTATAAAACATTATATATAATGGATTTTATATGGTTATATGACTATTAATATCTGTATCTTGATATTAATACGTAAGGAAACAAATAAAATATTCCAAAGAATTGACAGTCGTACAGCATGGAAACAAGCCCTTCAGCCCAACTTGGTCATGCCAACCAAAAAGCTCTATCCACACTCATCCCAACTGTCTATGTTGGGCCCCTTGTCTCTCGAAACCCACCCTAAAGTAGCTCCTTTTCCACTGGCACCCTGCTCCAGGAATTAACTTGGAATTTACTGGGACAGGGTCCAATGAAAAAGGAACACTGTCTGAATACTGGCTTCAAATGACCTTATTCATATCCTCGGCATCAGGTGACGCCGGAGTGCTGATAAAACCAGGGAATAAGGAACAGCAGAAAGTCACCCATTTCCATTTGAAGGCAGAACACTCTGATCCCCAGGGATGAGTTGTGTTCAGAGGAAAAGCAATTAGTGTCCCGATTAAGGGTGACCCAGTGGAAACGGCACAAAGGGCTTCCCATCCCGGAACACTGCACGGCCTATTAACTGGGATGCCAATGGAAAAGGGGCTTATATGTATCTTAATTGATGAGTCCATTAAGATACACATAAGCCCCTTTTCCACTGGTATCCCAGTTAATAGGCCTTGCAGTGTCCCTGATTAGGAAGCCGTTTGTGCTGATTGCACTGGGCCACCTTTAACCACGACACTGACTGCTTTCCCATTGAACACAGCTCATCCCCAGGAACTGGAGTGTTCTACCTTCAACTGGAAACTGGCGACTTTCTGCTGTCCTTTGCCCACTGGAATAATCTGCATGTCGGCATCAGCTGGTGCTGGGAATATGAGTAGTTGTATGTGAAATGACGGCATGCCGACAGTTTTTTTTCTCAACTGGATCCTGTCCCAGTTAATTTCCCGTTAATTTCTGGGACGATGTGCCAATGCAAAAGGGCCTTTACTCTGATTGGGACTGAGGAGCAGGGAAATTCTTTGCTGAGAATTCTGGAATGACAGTCAGGAGCCCATTTAATCTCAGTTTAGAGCCACAGTGATTCATAGCACAGGCCATTGGCACAAATTGTCTCCGCTAAACACATTTGCCTGTGTTTGTCCCCTATGTACAATAAGCTGCAGGAGGTTGCTAGAAATGGGCACAATTATTATGGTTAAAACACAAATGAATAGATATGTGGATAGGAAAGGTTTAGATGGGGCCAAATGCAGCATTTAGGACTAGCCCATAATGCTGAGGAGCCTGTTCTGTGCTGTCTGACTCTACGACTGTATGACAGATCTTCCTCTATGCCAGGGGTGGCCAAACTTGCTTACCATAAGAGCGGCATACCATAAACTTCAGATGCCTGAGAGTCATAGCAATCACACGATCGCAAGCCACACCCACTAACACTATTGTTAGCCCCTTTCAGGAGGCCATAATACCCAAATGTAAAGCCGCCTAAAGTACCTGAATGTGGCTGTCGGGAGGAAAACCCATCCTGGAATTGTACTTACTCAACGCACCTCGAGGAGGTATATTCTCAGCTTCCAAGCTCTTCTCCTAGGCACCTGAAAGCAGCAGCCTGAAAGCGGCTAGCAGCATTCAGGGGCCTAGCAGTGGGCGGGCTAATGACAATCAGCCGGCGACCCAACTCCCCATTGCCTGACAGCCCCTCTGGCATGGGACATCAGGGTTGGGGCAGCCGGCGTGGGACTACGGGGCTGGGGCGGCAGGCGCAGGATTACAGGGCTGGGGCAGCCAGCACGGCACTACAGGGCTGAGGTGGCTGGCGTGGGAGGTTGTCCACCTCTGGTACAGTTTTGTTTGGGAAAGTATTTTCCAATCCTTGTCTTGCAAATCATCCATTTGCAAAATGCTGACATACTGCAGATAGTGAAGCATTGTTTCAAAGGGAGCAATTTTGCAAAAGATTTTTTTCTAATCAAGTCTACACACCAAACATTCCCCCTAGGCAGCTGAAAACAGCAAGGCAAAGTGGCTAGCAGCTTTCAGGTGCCTAGTAGCGGGCATGCTGTTGACAGTCAGCTGGCAACCCACTGACAGCCACCCTCCCCGCTGGTGACAGCTACCCTCCCACTGCGGACACCTACCCTCCCCGCTGGCAACACCTGCACTCCCTGCTGGCGACACCTGCCCTCCCCGCTGGCGACACCTGCCCTCCCCGCTGGTAACAGCTACCCTTCCTGAGAGCTGCACATTACATGTCAAAGAGTTGCATGTGCCTCGCGAGCAGCGGTTTGGCCACCCCTGCTTTATGCCATAAAGAAAATTTGGAAATCTCTCCATAAATGTACAGACATTTCCCTTTGTTTATTAATTTTTTAAAAACTGCTTGAAGAGGTTTAGCGACTGAGCCAGCTAAGAGTGTGGCACAGTTACCGTAGTGTTTAACGCAACTGTTAGAGCGCCAGCAACCCAGGTTAAAATCCTTCAGTGTCTGTAAAGAGTTTGTATGATCTCACCATGTCTGTGTGGGTTTCCTCTGGGTGTTCCAGTTGGGGAGTACAGGTTCATGAGTTGAAAGAGCCTGTACTGTGCTATATGTCTAAATTTAAATCTAAATTTCAAATAGCTGAGCTTTAACCTCCTGCCCCACTGTGCACATGTGAGTTTAAACCATGGAAAATGAAGGAGACTGGACTGGGGCCATACTCAGGATGGAGGTGAAGGTAGCAATGGGAAGATACTTTGGAATGGCATTTCCTTCAGCCCCTGCTCTCTTCAGGGCACATATGAATTCAGAGCAAAGGTAGGCTGCCTGGCATCACCACTCAATAAGATCATTGCCTGTGCTATTGCAATCTGAATGCCACACTCCCATTTACCAGAGCAGTCAAGAATATATTTCCTTCACCCTTAAAAATGTTCAAAGAAGTTTCAAAGCTTCACAGGTCTCTGAGAAAAAAATAAAATGCACTTCAATGGGTAGATGACCATGCTTTTCAAACAGTCATCATTTTACTTTTTTTTTGGAACCTTTCCTTTTTAAGACGGTCCAGGGAAGATTCACAAAAATGAAGGGATTAGCATATGAGAAACATTCGATAGCTCTTCAACCATACTCCATGAAATTCAGAAGAATGGAGGGAAGACCTCAAAGACGCATTTCAAATGTTGAAAGGCTGGACAGAGTTTGTGACAAAGTGGTTTTCCATGGTAGGGGAGTCAAGAACAAGAGGGCACAAGTTTAGGATTGAAGGGCATTTATTTAAGACAGAGAGAATGAATCTCTGGAATTTGTGACCACAGGTGGCTGTGGAACCCAAGTCATTAGCCCCTTTCACACTGCCGATTCCATGTGGGTTAACTAGATAATTTAGTGGGTCCATTCCCGGTAATCGTGTGGTGTGAAATGTCCCAACCTGGCAGGGTGAGTTGAATTCCTGTTAAATTCAGCTGGGATCTGACACTTGGTGGGGGAAAGAGTCAGAGCTCAGTCGAGTTAACTCACTAATCACCTTCTGGGGGTGTGAAAGCACAACCCACTCTTGCATTGTCACCGCTGGAGGTGGGATCCCCTTAAAATGCTGGGTTGCCAATTAACTCGATAAATCATGGTGCAGTAGGAAAGGCTTCCGAGTGTAGCAGGCCCGCTAATTTTCCCTGGGAGTGTTGGCAATATGAAAGGGGCTATTGGATGTATTTAAGGCAGAGATTGACAGGTACCTGAATAGTCAGACTATCAAGGGCTATGGGGAAAAGGCAGTGCTGAGTGGGAGAATGGATCAATTCATGATGGAATGGCAGAGAGGACTCAAAAGGCCGAATGGCCCCTTTCTGCTCCTATATCTTATGGTCTTAATTTCAGCCAACAAATAGATTCCTGGGATCTGATTTTTTTCTGAGGGAACACAACTGCCACTGATATAGGACCAGCTAGACTTACTGTGTCACCCCAAGAGGCTTGAACTTGGTCCTCCATGCTTTGATTTATTGTAGGGGTTGGCAAAGTGATCTATATTGACCCCCTGGGGGTTGATGGGACTGACTATCCAAGAGGTCAATGAATGTCTAGGTTGTAGAGAAATTTATTATTGATAATATTTATTTTTCAAGCGTGGGTGTTGATGAGAGATCAAGGATTCCATGAAGTCGAAGGTTTAAAAAGTTTGTTGACCCCTGATTTAGAGGGAGCCAATTGCCTACTTCAAACACGCTGAGGACAAGTGTGCAGTGTGGCACTTTAGGAGGCCAAATGTAAGGCAGAGGCTCTTAAAACCATTTGTGCAGAGGGATCTGAGGGTCCATGTCCATTGATCCTTGAAAGTGATCTTGCAAGCAAAGACTTGCCTGACTTAATTGATTGAGACATTGAGTACAGGCATAAAGAAGGTGGGTTGCAACTGTTTCTCTCTCCACATCTCCTGATTGACCTGCGGAGTGTTTCTAGTTTAGGCAGCTTATCTGTATAATTTAATAATTTTAACTCCAAGGATAGAGAGTCCCATGACTTCCTTTGGAACATTTCAGCAGGCCAATTTTTTTTCTCTGGTGCTGTCTGTGCAGAGTTTCCATGTTCTTTGTGGGTTTTTTCCAATAGCTCAGTTTCCCTCCCATATCCTTAAGATATGTGGGATTTTAGGTTAATTTGACACTATACATTTTCCCTAATGTGCATTTGAGAAATAGAATCCGGGAGTATATGGGAATACAGGTAAATATAAACATGGGATTGGTGTATGATTAGTGCAATTGGATGCTTGGTAGTCAGTATAGGTTCAATGGGCTGAAGGGTCTTCATTCCATTTGTATTTCTCCATAAATCTGTGTGAGGGTCGGTAGGTTATTTGGCCGCTGTATATTACCAACATGGTTCGGTAAATGGGGAATTGATGGGTATTTGCAAGGCAATAAGTTATCAAGTAGAAGATCTGTGACTGGGACAAGATGATAGAACAGTACAGAGGAGGAACAGGCCATTCAACCCACAATGACGGCACCAAACATGATGTTAGATTCAACAAAATCTCTACTGTTTGCGTATGTTTCATATCCCTCAATCCCCTCCATATTTATGCTTCAATCTACAAGCCTCTTATTGTATCTGTTTCCACCACTTCTCCTGATTCCAGATACCCACCTCTCTCTGTGTTGAAAACCTGCCCTGCACATCTCCCTTAAATATTCCCTCTCTAACCTTAGACGCACGTCTTTTAGTACTTGAATTGTCTGTGTCTGGATAGAGTATTTTGAATAATAGAATTGCTTGAAGAGCTAACATGGACTCAATGAGCTGAATGGCTCTGCAGTATCATGAGGAAAGAGGATATGAACATAATCGTAACAAGATAATGTTAGTGTAACTGAACTATAGATGTCCCAAGGTCAAGGCACCATTAGTGTAGTGCTTATTTCAGCGCTATTACAGCGCCGGGGTCCGGGGGATCAACCCAGCACTGCTTGAAAGGAGTTTGTACATTCCTCCTGTGTCTGCGGGCACTCCAGTTTCCTCCGACCCTTCAAAACCTGTAGGATTAGTCAGTTAATTGGGTGTAATTGAGCTGCATAGGTTTCATGGGCCAGCTGATACCTCTACTGTGCTATATCTTTGAAATTTTTTTAGATAAAGATTAGATCCAGATTCTCTTTTTAATCTGCTGATTTATTTCAAAGGATTTACTTTCCTGTAGCAAATATTCAGAGGCTAGTAAGTAGAGTTAAACATACATTGAATGCTCCAAAATTAAGAGCAGTTCTAGCCTCTGACACTACCCTGTATATATTTTGAATGACTTCTTTTACATTTGATATTGAAGGCCATTGGAAATCTGCAGCTGAGATTGCTAATCAAAACCAATTTATATCCTAAATTATAATGCCTCAGATGTAACCAAATAGCAATTACACACCAAAAAATTGGTAAAGAAACGTTCCAGAATATTCAATCTTGTTTTATTTTTCTGTGAAGCTGAACAATTTGTTCAATGCATGCTTGATATGACATGAGGTGAATTGAGGGTTAATTGAACAGCAAAGCTGATTAAACAGCTTGCAATTAAATGGAGTGCACTGCAGTTTAACCTTTATGGTTTGTCTTTTCTCTTCTGGAAAACATAGAAATTAAATTCAGAGAGAGGGCACAATTCCATTTCACATGCAGAACTATTTCACAGGTCATTTGATTAAAGTGTCCAAAAGGACCGTCAAAAATAACCCAGAGAATGCCAAATTTTTAACTTGCACAATTCTGAGAAAGTTAGACATTGAAAATCCATGTGCAAATATTGGGAATCCAATCATTATATGATCAGCATACCTGATATACTATTTGGTATCTTTCCAAAAGGGTTGTAGTAGGACCAGAGTTGAGGGCTTCTTGAACAGATTTTTTGAGGACAGAAGGGCAAGTCAATAAGAATTGCACTGAAGACAGGCTTTCTTAAAGAGGAATAAACTAAAGAGCTTGGAAATTATTTGATGTTTTTCCACATCACATCCCAAATGATGTATTGTGTCCAATGTGAGCAGAGCTCATTGGCGAACATGTCAAAACTTTCAGAGGGAATTCGTGAGAATGGTCTGAGAAATGGACGAATAGGCATTAAAACTCAGCAGGTTCAGGAAGCATCTTTGGAAGTAATAATGTTTCAGGTTAAAGATCCTTTATTAGAAATGAGAAAGAAAGGGCATATGTTACTTTTAACTTTATGAGAAAATTGGGGAGAGTTGACAAAACTCAGTTCAGGCGAGGACAATTTTGCTGTTAAGATAAGCTGTTAATCAACTGGTTAACTTCATCAACACCTGAACCAGTACACATCCAGGTATATAGAGTATTCCATCGCATATCCTACTCCTGGTATGTGTTTTGTGGATGATGTAAAGAATTGGGTTCTATGGAATTGTGTCACTTGCTGTAGGGGACCTTGTGCAGCCCTGCAGCCACAGTATTTATGTAGCTCATCCACTGTGACCTTCCAAGATGTTGATGATGGGGTCCTGAGAAATGGTAAAACCATTGAACATTAAGGGTAGTTTACACAAAAGTACTGGAGAAACTCAGCAACATTCTTTATGTAGCAAAGATAAGGATACATAAGCAATATTTTGGGCTTGAGCCCTTCATCAAAATATTGTATAAGCAAAATACAGGCATGTTGGCGTGTGAGTGGGACATGGAATTGAAAAGGTTGCCATTGTTGGGGACAGAGTGAAGGTGCTCAGCAAAATGATCTCCCAGACTGCATCCAGTCTATCTGATGTAGAGAAGACCAGAACGGAGGTGCATGGCAACATGTCCGTCCATGGCCTCATGCTCTACAAAACCAAGGCACCCGCAAATTGGAGGAACAACACCTATATTTCCTCTGGGCTTTCTCAAACCAGAAATCATTTTAACATGGACTTCTCTTGTTCCTGTTAGGTCATTTCTCTGCCTCCCTCTATTCCTCAGTCCTCTGCCTCCTTTCTTCCAGCTCTCCACCCCTAACTTCTCCATTCAGAAAGCTATCCCCACCCTCTATCACTTCTCAGCCTTTTTCTCTGTGCCCTCTCACCCATATCCACCTATGACCCAATGCCTGTGACCCAGTTCTTTTCCCCCTACCCTTCCCCCTACCATTTTAATTCAGGTGCCTGTCTGATTTTTGCTCATAACCTGGTGAAGAACTCAGGCCCAAAATGCTATATAAAGTTCACTGCATGCTGGTGAGTTTTTCCTTCATTTTTTGCGTAAACTACAATCACAGCATCTGTCGACTTTCTTATTTTAGAAAGTTAAGGGTAGGCATTTAGCCGACTCCTTGATGGAGAATGTCATTGCTTGCCATACTTGAACCATGAATATTGCATGCAACTATCAGCCAACAGCTGAATGTTATTTAGTTCTTGCTGCTAGAATGCAGCCTGCTTCATTTTCTGAGGAATTGAACATTCTGTCATCACCAGTGAGCTTCTCCACTTTTAACCTTGCAAAGTCATCGATGACACAGCTGAAAATAACACTGGAATTTTGCTTCCTCTACGCTTTTGGGTGTATTTCATGTGGACTGTGGAGGGTCATGTGACCTCTCCGGCAAGCCTGAGTTTGGAAGTGACCACATTTACCAATCAATGATTAGATCTGCCCACAGGTAAGGCTGATGGGCTATTGGTCCTCGCAGGTCATGTGAATGGGAGCTGTATTGAAAAGCAGCAAGTCGAGATTTTTTTTGTCTCTCTCCGTTCTTGCTGCTGCATGGAGACCATCACTGAATTCCAGGCTGCAGACCACTGGCAGCTCGAGAGAGCTGGATTTCGTGGCCTGGGCAATTCTGGAGACCAGGTTAATTTGGAATATTTGTTAGTTGTAATTTAGTTAATGTTTATTAGTGTGCTGTGATTGCTAGAGATAGAGAGGGTGGTGGGTATTGTGTTTAAACCTTGCATTCCCAATCAAGAGTTGAGAATACTTAGCAGCAATTTATTTGCATCCAATGTACAGTTATTTGTGCATTATTCCAGGTTAGTTTGTGTGGCTGTGTGCCCTTTTGTAAATTCTCCTGTGTATAAATAAAGATGACTGTTTGTTAATAACACATGTCCAGCCTTGATTCTCTTTGAACCTGTCCATCCTATTCTGAATACAACAGTATATTTTATGGATTTTGGGCTGCTGGTCACAAAAATCACCTTAACATTTTCCTATTACATATTTAGATATAACCTATTTTTCTGATTTCCTGTCATATTTTAAGTCTACTTCAAACATTTAAACCATAAAGTTCAACATACCAGTAAAAAATCACTTTCTGCATTTGCACTTGGTCTTCTTCCCTGCTGATCTTGGTGATGTCAGTGATGAACAGTTTCATCAGAACATTGTGACCATGGAAAATCTGAATCAGGGAAACAGGAATCCATCAATGTTGGCTGACTATTGTTGGACACTGATGCGAGAGGCAATGAGATGCAGAGTACAAATGAAAATCAGCGGCAAAACATTTTTAGGTTAGTTGAGCTAATGCAAAGTGTCAGCATCATTATGCAATTAAACATGCTAAATTCAATAAAAGTTAATTTAATGTTTCTCCAACTTCCTACATGATACAGAAAATCTTAAAGTATCTTTGTGTTCATCTTGAGGTTGTCTATTATAATCCCCAATTTCTTTTCAGGAAGCAAACCTTGTAAAATATTTGTTGTTTAGTGTAATTTGCATAAGGCTCAGCCTTGAAAAACTTGCTATAGCACCTTGCACCTTGGATGTTTGACCTTTGACCACCACCTTCATCTTCCATTGTGCAAAGTATCTCCAGCCATTGGAGACTTTTCCCTGATACCCATTGGCCAGTTTTACTAAGACTCCTTGATGCCACACGTTGCCTTGATGTCAATCTCAACTCACCTTGGAAATTGAGCCCTTTGATACATAGTGGGTCCAAGGCTGTGATGAGATCTAGACCAGATGAAAGGTCATTGCTGCCTGACATCACCTCTGATGTTTCCTTCCATCACTGCTGGTGATTTAAAAAGATTGATGAGGTGATCATTAAGTGCGCTATATTTGTGACTGGACATATCTAGGCTGTTTTTTTCTATATTTTTGGGTAGAGAGCAAAAATACTAAAATATCTGGAATGTCATCGGCTTTTCGGGAATGTTTGAGGGAGTATGAAACTATTTCTCAGAGGGTTTTGCTCTCATCAATCCCCCCACAAACCTTTCACCCCAGGCAGCCTCTGGATTTAGCATATCATCCTTTGTCATTTCAACCAGATTCCACCACATGCCACATGTACCCATCCCCACCTCTTTCCTCCTTCAGCAAGGATTGCTTCCTCTGTGGCCTCCTTGTCCCTCCTTATCCATGTCTAGCTGATTCCTGGCATTCCCTTTGCAAAATGCAGGAAATGAAACACATACTCTTCTCCTTGCTTCTTCACCACAATCAGGCAAAGATTCATGTCCACCTCATCCAAATCCATCTACTGGATTTGGTGCTTATGATGTGGCCTCCATAGGTGAGACCAAAAGAAGACCGGGGGACTGCTCTTACAGAGCATCTGTGCTTTGACCATAAGCCATCCCAACCTCCTGATTGCATTTCAATGACTCTTCCCACTCACGCACTGCTCTACCCATCCTTGGCTTTCCTCTCAGGCAGAGTGAAGCCCAATCCAACCCTGAAGAACAAAAACCTCATATTCCACCTTGTCTACTTGTCACCTTGGATCTGATAGCTCAGTGGATAGTGCACTAGTCTTGTAAACCAGGGGTCGTGAGTTTGATCCTTGCTGAGGCCTCATTTCTGTGCAGTTCACTGGACAAAGTGGAAAGAATTTCATGTATGTTACATTTTAAATGGAGTATTATTTGACAATAATTTGCAATTTGAGGTGACGAGCCTCATCTCTTCTTCTGAGCCACTCTGTACTTATCACTTCCCCCTTTAATTTTGTCCCTTTCCAACCCACCCTCACTCATTCTCATCTCCCTCCCTGATCCACCTCTCCCTCGCCCACCCATCTCCCCTCCCCCCCATCCATTTCCATCCTCTTGCACAAACATTTTTAACATTTTTTAAAATTAAAATTTAGACATACAGCACAGTAGTTGGACTTTCTGGTGGTGGTGAAATATATCAATTCACCTACAAGCACTGAAGGGTGGGAGGAAACTGGAGCATACGGAGGAAACCAATGCAGACACAGGGAAAACATGCAAACTCTTTACTGACGGCGATGGATTCGAACCATTGTAATAGCTTTGTGCTAACTGCTACCCTAACTGTGCTGCCCCCAAGATTGTACCACACCCCCCACCTTGGTTCCATCTGATGCCATCTATCCTTTACCTCATCCCTAAATAGCATCCATTTTTATCAGTATTTTCACCTTTTCTATTTTCCAGATTCCAACATTGGTAGATTTTGTCTCCATTTCTTACTCTCCTCAAGACATCTTCAACTCCACCAGGCACGACCCCTTCACACATACCCCTTTTATTCTTGCCTATCCCTTCCCTGACAATCAACTGCAACCCCCCAGCTGTCCGTAATCTTTATTCCCCCCCCCCACCGATTTACCGACCCCCTACCAGCTCCTGTCCAATCCCTACCACCCTGTCCTCATTACACTGACTCTCATCCCTCTGCACTCTCAGTTTTGATAAAGGGATCCAGCCCAAACCATTGATTTTTTTTTCTCCCACTGATGCTGCTTGACCTATTGAGTTCCCCTAGCAGATTGTTTCTGGATCTGCTCTCTCTCAAATGAACTAAAATGTTATTGCCAAAATAAATGAGCAAAATCACTCCTTGTTCACAAGTTATGAACTTTCATGGAGAGAAAATATTCAAGAGTTTGCACAAAATATAAAATGCAGGGACCATTGCAAAATTCAACACCTACAACATGAGTAGAACTTAATTTTGGAAACTGAACACTCAACAGTATCACTGTCAGACTGTAGGTTTATCACAAGTGACAAAAATGAGTTCTTCCCTAGATCTCTACCCAGACCTAAAATTTAACAACCAGAGACGTGAACGATGACTGGGGTCATGTTCTATTTCCTGGAAGATTTTAACATGGACATCGCCGTGTTACAGATTGCACAAGCCAAGTCGTTTTATAAACCTAACTTCCTTTCATCTGTTTGAAAGAGACACAAAATAAGAATGAACTTTTACCATTTGTCACTCTGATACTTAAGGAGTGTAAATAATAAAAATACATGGGATGAAGTACAGCATTTTAACAGCCTTCTTAAAAGAAATTCCTTGATTATAAATTGTCTGATAATTCAATGCTGAAGGCCACAGAATTTAATCAGTATTATATCAAAATCACTTCATTAAAATGCATTCAGACTGGGATTTCATTTGCTTTGAAAGTATTTATTGTTCAGACTGCTCTTCATGGTTGACTGAATCCAAGTTCTCATCACCTCTTGGCAGTTAAAAACAGACTGCAAATGGAAAATGGTTTTATCCAAAAATCTTTCAAGATTTTAACGCAGTGCAACATTAAGTAGAAATATTGGATTTTCTTCTCTGGCGAATGGTTTTCTTGTTCTGGTGAATGGTTTTCTGGAAAAGCATTTCCAATTTAAAGCATGTACCAGATAATAGATAACCATCCTTTTACAACTGAAATATAGATCTCTGTGTTGCATAACTTGGTAGCCTGAGTTGAGCTTCCAATAACATTAAGTTCAAGTTTATTGTCACATGTGTCACAATAGCTTGTTTTGTAAACAGTCCAGCTTGACATTTCAAACATGTTTCTGATACAGTATTGAAGTGTAGAAAGAGAACAGTTAGTACGGAGCAAAGGCAACATAAATTTTACAGCTGTGAATTATTTAGGAGTCTAATGGCAAGAAAGAAACTGTCCTTGGATTTTCTAGTGCGTGGTCACATACTTGTGAATCTTCTACCCAATGGGATGGAAGTGAAAAATTAAGGTTCTTACTGCATGTAGTTCTGGTGAACCTGTACTTTGAATTGTATGTGGCTCTTGTCTCCAGAATTAAGGAAGGGTTTGCTTGCAAATGAGGGAATGCCAGGAAACTTTCACCAGATGGATTCTAGAGATGGAAGGTTTGTCTTGTGAGGAGGGATGATGTGGAATGGACCTTCCAGAGGAGTTTAGAAAACTGAAGGATGATCTCATTGAGTCATAAAAAATTCTTCTGGAACTTGTTGGATAGATGCAGGGATTATGCTTTTCTTGGCCAACATGTCTATTTAATTTTTTTTAAATTTAGAGATCAGCACAGTAATAGCCAACACTGCCCAAATACACCCATGGTACCAATTGACCCTGTATGTGTTTGGAACATGGGAGGAAACTGGAGCAAATCCAGGAGTCCACAGCAAGAACGTACAAATCCTTACAGAGAGCACCAGATTCCAACTCGGGTCACTAGCGCTGTAATATCCTCACACTAATCCGTACTCTAATTATGAGAAAAATCACAGGGGTAGACCATTCAGCATGAAGACTACCAGAGGGTGGTGAATCTTTGGAATACTCTCCCTGAAAGGTCTGTGGAGGCTCAATTCCTGACCTCATTCACGATGGCAATTGACAAATATTTAGCTATTGAGGGATTCAAGATATTATCTCAGGGAGAGTGCCAATCATTTGTAGTTACATTTTAAGGCAACAGAAATCTTAAAGTCAAAGCATGTAATTGCTCAAGGATAGCTGGCAGCTCAGAAGATTGGACAGAATATATTTAAAAAGTAGAAAATTAATAAGGAAGTAATTAATAGAGATACAGTTGGCCAGAAATATTTAAAAACATTATACTTTTTCTATAAGTATTTTTCAAAAAAGCAAAGATTTATCGAAGTGAGCATTGGTCCAATGGAAGGTGATGTGAGGTATTAATAATTGAAAACAAGGAAATGGAAGACAAATAATATAGCTACTTTCCATGAGGGGGATACAAGTCACATCCCAAAAGAAAGTTTAAACCAGGAATTGAAAGGCCCCATAAGATGTCGGAGTACAATTAGATCATTCGGCCCATTGAGTCTGCTCTGCCATTCCCATCGTAGCAGATTTATTTTTCCTTTCGATTTTTTTTATCCTGCCTGCTCCCAGTAATCTCTGCCACACTTACTAATCAAGAATCTGTCAAGCTCTACTTTAAATATTCTCAATGACTTGGTCTCCATAGCCGTTACAGGAAACAAATTTCACAGATTCCCCACCCTCTGGCAAAAGAAATTCGTCTGCATTCCTGCTCTTCAATCTTAAAGTTATGGCCTCTTGTCCTAGTCTCTCACACCGTGGGAAACAATTTTTTTACATTTATTCTGTCCATACCCTTCAACATTCAAAATGTTTCAATGAGATCCCCTCATTTATCTAAATTCCTCCTGTTCCAAAGGGATGTCCTTTTATCCTAAGACTGTGCCTTCTGATCCTGGACTCTCCCACGACTGAAAAACATCTTGTCCACGTCCACTCTATTCAGCCCTTTTGAAAGAAAGGGAGGAACTCAAGAAAATTACAATCATCCGGGAAGTTATGCTCAGCTAATTGTTGTAGCTAATTGTTGTCTTAGGCCTTGATTGACTTTATCCTAGATACTAGGACAAATTGGAGTCTATCCTCGGATAATAGATGCACTATTCTAATTTTCCGAAATTGCTGATATTTATTGATTGTATTCGACTGGAAAATAACAAACACAGCTCCCTTATTCAAAAACTGATGGAGGTAGAAAGGAAAATAGAAAACTACATCCATTTTGCTTAACAATGATCTGAGGGAAGATGTTTGAAGCTATTTCTTTGAATATTTTATTTATTTTGAAGCTAATAAAGAGATTTTGGTATGGAACCTATAAATTTAAATTTTAAAGTTAGATATACAGCATGGTAACAGGCCATTTTGGCCCATGAGTCAGTGCCGCCCAATTAATCGACTACCCCAGTATGTTTCAAATGATGGGAGTAAATCGGAGCCCCCGAGTAAAACCCATGAAGATATGGGGAGAACGTACCAACTCCTAACATACAGCATGGGATTTAAATCCTGGTCCTGATTGCTGTAACACCGTTGCACTAACAGCTACTCCAAATGTACTGCCTGATTCAAGATAATCAATTTTTAA
Organism: Narcine bancroftii; assembly: GCF_036971445.1. Taxonomy (NCBI): domain Eukaryota; kingdom Metazoa; phylum Chordata; class Chondrichthyes; order Torpediniformes; family Narcinidae; genus Narcine; species Narcine bancroftii. The sequence goes on along the minus strand of NC_091476.1, from coordinate 41,236,008 downwards.
GATAATCAGGCAGAGCCAACATGTTTCTATGAAAGGGATAACATTTGACCTATTTATTGAAGTTCTTTGAATTGACATAAATGTGTGTTTTTTTTTGGATGATAAGATGTAACGAGTGGTGTGGTTTGGGGGATTTAACGCTGGTCCTTAACTTACAATTTATAGAAATGGCTTGATCTAGGGGAACATAGAATATTTCTCACAGTGCAGATCCTTTGACTCACTCACAATGTTGTGCTGACCTATGTAAACCTACTCCATGTTGATCTCGCTCTTCCCTCCCTCACACCTATAAAATTCCATTTTCTTACATTCATAGGCCATCTTTTAAATGTCCCTATTGTACCAGCCTCTACCACCACCTCCAGCAACATGTTCTAGGCACCCACCATTCCGAATCTTAACAAAAAAAACCTTTCCCTCCCCCACCCCCCCACCCCCCGAGCTTTCCTTTACTCACCTTAAATATATGCCCTTTGGTATTAGCCATCCTCACTGTGGGAAAAAAAGATGCCAGCTGTTCACCCTATCAATGCCCCTCAATATCTTAGACACTTATTAGGTTGCCTCTCATTCACCATTGCTCTAAATAGATAAGTGCTTTCTCACTGAATCTTTCAAATGGAATGGTTCCTAAATTTGCTGGTGACAAAAAGATAATGAGTTTATTGTTATACACATTGTACAACATACATGTGCACTGAAATTCCTATTTGCTGCAGCTGAACAGAAAAGTAAAGGAAAATAGAAAACGGGAAGCATTACCATTACAGTGTTACCATTACCATTACACTATTACCATTACAATGCCAGTGAATCAGGTTTGAATCCCACATTTTTTTTGTAAGGAGTTTGTACGTTCTCCCCGTGTCTGCGTGGGTTTCCACCAGGTGCTCTGGCTTCCTTACACCCTTCAAAAAAAAAACCAGACCGGGGTTGTAGGTCAGTTGGATGCAATTGGGCGGCACGGGCTCATAGGCCAAAATTACATGTCTATGTCTAAAAAAATCATCTATAATAGAAAACTGTTTGAATTAAATTAAAAGAGACAATAAATAGTCACCATAATCCTCATGCAAAAAAAAAACGTGATACGAGATGAGATCGGGATTGGTGTGCTGCGCACGAGCTGTGGTGGTGAAATCGATGCCAGTAGTCGTGGGTATCAAAGGCATCAATTCCGTGGCTAGATAGGATGTTGGCCATAGCATTCATTTTCGCTCAGATGTGCCATATGCCTGATAAAAATTGTAACATGAAGTCCAAGTGCCAAATCTCTCTGCTTGAGCAGAGATGTGTGCTTCTACTCGCAGTATGTGTAACGGGCTGGTGATCTGTATAAATGGTGAAAGGACCACCTTCCAATAAGAAGTGGAAATGTTTCACAGTGAGATAGATGCCCAAGAGTTCTCGACAAAACGTACTATGCTTTACCTGAGCTGCTGACAGCTTGGCTGAAACACCAGAGGTTCTATTTGCCCATGGACTTGCTGTTCTAACAATGCTCCCATAAGACTGACAGACACATCTGTGGTCAGACCCAGTACCATGAGGCTAAGGAATAGCTTCTTCCAGCCGGACATGACACTGCTGAATGATGAAAGGAACTGTTCACACTAACCATCGAGACCCTCAGATTGACTAAATAATATTTATTAATTTATTTTTATATATGTAGATTGGTCCTGCATATGTATTGTTTGTCAGTATGTGTATTAAGTCTGCTTGGGTGTCTGCATGTTTTGGTCACTGTTTCATCAGTTGTACTTGTGCAATTGGATGACAATAAACTTGAACTGTCACTAGTGCTCACGATTATTAATAATAAAAAGACAAATAGCACAGTAACAGGCCATGAGTCCATGCTGCCCAATTACACCCACAGTATGTTTCGAATGGTGGGGGGAAACTAAAGCCTCTGGGGAAAACCCACACAGACACAGGGGAACGTACAAACTCCTTATGACAGCGTGGGATTCAAACCCCAGTCCTGATGGCTTGCGCTGTAACGGCATGGCACTAACTGCTACACCATGGCCAGTGTGATGAGAAGCCGTGTATCCAATAGCAGAGAGAGGTGCTGAGACCAAGTTCATTCAAAATTAAAATGACCAATCCTGTCTGCCCGAATCAGGCAGAAGATTTATGGAAGTCTCAGAGCCAGAGGATCATATCCAGTCTATTGCAATAGTGCAGGCTCTTAAAGGACAATGCAATTATTGCAACACCCTCTCCCCAACTGCTTCTCTGTTGACCTGCATATGTTTCAAATACTGAACCAACTGTGCTTGTCATTCACTTTGAAACTACTTCTATAGCCCTTCCAGGCAGCCTATTTCTGACCACCACTCACGATATAAAAAAAAATAATGGAATTGAACTTATACAAGTGTGAGATGTTTCACTTTGGTAGGTTAAACTAGGGCACAACTTCCGCAGTGAATGGCAGGCCCCTGGAGTATACTAAAAACTCACTGAAGTGCTGGAGGAACTTAGCCATTCTTTCAGCATCCACAGGAGACAAAGATCTATTATCGCCGTTTCACAAAGAATAATGAGAAAAACCAAAATAAAACAGGAAATCTCAGAATAGAGACAGTGCTGGCTAGGGGAAGACTCCAGACCAACAAAAGGTGTTAAATGGATATGATAAAAGGAGAGGTGAAAATTGATTATGTCTGTGTGAAACGAGATAGGGAAAAGAGAGAGTGACAGAACCAGTATATTGTAGAAGAAAAAGAATCCAGAGTGCCAGTGATAGCTCCCTGAAAGTGGTGACATATATAGACATGATGAAAAAAAAATTTTTTTTGGATCACTTGCCATGATCTATTCCGATTTTATTTCTCAATTTTCCGAATTAAGATTCTTCATCTTTCTGCCTTTGCAGCTTCCCTTCCTCCTGTTCCATTTTACCTCTCTCTTTCATAAGTTGTTTCCTGATAAAGGGTCTTAAACTACCGTGAGTGGCATGGTTAATGTACAATGGGGTGGCATGGTTAGTGAGGTGGTTAGCGCAATGCTTTTACAGTGTTAGCAATCGGGATCAGTGCTCGAATCCCACGTTGTCTGTAAGGAGCTTGCATATTCTCCCCATTTTACCCAGAGGCTCCAGTTTTCTCCCACCATTCAAAACATACTGGGGGTTGTAGGTCAATTGGGTGTAAATTGGGTGGCACGGGGTCATGGACCATAATGGCCTGTTGTAAAACAAAATTAAAAACAAAAGTGTAAACTGCATTTCTCTTTCCAAAGATGATGCCTGAGTGCTTTTCTTGCTCATATGTTTAATGCTGTCACTGCCTGACAACCTCTGCTCATCAGTACCCTTGACCTTGCCTTTACTTTTCTTAAACTTATCCTCAGTATCTCCAGGGTGCAAGTCAGGGCCGATTTGATATGGAGATCCGAATGTTGCCCATGCAGTGAGACCCCACCCCCGATGCTAATGACAGGTTGAAAGGAACGACGAAAGTTGATACAATTTAGCGTCAGCAGCATCGCAGGAGCTGCTTTCGGGACACTGACTCCGGAATTTTCCTTGGGGTTTACTCTCAAAGCCTTTCCTGTGAGTGGGTACAGCCAAAGGCAGCAGAGGTTTGAAATCAGAGTTTTCCCTCTCCTGGATGAGCAACCATCCATAGTTAATGAGCTCCATCTGGTTGGAGCATCTGCGCCAGTGGCCCGCCTTTGCCCCTTCTCCTGTCAGTGAGAACAACTCTGCCGGCCTTAAGAACCATGCCACATACGAAGGCCAGGAGCTGGACTTGGTTGTCAGAGACTGTTTATTGAGATGCACGTCACGAAGAGCATTTGTGTAGCAGTGGGAGCTCGTCTCCACTACCACCCTTCGGCTATGACAATGGACCCATGTGACCAATTAACCTACTGTAACGTGGAGAACAAGTTCTGAAGATCAAGAAGTGACAAGTCTGGACGCCTGCTGGAGAGGCCATTATTTATGCACAGGGAATTCACAAAAGGGCACAAACTCACACAGAAATAATACACAAATAACTATACATTGGGTGCGAATAAATCACTGCTAAACAATCTCAACTCCCGATGGAAACCGTGAGGGTTAAACGCATAGTACCTGCCACCCCTCTTTCTCTAGCAGTCACAACACCCTAATAAATAGCAACTTAATTACAACTCTTTGGCTTGGCTTCGCGGACGAAGATTTATGGAGGGGGTAAAAAGTCCACGTCAGCTGCAGGCTCGTTGGTGGCTGACAAGTCCGATGCGGGACAGGCAGACACGGTTGCAGCGGTTGCAGGGGAAAATTGGTTGGTTGGGGTTGGGTGTTGGGTTTTTCCTCCTTTGCCTTTTATAAATGGTCTCCAGTGCTAGGATCTGGGACGGGCTCATCGCAGTCAGCTTCTGGTGCTGCTTGCGGTCTGCAGCCTGGAGTACATCAATGATCTCGAGGAATCAGCAAAGATAGAGAGCTGCCCTACATGGTGGACTCTTTAATACAAGGGCCATCCGCGTGACCTGTGAGGACGAATCACACACCAGCTTCACAGTTGGGCAGATCTAACCCTTGATTGGCAGGTGAGGTAACATCCAATCTCTTGCCTGCTGGAGAGATCATACAGCTCTCCACGTAACACCTACTACCTCCGTACATCTCTGGAATGTGTGAGGAAACAGGAGCACCTGGAGAAAACTCGTGTGGACTCAGGCAGAATATACAAACTCTTTACAGATGGCGGTGAATTCTAACCCAGGTCACTGGCACTGGTAGAGTCCTTTCCTCACAGTGCCAGAGACCTGGTTCAATCCTCACCTCCAGTGTTGTCTGTGTGGAGTTTGCACAGTCACGTTTCCTCCTGGTGATCACTGTGCTACCAGATGGAAGGACGATGAAAATGCAGGAGAATAAAAAAAGATGAATGGATGATTAGCATGAATAGATGTTCAATGGCCTACAAGGGCTTTGTGCACCAAGGGGCTTGTTTCTCTATTGTATTTCCACATATTCTATGTTCAGTGAAGCCTGCCTCAAGGAAACAGTGCACCTTTCACCAATACTAGTGCCAGTGCCCCATGAATGGAAGCCATGCCATACCAATCCTTGAGCAATGCATTCAACTCTCTGATCTCATGGATCCTTTGCCAATTTGGTTCAGATAGAATGAATGGAGGAGCAGCTTCGAGGGATCACGTCACCCACTGCTGCTGTGTGCCTTCCTCTGGCTAAACATTGAGGAAGCAAGTTATGTACTCCTGAGAATGCTGTATAAATTGGAGTGGGACAGAGAGGTGATGATGCTCTCAAGACAATAGGACAGCATTATGTTTTTCTTTAGGGGCAAGTTCAGTGATCAGTGTTAGGAGAAAAAGAAGCCAAGAATAGGTGGATAATAAGGGTGATAACAATGGAATCAATGGATGTCATTGCCTTGATTTTGGTTCTCTGAGATAAACACACAAGCTTTGCAAAGTACATAATAGATCATCCAAACACAAGAGGTGCAAACATGGGTTTCAAAAACATGTCTGTACACTACACGCCTTTCTGGAACTACCCCAGCTGAGAGCAAGGCAATTTGTAGAACTCAACTGTCATTTCTGGATGTAAGGGGATAATTTCACATTATTAGTGCAACTCTGATTGAATGCCTTTTTCTCTTTCCTCCTTGCCTGCTTTCCTTTCCTCCTTTGTCACTTTGCTTCGAATAACCCAGCGCACAATTGAAGTAGGTTCATTGTTTTTCCAGAAAACAGTTTGCTCTTCACCCCAATTTATATGCAAATCAGTTGCTCTTGACTTTCATTTGAACTTTAGATAAATCAGTCTCTTTCTTAGTAAATCCTTTTAATAAGTAGCACTCCAGTTTTAAGGGCTCTGTGTTGACTGAGATCAATGTTAGAAACACACTCTCCCAGAGACAAGGCAGTTGGTGTTGGAATGATGGCAGGTAGGTAATTGGTGCACTATTTCCACCATCAACTCTGGCTCCTTTGTGTCCCTGATGCCTGGACTCAAGGCTTTCGCTATTATACCCAATACTTATCTTCACTCTGAGTCGTGAAAAACTGGAAATCCCCAGAGGTTGGCAAGCATGTTAGACTTCTTCAATGAAGCTCATCCTTCAATTTTTTTCTTGCATCCATTTCGTAACCTCCTCCCTTGATTCAGATTTCCAATTTATTGTCAGAGTACATACATGAGATCACATAAGAACCTGAGATTCCTTTGTCTTACAGGCATGGTGAATTTTAATTGCTATTGCAGAAAAATAAACTGTGCACACCGTAAACAAGTAAAAGAAATGTAAACAGATAATGAATGTAAACAAACTGAGTATGCAATACTGTGAGAACAAAAGAAAAAAATCAATAAAGTGCACTAGTAAGAGTCCTTAAATGAGTCTCTGATTGAGTTTGTCATTGAGGAGTCTGATGGTGGAGGGAAGGCAGCTGTTCCTGAACCTGGTGGTGCAAGTCTTGTGTCTCCCATACCTCTTTCTTAATGGCAGCAGTGAGAACAGAGCGTGTGCTGGGTGGTTTGGGACTTTGATGATTGCTGCTGCCCTCCGATGGCAGTCTTCACCGTAGATGTACTCAATAGTAAGCTTAGACCAGTATTAAAAAACAATGCTGGAGAAAGTCAGATCAAATCAAATAGTTACTTTATATAGCAAAGATAAAGATATATATCCAGCATTTTGGGCTTGAGCCCTTCACCCTGCCTACAATTTGTTCATACCTTGATGAAGGGCTCAAGCCTGAAACATTGGTTATACAGTATAATTCCAATTATCTGAAAAACCAGGGCTATTTCGGATAAACTTTTTTTCAGATAACTGGTCATTTAAAAAAAACCAGCCCACAGTAGCAACAGGAAGTCACTTGTATCAATGTTTAAACAACCATAAACAACAAAGTAAGGCTTTTGAAGCATTAAAATAATGTTTAATCCTTACCAAAAAAATGCTGGCCACTGCCGATCACCAACACCTCCCACTGAGGCCCCGCTCAATGCCAGGACCATGAGGTATTGTTGTTGCTAATGAGTACAATAGAGAATTTATCAAGACCCTCTTTAAGGTGACACCAATCTCTTGGTGGTGTAGTGGACAATGAGGAAGGATATCAGCGATCAGGTGGGAATATAAGAGCATTACAGCACAGGATCTTATTCCCATAATGGGGTGCTGACCTACTTTATATACGTACACCCCTCCAAATAAAAGGTGGGCCAAGGAGAGGCAATCTGAATTTAACTCAGATATATATGAGGTACTGCACTTTATTCGGTAGGTCAAACCAGGGCAGGGTTCGCACAGCAAATGGTAGAACTCTGGTAGAACAGAGAAACGTCGAAATACTGATGCGTGAAGTGGCAATTCAAGTAGACGGGGTGGTGAAAAAGATGTTTGGCATGCTTTCCCTCTTTGGGCAGGGTACTATCAAAAGTTTGGGGAACCTCATGATGCAGCTATGCAAACACTAGTGACCATACTTGGAGTACTGTACCCAGAGAATAGAAAGAACATGGAACTCACATTGACAGCAAGAGTCAACATGAGGGGCATTTGGATCAGCATGTATGGATAAGAAGTAGGATATTCTGGTGAGGTGAGATGAAAAGAAGGCTCATGTGGAGGCATCAAATGGCCTGTTTCCCTGTATTCACTGAGTTACACAATTTAGGACAAGAATAAACTCCAGAGGGTTGTTAACTCAGCCTGCGACATCACAGGCACCAGACTTCACTCCATCAAGGACATCTACATGAGGTGGTGTACTAATAAAGCAGTCTCTATCTTCAAAGACCCCCCTCCCCCCACCACCCAGGCCACATCCTTTTCACTCTGATACCATCGAGAAAAAAGGTACAGGAGCCTAAAGATGGGCACTCAATGGCACAAGGACAGCTTCTTCCCTGCTGCCATGAGAGTCCTGAATAATCAATGAACCAAGAACACTGCCTTACTTTCATGCACTCCTATTTTTATTTATTTATTGTAATGTTGTAAGATGGTTCATATTATGAATGTTCGCCCGAAGATGTTGCTACAAAACACCGAATTACATGACTTGTTCATGACAATAAATCCTGATTCTGAAGTTCTGAGTTTGAGAACCATCCATAACTGAATTTTCCATGTTGGAAATTTTCAATTTGCCCAAAACAATAATTTGAAGTCTTTGGCCTTGACAGCCCCAGAGGGAAGGTCAGTGTGGATGATTAGAGTTTTTACCAGCAGGTGAACTGGAACAAATGTCTGAATGCAGCCCTGGAGGAGCGATGGGGAGAGCTGGTCACTTAATGTTTTAAATGGGGAGAAAAACTGAAAATACCCCAGATGCAAAGGGATCTGGGAGTCATTGTGAAAGATAGCCTGAAGGTAAACTTGCAGGTTGAAACAGTGGTGAAGAAGGCAAGTGAAATGCTGATATTCTATTTCTCTTGAAATTAATGCAAGAGCAGGGATGTGATTTTGAGGTAAGACAGTGATGAGTTCTCATGGAGTATTGCGAGCAGTTTTGGGCTCCTCATTTTAAAAAAGGATGTGCTGACATTGTAGAGGGATGAAAGCAGATTGACTAGGATGATTCCAGGAATGAAAGGGTTATCATATAAGGAGTGCTTGAGAGGTCTTGGCCTGTATTCGTTGGATTTTGGAGGATGAGCGGGATCACAAGGAAACATTTCAAATGTTGAAAGGCATAGACGAAGTAGATGTAGAAAGTTTGTTTCCCATGGTGGAAGAGTCTAGGACAAGGGAGCACAATTTCAGGATTAAAGGGTGTCTACTTAGAACAGAGATGCGTAGGAATTTCTTTAGCCAGAGGGTGGTCAATCAGTGGAATTTATCGCAACAGGCGGTGGTGGTCATTGGGTGTATATTTTTTTTATTTTTCACACTATGAACCATATTAACCAAAATACACACAAACATTTCCCTCTTGAATATACACAGTGTAATTTTCTCCCCTTTTTCCTCCCTCCCTTCCCTCCCTCCTTCCCACCCCCCTCCCTACCCACTAAACGTTCAACATATACAATAAACACATTAAACTATGTCATCACACAATGAAAATAAACAAGAAGATTATGTCATCTACTTTTACACAGTGGGTCAGTTGATTTCGTCTTCTCATTCTATCATTTTAGGGGGTGGAGGTCCGCGGTAGGCCCTCTCTGTTGTGTTCCATGTACGGTTCCCAAATTTGTTCAAATTGTGTGACTTTATTTTTTAAATTATATGTTATTTTTCCAATGCAATACATTTATTCATTTCCATGTACCATTGCTGTATTCTCAGGCTCTCTTCTGATTTCCAGGTTGACATTATATATTTTTTTGCTACAGGCAAGGCTATCATAATAAATCTTTTTTGTGCTTCATCCAATTTGAGGCCTAATTCTTTACTTCTTATTTGTTGCTTTTTGTGATTTTATTTAATACCTGATTTAGATATTCCCAAAACTTTTCCACTTTCTCACATGCCCAAATTGCATGTACTGTTGTTCCCATTTCCTTCTTACAGTGAAAACATCTATCTGATACTTTTGGGTCCATTTATTTAACTTTTGATATACGAGCATGTGTAACCAATTATATTGTATCATGCGTAACCTCGTGTTTATTGTATTTCTCATAGTTTCAGAGCATAGCTTTTCCCATTTTTTATCTTTATGTTTAGATCTTATTCCCACTTTTGTTTGGGTTTACAGCTTATTTCATCGTTCTCTTTCTCTTGCAGCTTAATGTACATGTTTGTTATAAATCTTTTAATTATCATTGTGTCTGTAATCACATATTCAAAGCTGCTTCCCAATTTGTCCTTGAAGTAGGTTTTCACTTGGTGGTATGCAAACATTGTACCACGAGTTATACCATATTTGTACTTCATTTGTTCAAAAGATAATAAATTATTTCCCAAAAATCAATTTTCTATTATTTTGATCCTTTTTTTTCTCCCATTAATTAAAGGAAAGGCTATCTATTGTGAAAGGTATTAGTTAATTTTGCATCAATAATAATTTTGTTAGTTTGTAATTTGTTTTTTTTTCCTTTCTACGTGAATCTTCTTCCAAATGTTGAGCAGATGGTACAGTACTGGTGAACTTCTATGTTGCACCAGTTTTTCATCCCACTAATAAAGAATATGTTCTGGTACCTTCTCCCCTATTTTATCTAGCTCTAACCTGGTCCAATCTGGTTTTTTCCTTGTTTGATAAAAATCTGATAGATATCTTAATTGTGCTGCTCTATAATAATTCTTAAAAGTTTGGTAGCTGTAAGCCTCCTTGTTTGTGCCACTCTGTTAATTTATCTGGCACTATCCTCAGTTCCCCTCCTTTCCATAAGAATTTCCTTATTATTTTCTTTAGCTCATTGAAGAATTTCTTTGTTAAGGGAATTGGTAATGATTGAAATAGGTATTTTATCCTTGGGAAGATATTCATTTTAATGCAATTTAGTAGTAAATCTTTCCAATGTTCTAAGTCATCTTGTAATTTCTTCATTAATGGCTGATAATTTAATTTGTATAGATTGCCTAGATTATTATCTAGTCTAATACCTAGGTATCGGATTGCTTGTGTTTGCCATTTAAATGGTGATCTTTTCTAAACTTTGTGAAATCCGCATTATTCATTGTCATCGCTTCACTTTTATTTGTGTTGATCTTGTACCCCAATATTTCTCCATATTCCTTTAATTTCTTATGTAATTCTTTTATTGATAATTCTGGTTCTGTTAAGTATGCTATGGCTTCTTTCCCTTCATTCTCAGTTCGGTATAATTGCTCGTAGAATTCCTTGAAGTTTTCATTGATCTCTGTTGGGTAAATAGACTGATTTTATATTCCTTCACTTTTATTTTTATCCCTTTTATTTTATTTTCTGTTCTTATCAGTTCTGCCAAGGGTTCTATTGCTAAAGCAAACAGTGAGGGAGATAGTGGACATAGTTGACCTGCTTAATTTAAATTGGTTCAATATATATCCATTTACTGTCGCCTTCGCCAATGGTCCCTTATATAATGCTTTAATCCAATTAATATATTTCTCTGGTAGGTTGAACCTCTGTAGTACTTTGAATAAATAATTCCATTCTACCCTGTCAAAGGCTTTCTCTGCATCTTAAGCAACCACCACTGTTGGTGTCTTATTTCCTTGTACTGCATGGATTAAGTTAATGAACTTACAGACATTGTCCGTTGTTCGTCTTTTCTTAATAAATCCTGTTTGATCTTGTTTTACTAATTTTGGTACACAGTCAGCCAATCTGTTTGCTAATAGTTTTGCTATTTTCTTATAATCGGAGTTAACTACAGATATTAGTCTATATGATGCTGGTGTTAGTGGATCTTTCCCCATCTTAGGTATTACTGCAATTATTGCTGTTTTATATGAATCTGGCATGTTTTGAGTTTCTTCAGTCTGGTTCATTAATTCAGGAGAGGAGGAATTAATAAGTCTTTAAATGTTTTATAGAATTCTATTGGGAGTCCGTCCTCTCCAGGCATTTTATTGTTTGGTAGCTTTTTTAATATATCCAGTATTTCCTCTATTTCAAATGGTTTTATCAATTGGTTTTGCTCCTCTTTTTGCAATTTCGGTAGTTCAATTTTAGCTAGAAATTCATCTATTTTGGCTTCTTTCCTTTCATTCTCAGTTCGGTATAATTGCTCGTAGAATTCTTTGAAGTTTTCATTGATCTCTGTTGGGTTATATGTAATTTGTTTGTCCTTTTTCCTTGATGCCAATACCATTCTTTTAGCTTGTTCTGTTTTAAGCTGCCAAGCTAGTATTTTGTGCATTTTTTCTCGTAGCTCATAATACTTCTGCTTTATCTTCATTATGTTCTTCTCCACCTTGTCCGTTTGCAGTGTTTCGTATTTTATTTTTCTGTCCGCCAATTCTCTTCTTTTTGTTGTATCTTCGCTTGTTGCTAGTTATTTTTCTGTACTTACTATTTCCCTTTCCAGCTGTTCTATTTCCCAATTGTAGTCCTTCTTCATCTTAGTTACATAACTTATTATCTGCCCTCTGATGAAGGCTTTCATTGCATCCCATAATATAAATTTATCTTTCACTGATTCCGTATTTATTTCAAAGTAATTTGGCGCTCAATAAATTCTCTAAATTCCTGTCTTTTAAGTAGCATGGAGTTTAATCTCCATCTATATGTTCTTGGTGGGATGTCCTCCAGCTCTATTGCTAATAACAGGGGTGAATGATCCGATAACAATCACCCAGTTTTATCCATCTTTGAATCCAAATTAAGGTTAAAGTCCCCTCCTATCAATATATTCCCCTGCGTATCTACAATCTTCAAAAAAATATTTTGCATAAACTTTTGATCCTCTTCATTAGGTGCATATATATTGACCAAATTCCAGAGTTCTGAATATATCTGACATTTTAACATTACGTATCTCCCTGCTGGATCTATTATTTCCTCCTCTATTTTGAGTGGTACATTTTTATTGACTAATATAACTACACCTCTGGCTTTTGAGTTGTATGATGCTGCCGTTACGTGCCCTACCCAGTCACTCCTTAATTTATTATGTTCCACTTCAGTTAGATGCGTTTCCTGCACGAATGCTATATCTATTTTTTTCTTTTTTCAGTAAATTTAATAGCCTCTTCCTTTTGATTTGGTTATGTATTCCATTAATATTTATAGTCATATAGTTCAACATGGCCATCTCATACTCTGTTTACACCTCATTTCCGCTTCCTCACCACCACCTTTCCCCTTTTCCATTTCTTAGTTTTCTTTTTTTGAACGCACTGTATGACAACACATCTAAAACATAAAATATTTCAACCATTCCCACGTCTAAAATTCCCTTAACCCCAAGTGTCCCCACCCCTCTCTGAGTTGCCCCTTGTCCCTTGCCGGGCAACCACAATTCCCCTCTCCATTCGGAATGCGAACCCGTTCGCGTCAACTGATTTCACAGTGACTGCTATTCTCTCCCATCCAACCCCCTTCTTTATATGTAGTTTGTCATTGTTCTTTGTTCTTGTTACTTCTCTTCATCTCTCTTTCTGTCTTGCAGGCATTCTGCAAATTCTCGTGCTTTCTCCGGATCTGAGAACATTCTGTTTTGCTTCCCTGGGATAACTATTTTAAGCACCGCTGGATATCCTAACATAAATTTATAGCCTTTCTTCCATCGGATCGATTTTGTTGCGTTAAACTCCTTCCTCTTCTTCAGGAGGTCAAAACATGTCTGGGTAGAAAAAAAAACGTTGACCTTAGTATTCCAGTGGTTTTTTGTCTTCTCTCATTTTTTTCATTGCCTTCTCCAATATATTTTCTCTTGTCGTGTATCTCAGGAATTTTACTAAAATGGATCTTGGTTTATGTTGTGATTGTGGTTTTGGGCTAATGTTCTGTGTGCCCTTTCTATTTCCTTTCATTCCTGCATTTCTGGCATTCCCAAGTCCTTTGGGATCCATTCTTTTATAAATTCTTTCATATCTTTGCCTTCTTCATCTTCCTTAAGTCCCACTGTTTCGCCTACCATAGTTTTCCATTATATCCATCTTCCGAGCTAACAACTCCTGTGTTTCTTTAACTTTTTTGTCACTTTCTTCCAATTTTCTTTTTAAGTCGTTCACTTCCATTTCTACCACCATTATACGTTCTTCCACATTTTCTAATCTTTTCCCTACATAGGTTATGACCAGCTCTATTCTACTCACTTTTTCTTCTGTACTTTTCATTTTTCTTTTCATTTCACTAAATTCTAGTGTCAGCCATTCTTTTAATGCTTTCATTTGTTCTTGAATTTTTAAAAAATTATATTACTGTCCATTCATTTTACCTCCTATTCCTCTGTGCAGAGCTTGGTGTTTTTCTTCTTCTGTGTCTGCTCTTGGGTTTGTGTCTTCTATTTCTCTTCCTTGTATCTGTGTCTCTTCTGATTTTCTTGTTGAGCTGCTTGTCTCAGTTTGTTGGGTATATTTTTTTCCATGGTGTCTTGATGATGGTCCTCTTCTTCTGGGTTGGTTATCTGTTGTGTCTCTAGTTTCCTTTTTTCATTCTCACCCTTCCCGTTCCCATTGCTTTCTTTATCTTCTAATGGTCGGGCCTCTCTCAGCTGTTCGTGCTGTGGAGTTTCACTCCACACCTGGTTCTCCCTTCCGTCGGTGTTGTCCTTGTTGTGCGCATCGCGCATGAGCAGTTGCGCACCCCTGTTTGGCTACTTGAGCCATTTTTGCAGTCCTGTGGTTAGTGGGTCGTGACCCTGTGGGGTCTCCACTAACCTCGGGGAGTGGGCTCCTCCGTCCACGGCAGGTACCAGCTTTTTCGTGCAGGTAAGGCCTTCACCTTTCTCTTCCGGTGTCTTTCTTTCTTCTTTTCTTCCAGTTGTTTTTGGCTTTTCTTTCTTAGGTGCCATTTTCTCCACACCTTTATTTTTTATTTGTTGTGATTTGTGTGTCTGGGGCTTTGCTTTTTCTTCATTTTTTTCCTTCTTTTCTGGAGAGGGCCGGTATTCTCCTACCGGCCACTACTCCATCGCGTGACTCCCTCCGTCATTGGGTGTATTTAAGGCAGAGATTGATAGGTTCTTGTTTAGAGAGGGTATCAAAGGTTCTGTTGCTGAGTGGGAAAATGGATCAGTTCTTGAGTGAATGGTTGGGCAGATTCAATGGACTGAATGGCCTACTTCTATTCCTGCATCTAATGGTCTTATGGTCTTAATGAAGGAAGCTGCACCAATGAGGGTGGCTTTGGGCTTGATATTATCTGAAGGAAAGTTTAGAGAGGGGAAATGACTTTTTTTTAAATGTAGAAGAGTTGAATACTGTATCTGAGAGCAAAGTTTGGTTAGAAGTCTAAGTTTTATCCAAAATGATTCACCAACATTATGCAAAAAGCTCACCAAAATGCAGAGCATAGACATTTCCCTAGCTGTATGGAAAGCAGAAACAGGATCTCAACTGGAATCAGGTCAAAAACCTTATCATATGTCAAGGATTTACTTGGTTTGTTAACTGGCTAAGCACAAAGATTAGACATCACTCAACTATATCAATAAAAACATATTTTGTGAGTATTTCCTTTTTAATTAGTTTTGAAAAGGTGGCCTTGCCCACAAGGTCAGCCATACATTCATTACAGCTAAATGTATTATAAGCTGAACATGAGTCATCCAGCTGTCAAGCTGAGCTCATATCTGGATCAATATTCCTGACAATACACAAAACTGCTGGAGAAACTTAGCAGGTCACACAGCATCTACAGAAAGCAAAATTATAAAACCAATGTTTCAGGCCTGAGCCCTTCATCAAGGTATAGCACCTGGAAACCGATAGGCTCTATCAATATCCACAAAGTCGAGAGCAGGGGAATGATAGGCTTTAATAAACACAAGGCTTTTGCTGGCCAAGATCCAGGTACAGGAATGCCAGAAGGGGGGAGGGAGGTCGACCTTTATGGCCAGGTCATAAGGGGAGGAGACATAGGAGACGAGGCACTAGTGGACGGGCCAGCCTTATACATACAACAGCACACAGGTAGGAAATAATGTACAAGGAGAAAACATATCACTACACAAACTTTCCTATGTAATTCAATATTCCTAATTTTTTCCATTTATTTATTCCTTTATGGGGCCTCTCTGGAAATGGCCAACACCTATTGTCCAACTCCAATTCCCCAAGCCCATTATTCAGTCAATAGACAATGAGGGGCTCAGCAGCTGAAGGTCCCACACAGGCAGAGGGCAACTTATGGTCGGGGAACCTGCACAGGCTGTGGGCTGCTGGAGACACTGGCGCAAGGTAACTAGGTATCAGAGCTTGGATTTGAGAGGGTGCTGAGGGAAAGAAGGGCTCCCGAATGGTCTCGGGTGCTGAAGGCTTCCTGATCATGTTGGAGGTTTGGATCTGGAGCTCGGGCTGCCAATAGATTGAACAGTGAGAGTCCGTGCAGCTACAGAGGCTGTGGGAACATTGGAGGTGAATCCACAGACACTCTGAAGGGACTCTCTTTTGCTTCTCTTTCTATCATACTGTAAGGAACACTGGGAAATACTAATGGTGACACTGTATCTGCCTTACAGCAGGTAGAAGTTAAAGTATACATTTTTAATATATTATTACATGACCTTAAAAGGAGCCTTGAACATTGCATCCCTTTATATGTGGCATCTTCTATAAACTAGTTTTATGGTACTCCAGTAGATTCATGTATGAGATCATGAACCTCCTATTTCAGAATTTATTAAATTAACTGAATTTAATTTAAGTGATGAGATTTGAACTTACATCCCCAATCATTTGTCCTGTTTGTATGGTAACCACACTACATAAAGAAGTATTGAGGATTAATTCAATTCACTACAATTGGCAAAAAAAGTGATAAAACCTTCACATACTCTCAATCTGTCTCATGCCATCTCTTTCACTAGGATGGTTGGGACACTGGGTGATATTTTAAAAGAAAGGAGTATCTATGATGCTTGAAGGACAAATTCTTGGAAGGATATTAACTCAACATTTCATCTTGACAGTCTATACAGCGAGTATCCATCTTACGTGGTACAAAATTACCTACTGGGCAGAACTTTTAGGAGTACTGCTCTCCAATGAGCTTTTAAGCTAATAATGAATGCTAAAAGACACCGTAAGGATTTCATTGAGAGCTTATTTCACAGGTCATCCAGAATTATTCCAATACTAGAATGGAAGATACATTAGCAGTTTACTAGAATGTCACCCGGACACCACCGGGCTTTAGACATAATAGCTGAAATAAATATAACCTTGAAGGAGATGGTTTTCAAAAGAAAATGTTTTGGGATGCATTGGTTATTAAATTCCACTAGCAATGAGGTATTACAAGACTGTAGCTTTGAGTAATCTAATCCTCACAAGAGCATAACAAACAAGAGCAGGAGTCGGCCATCTGACTCATCGAGACTGCTCCACCATTCAACAAGATCGTAACTGATCTGGTCGTAGACTTAGCTCCACCTACCTGCCTTTTCCCCCACAGTCTTTAATTCCCTTTCTATGCAAGAATCTATTTCTGTGTCTTAAATACATTTAACGAGACTGCCACTGTTTCAGTGGCAGTATTGCACTAAATGGTTGTCTTCTCCTTCCCAGACAAACGTGCTGAGGTGTATGATTTTTCACCAAAATCAAGAGGTCTTGAAAAGTCTTAATATTTTGTGGTCACAGGAAGGCCATGACTTAAACCTGAAATATGAACTCTGCTTCTTGAGTGCTCCACCATTTTGTGGTTTCATTTCAAATTGGCAGCAGCTGAGGTTTATTTATTTGTATATTTAAATTAAATTTAAACATATACCACAGTAACAGGCCCTTCTGGCCCATGAGGCCGTACTGCCCAAATACACTGATTAAATACAACCCCATACATTTCGAAGAGTGGGAGGAAACCGGAGCACCTGGAAGAAACCCACTCAGGTCACCGAGAGAACATACAAACTCATTACAGACAGCTCCATATTCCAACCCGGGCTGCTGGCAAGGTAATAATGTTGCAATAACTGGGCCACCCAACATTATATATTCTATACTGTTATTTCTTTAACCGATCACGATATTTTCCAACTTTTCTGAATTTCCTCATCACATAGAATGAAGTCATTTCAGATTTTGTCACATCTTTTCCAGGTAACAGTGTGATCCAATTTTCCAATAACTTTTCATGCCATATTTCCCACATTCAACTCTCCTCAGAATCTGCTCACCTCCACAATGGGAGTAATTTACAGCCGCTGGAAGAAACCCATGCAATCACAAGCGGATCCTGCAAACTTCACACAGACAGCACTACAGGTCACAATTGAACCCTGGTCACTGGAAATGTGAGGCAGCTGGTCTGTTAACTGAAATAAGAACTCAACAGGTCAGGCGGCATCTGTGGGGTGAGAAGCAGTGATGTTTCAGGTCAAAGATCCTCAGCAAAACTGGGAAGGAGACAAAAGGAGCTCATAAAGCCAAAGGGAGGGTGGCAGGGGAGTAAAATTAGGGTGGAAATGAGGATAATAAGTTGCAAACAAGGTTATTTATCCATTGAGGGAATAGAAGCCATTAAAGAGTGAGCTAAGGAATAGAGGAGCTGCAAAACGCAGAGCAGGAAGACATATCCAGCAGGTTAGACTGGGCTGGTCCTCCAATACCAGAGGGGGAAAAAAAGCAGAGATTCGCGAGAGACCAAAGATTCTGGAATCAGGAGAAAAAATTTAATCTGCTGGAGGAACCCAGCAGGTCAAGTAGCATCAGTGGGGATAAAGGAATGGTTAACATTTTGGGTCGAACTCTTGATAACAATTGAGAGTGTGAGGTTAGATAGCCATTATAATGTGGACAAAGTGGGAAGGGTGGAAAAGGGGCCAGTAGAAGATTGGTGAACCAGGGAGTGGTAAAGGCAGACATACAGCGAGGGAGGCAGACACAAATGAACGGCAGGTGCTTGACAACAAGAGAGAGAGGCATGATAAAACAGAGGTTAGGTGAAATTGAGTCATGCAGGGCGAGATTGGAAACAGTAGGTGAATGGATATAAAAGCAACTGGTGCTGGAATCTGTCATGGAGAAGTTTAAATTAGAACCTGTTAAGTGAGAGGCAAAAGTCAAATTGGACCAGAGATCCCAGGAGGAAAGCTGTGGGTGGAGGAGGAGGGAACCAGAAAGAGAGACGTGGGATTGGGTGGGGGTGTGTGGACAAGGGGACAAAGAGAGAAGCGGAAGGGGGAAGAACAGAAGAAGAAAGTGGGATGTTACCTGAAATTGGAAAATTGGGGGAAGAAAACAAGCTGAGCCTATACCAAGGATGGACACATGATACTGGTGGAAATCAAGTGACCTGAAGTTGTAGAATTCAATGCTGAACCCACAAGGTTGCCACATACCCCAGCAGAAGATGAGGTGCTGTTCCTCAAGCTTGAGTTGGGCGGACATTCTATCGATTTTTCTTCCCACAGGGGAAACCTGACCTATTGACTCTTTGCAGTATTTTCTGTGTTTATTTTTGTTTTCCAGCATCTGGAGATGTCTTGCTTTTTAAGATTCATTAGCCATGTCACCACACTGTCCCATCTGTGCTGATCTTCCCTTCTTGTGATCTCTTGACCCCTCCCTCTGTCACCTTCTTAAGACACTTGTATCTCTAACATTTTGCAAACAAAAAACAATAAATTCTGGAAATCAGAATTAGAATTTATTGTTATGAACTTGTCATGAAATTAATTGTTTTGCCGCAGCATCACAGGTGAAAATAAGTTACATTTTAAAAATAAATAAGTGCAAAAGTAGAGAAAATTAGGTAGTGTCTATGGTTCATTGTTCATTCAGAAACCTGATGACAGGTTGTGGGGGGGGGGGGGGGGTTGAGAAGCTGGTTTTGTGCTATTGGGTGCTCACCTTCAGGCTCCTGTACCTCCTTTCTGGTGGTAGCAGTATGAAGAGGGCCTAGCCTGGGTGGTGGGGGTCCTTGAGGATAGAGGGTGCTTTCTTAAGATACCACCTCTATAGATGTCCTCAATGGAGTGAAGGCTGATGCCCATGATGTCAATGGCCAAGTTAACAATTGACTGGAGTCTTTCCTATCCTTGTATTGGCACCTCTATACCAGAGAGTGATACAACTAATCAGAATGCTCTCCACGGTACACTTGTAGAAATTTGCAAGATTCCTTTGTGATGTAGCAATCATTTCTGATGAAGGGCTTGGGCCCGAAACATCGACTCTCTGTTGCTTCCACGGATGCAGCCTAACCCATTGAGTTCATCCAATACTGTGTTTATCTTACACGTTTTCCAATTCTAGTTCTAGGTCAATGTCTTGAAATATTCATGAGCATTTTCTTTTTTAAAATGCAGGCAGTGCTTTTCTCTACATGGGCACCGCGCCCAAGATGGTAGTGGCCAAACTTGGTAACCCTGACTATGAGGATTGTGGACTCCAAGGGAGCAGCAGACAGACGCATGGCCCCAGAGTGGGAGAAGACGCCTCCCCACCTCTACCCCTGCTGAGGAGGAAAAGCCTGGGAGAGGATCTGACAGGAGACCACAGCAGGGAGACCAGAAGGGTTTGGTGGCCAAAGGACTGACACCAGGCTGTAGGCTGCTGGAGACCAGCTCATGTGAACTGGGGATCAGGACTAGGATCCGTGATGGCAAGCAGGGCTCTCGAAGGGCCTCGGGTGCTGACAGCTTTCTGATCGAATCATGGGTTTGGAATCACGGGCCGAGGAGGGAGACTCGGACGCCTGGAACTTGGGTTCACTGCTGGAATAGACAGGAGGTGGCAGAGAATATGACTAAATGCACGAACACTCAGTGTCTCTGAAGGAACTCTCTTTTGGTTCTCTTTCTTATCTCAGTGGGCATGCTGAACTAGTGGCACCTCTGTGTAGAGTGCAACACGAAAGTCTGTTGACGCTGCAATTATAGTGAAAGCACAGAATAGCTGGAGGAACTCAGCCGGTCTGGCAGTGTCCATAGGAGGTAAAGATATATTACTACTATCTCAGGCCTGAGGCCATCTTCAAGGTATGAGCAAAATGCAGGCCTGAAATAAAAGGCTGTGTATGTCTTGTGTTCATGACAGTAAAAAAATCTTATTAGTGTAGTGAGGGAATTTGGGAAGTAAATTTTAAAATAATTTCAAACTAAAGTAATTTTTTCTCTCAAATGTTCCTTCTTTTGTTCTGAGCTTTCACATATGTATTGGTTTTTCAGTTGTAAATTCAATACCTGAGCTCAAGCAAAAACTATGAGAAGGTCAACACATCATACTGTGTTTAAAATGACAGCCATCAGATTGATGCTGAGATGATTGTGAAGATCAGTTCCACATGAAGCAGCAGTGGGAAGCAGGTTACAACTGAGAATGAAAAGAACAGTTTAGAGGCACTTTGTAGAAAAGCAACAAAGTTGTATTGAACCAACATAAAATTCTTCCAGAGATGAGGGACTTCAGATCTGAGGTTGGACCAGAAAAACTGGAGAAGTGCATGGAGTAAAGAAGAATGAGAGAAGATAGGACAATATCATGCAGGTTAAAATACAAGATACGAGTTTGTTGTCACACAGTACAGATGCACCAAAATATTTTAAATTAAAATTAAATTTATATTTTGATATACAGCACATAACAGGCCGTTCTGGCCCACAAGCCCACACCTCCCAATTAAACTACAAATACCGTACATTTTTGAAGGGTGGGAGAAATCCAGAGCACCCAGAGGAAATCTACACAGACACAGGAAGAACGTACAAACTCCTTAAAGCCAGCGGCAGATTCAAACCCGGGTCGCTGGCACTGTAACAGTGTTGCATTAACCACAACACTATCTGTGACACCCTTACTTGATGCAGCCACACACATACAAAAGATACATCAACTACATTGAATCGCCATAATATGCCAAGGTGGAGAAAGAGACAATAAATAGAAAAAGATCTTCTTCTTTGGCTTGGCTTCGCGGACGAAGATTTATGGAGGGGGTAAAAAGAAAAAGATAGATCAATAAATATTCACAGTTACGGCTGGAGCGAGACCTTCCAGTCGTGCAGGCAGATCTTTTGGTGGCCCCGGAGTAGTTTATGGTTAGGTTTAGAGTAGTGCAGGGAGGCTCAAGAGGTGCTGAACATCAAGTTTCTGCACTTTCTGTCTGAAGGAAGCAGTGAGGAGGTTGTGGGCTGGCTGACAGGGGTCCTTTATGATGTTGGCTACCTTCTTGAGGCAGCATCTCACATAGATAATAGATAGGATATATAAACATTGAAGGATATAGAGAGGGGAGGTTACTTCCATTATCAGATCACTGAAGGACCACGGGAAATGGATTTAAATGTATATTAAGGATCTTCACACTGACCACCGGCTGGTTCGCTGCAAGCTCAACCTTCACTTCAAGCCAAAGCCCAGGAACAATAAAGCCCCCAGAAAGAGGTTCAATGTTGGAAACCTGCAGTCAGACGAAGCGAGAGGAAACTTCCAGGCAAACCTCAAAGCAAAGCTCGACGATGCAACCCGCCTCATGGACCCGTCCCCTGAAACCCTCTGGGATCAGTTGAAGACTACCATACTGCAATCCACTGAAGAGGTACTGGGCTTCTCCTCCAGGAAAAACAAGGACTGGTTTGACGAAAACAGCTAGGAAATCCAGGAGCTGCTGGCAAAGAAGCGAGCTGCCCACCAGGCTCACCTTACAAAGCCGTCCTGTCCAGAGAAGAAACAAGCCTTCCGTCGCGCATGCAGCCATCTTCAGCGCAAACTCCGGGAGATCCAAAATGAGTGGTGGACTAGCCTCGCCAAACGAACCCAGCTCAGCGCGGACATTGGCGACTTCAGGGGTTTCTACGAGGCTCTAAAGGCTGTGTACGGCCCCTCACCCCAAGTCCAAAGCCCGCTGCGCAGCTCAGACGGCAAAGTCCTCCTCAGCGACAAGATCTCCATCCTCAACCGATGGTCAGAACACTTCCAATCTCTTTTCAGTGCCAACCGCTCAGTCCAAGATTCCGCCCTGCTCCAGCTCCCTCAACAGCCCCTAAGGCTAGAGCTGGATGAGGTTCCCACCCTGGATGAGACATATAAGGCAATCGAACAACTGAAAAGTGGCAAAGCAGCAGGTATGGATGGAATCCCCCCAGAAGTCTGGAAGGCTGGCGGCAAAACTCTGCATGCCAAACTGCATGAGTTTTTCAAGCTTTGTTGGGACCAAGGTAAACTGCCTCAGGATCTTCGTGATGCCACCATCATCACCCTGTACAAAAACAAAGGCGAGAAATCAGACTGCTCAAACTACAGGGGAATCACGTTGCTCTCCATTGCAGGCAAAATCTTCGCTAGGATTCTACTAAATAGAATAATACCTAGTGTCGCCGAGAATATTCTCCCAGAATCACAGTGCGGCTTTCGCGCAAACAGAGGAACCACTGACATGGTCTTTGCCCTCAGACAGCTCCAAGAAAAGTGCAGAGAACAAAACAAAGGACTCTACATCACCTTTGTTGACCTCACCAAAGCCTTCGACACCGTGAGCAGGAAAGGGCTTTGGCAAATACTAGAGCGCATCGGATGTCCCCCAAAGTTCCTCAACATGATTATCCAACTGCACGAAAACCAACAAGGTCGGGTCAGATACAGCAATGAGCTCTCTGAACCCTTCTCCATTAACAATGGCGTGAAGCAAGGCTGTGTTCTCGCACCAACCCTCTTTTCAATTTTCTTCAGCATGATGCTGAACCAAGCCATGAAAGACCCCAACAATGAAGACGCTGTTTACATCCGGTACCGCACGGATGGCAGTCTCTTCAATTTGAGGCGCCTGCAAGCTCACACCAAGACACAAGAGAAACTTGTCCGTGAACTACTCTTTGCAGACGATGCCGCTTTAGTTGCCCATTCAGAGCCAGCTCTTCAGCGCTTGACGTCCTGCTTTGCGGAAACTGCCAAAATGTTTGGCCTGGAAGTCAGCCTGAAGAAAACTGAGGTCCTCCATCAGCCAGCTCCCCACCATGACTACCAGCCCCCCCACATCTCCATCGGGCACACAAAACTCAAAACGGTCAACCAGTTTACCTATCTCGGCTGCACCATTTCATCAGATGCAAGGATCGACAATGAGATAGACAACAGACTCGCCAAGGCAAATAGCGCCTTTGGAAGACTACACAAAAGAGTCTGGAAAAACAACCAACTGAAAAACCTCACAAAGATAAGCGTATACAGAGCCGTTGTCATACCCACACTCCTGTTCGGCTCCGAATCATGGGTCCTCTACCGGCACCACCTACGGCTCCTAGAACGCTTCCACCAGCGTTGTCTCCGCTCCATCCTCAACATCCATTGGAGCGCTTACATTCCTAACGTCGAAGTACTCGAGATGGCAGAGGTCGACAGCATCGAGTCCACGCTGCTGAAGATCCAGCTGCGCTGGATGGGTCACGTCTCCAGAATGGAGGACCATCGCCTTCCCAAGATCGTGTTATATGGCGAGCTCTCCACTGGCCACCGTGACAAAGGTGCACCAAAGAAAAGGTACAAGGACTGCCTAAAGAAATCTCTTGGTGCCTGCCACATTGACCACCGCCAGTGGGCTGATAACGCTTCAAACCGTGCATCTTGGCGCCTCACAGTTTGGCGGGCAGCAACCTCCTTTGAAGAAGACCGCAGAGCCCACCTCACTGACAAAAGGCAAAGGAGGAAAAACCCAACACCCAACCCCAACCAACCAATTTTCCCCTGCAACCGCTGCAATCGTGTCTGCCTGTCCCGCATCGGACTTGTCAGCCACAAACGAGCCTGCAGCTGACGTGGACTTTTTACCCCCTCCATAAATCTTCGTCCGCGAAGCCAAGCCAAAGAAAAGGATCTGAGAATAAAAATACACAGATAACATTTAGGATTTAGAACTCAATTCTCTGCAAAGGTGATGGAAATAAAACCAATCAGAGCCTTCAGAAACTGAAAAACATTTGCAGGAGTAGGGTGAAAGTGAGACTGATGGTGAAGCTCTGTGAGGTGTCAACAAAGATTTGATGGGCTAAATGGCCCCCTCCTGTCTAAAAACAATTCTAATTCTGTATGACAGAGAGACAACTGTACCCAAATGAGTTCAGTGCTCCCAACGAACATCCAACTGGTAATAATTCAGGAAGGCAATCACACCCTGGCTGATACTGAACCCAAACATTACTTATCATCGGTGAGCGTTTGTCAGTCTCTATAATTGCATGTCTACAAGGCTGAGTTGTTAATTGGTGTGATTTACACAGCACACTGTTTATCAAGAGTCCCAAAGGATTGTGTAGCATTTAGAGTCTTGTGTTCATTACGCAAGGAGATTTTGCCTGTGCAAACTGATGTAATAACAGTAAGCTGGTAAATGTATAGTATTTGTAATATCACCTCGTGGTAGATTCAAAGAAAGTAGAGCTTGTGATCCAAGGCACCTTTCCCAATATTTTCTTCAGCCAATTTGACATTTTTTTAAAATGTAAACATTGTTGCAGGAAACACTGGCTGAAATATGCACCGTCACTCCCAAAGACAGAATTATAACTCATAAGTTGTGCTTCATTTAATGAAGTCATAGAGTCAGCATGGAAACTGGACTTTCAGCCCATAATGACTGTGCTAGCCATCTCTTAATCACAGGACCTATAATTCTGTTCATGGCTTTCTAAGCCACATCACTTCAAATCCTCGTTGAAATATTTCTTACACATTGTGAGAGTATCCACCTCCATCAATACTTCAGATAAGTAGGTTATCTCTGGGTGAAAATTCTTTCTCAAATCTCCTCTAAATATTCCACTGGGTTTGGTCTTCTACTTGTAATCATGGAGTAGGTTTATTGAGGCCGGCACAACACCATGGGTCAAAGGTCTTGACTGTACAGTCCGGCTACAAAGAGGAAAGGTTTGGTATGTCACCAACGACTCTCAAAAGATGTACTGTGGAGAGCTGGTTGCATCACTGTCTGATATAGTGGTGCCAATGCTTACGACAAGAAAAAACTCCAGAGGGTTGTTAATTCAGCCCGCGACATCACAGGCACGGTCTTTACTCCATCGAAGACATCTACAAAAAGTGGTATCTTAAGAAAGCAGTATCTATCCTCAAGGACCCCCACCATTCAGGCCATGTCCTCTACACTCTGCTACCATCAAAAAAAAAGATACAGGAGCTTGAAGACGAGCACTCAGCAGCACAAGGATAGCTTCTTTCCCTCTGCCATCAGATTCCTGAATGGACAATTAACTACAGTCACTGCCTTTACATTGACTTTTTCTTGCACTATTTTCATTAATTTTGTAACATGGTGTATATAAATGTTTGCATTGTGATGCTGCCACAAAACCACAAATTTTGTGACATGTTCGTGAAAACAAATTTTGATTCTGAAAGGTTTCCTACAATCCACCTATGTTTGCTAAGGGATTAAAAACTTACCTGAATGATATCACCAGCTTTTCTCAAAAATGTGCTCAGGGGTCTTGAGAGAGAAAACAGGCCCTTGTCATCTGACAAACAGGGCTTCAGAAAATCAAGTCTATGAGATGAGCCTATGGTGCTACACCACCGGCCTACTGCAGGGGGCAACCTCTGTATCTGCAGGAGTGTAAGGGGACAGGACAACACCTGGCCGGCTATCAATCAGTTGGCCTGAATGGATCAAGCCCCACCCGGTCGGGTGTCAATCACCCTCTGGGATATAAGCCTGTGCCGGCCTCCCTAGGCCTCACTCAGAGTTGCTGTAGCTCCAGCCAGCCTGGCTCTGTGGAAGTCATTGTGGATTAAAGCCTGTTGTACAGTCTTTACCTTTGTGTGTGTCTGATTCATGCTAACAGAGCACACAATTTGATCCACAAAATTTTCGCACGGCTGCCATGGAAAAACTCCTGCGCGCAGGGAGCCTCGAAGTCGACCCACGCCACCAGGAAGCCCAGACACGCTTCGAGATCTGGCAGCACGCGGTCGAGGAAATCATCGAGGCACACGAGGGCGGCATCCTGGACTCAGATCGGAAGAAGTTGGTCCTACTCTGGTCTAAGCTGGGTCCCCATGCCTTCCAGGCAACCAAAGGCTGCTCCACTTACAAGAACACAATGGACACTCTTGAGAACTTGTACAAGCCCCCCATGAATGTGGTCTGTGCAAGGTACCTTCTCAGCACCTGAGCCCAGCAACCCAGGGAGGCGGCTGAGTCTTACCTGGGAAACTTGCAAGATTTGGCCTGACCGTGACTGGCCGAACCCAGGGCAGGTGCAGAGTAGGTTGAGAGGCTGATCTGGGATGCCTTCATCCGAGGGCTACACTCGAGACCCATCCGGCAGAAGCTGCTGGAAGACAACATCTACGCCCTAAGCAAGACTATGGTAATGGTCCAAACCCTTGAAGCAGCAGCCCTGCACATCAAAGCCTTCGATTCCAGGTTCCCCCAGGCTCCCTCATGGCCCTCTCACACTGCAGCTGTAACCCCAGATCGAACTGGGGAGGAGAACGTTGCTGCGGCAGGCGCCCAGCGCCCCTGGAAGTACTGTGGGTCAGATCAACGATCGCACCAAAACTGCCCAGCTAGGAACCAGTATTGTTGCTGAAAGGCCACTATGTAAAAGTGTGCCTCTCAAAACCTGCCGGCAGCTCAGCGACCCTCTATGACCTCCCCACCTCCCCCGCAGACCCTACCACGTGTGTGTGCCGGGCGGCACCATTGTCCCCATGATGACTTCCACCTTCCCCGACTTCGACCGTGCAACATCCGGCCCCGCCAGCGACTGTCGCAGCGTGTGCCCCAAGCTCCTGCACCAGCCCACGCCCTCGCCAGCGCCGCTCGCCAAAAACTACAGCGACATCACTTCCAGCTCACGGTGTGACATCACTTCCCCCGGCGCAGCGGACACAGCTGGGGAAGGAGGCCAGCCACACAGCAGGCCCCCACGTGCCGCCATCATCTTGGGCCAGGCAGCGGCCGACACGGAGGGCCCCTGACGATGTTGAGAACGACATGGTAAACACGGGCGATGACCATGCCGCCCTACCGACGCTCCCCATGTCTCCGGAAGCCATAAATCTCTGTGCACAGCTGGAGAGCGACGACTCCAGCTCAGAGACAGTTATGGCCACCACCACACCGACCAGGGACATCCCCCATGACTTCGAGCACTCGACAATGGACATGCAAGTCAATGGGCAGGTAATGAAGTGCCTGTTCAATAGTGGCAGCACAGAGAGCTTCAATCATCCGAGCATGGCCCACTCCCTGAGATTAACAGTCCACCCCACCACCTGCTCGATCGCCCTCACCATCAAGGATAAGAATGTTGGTACCCTCGGGCGCTGCTCGGCTGATATAACTGTGGAAGGGGAGACTTACACAGGGTTCATGCCCAAACTCTGTGCCCTATTCCTCCTGGGCCTAGATTTCCAGTGCCACTTGCAGAGTGTCATCCTTACCTTCGGGGGGCCCCAACCTCCAATTACATTACACAGCATGCCAACCTATCAGCCTTAGCCAACCTGTGGCCTCTCCACATTGCGCATCATCCCACTGGTGCTCTTCCCACATCTTGCGCTAGGCTGCAAGCCGATCACCACCAGAAGTAGGCGCTATTGCACCGCAGACAAAGTCTTCATCATGACTTCATCATGGCGGAAGGCGTCATAGAGCCCAGTGGTCAAAGAGGGAAGTAAGCAGAGGATGATTGTGGATTACAGCCAGACCATTAACCGGTACACCCAGCTAGATGCCTACCCCCTGCCGAGGGTCACCGACATGGTCAACGAGATAGCCCGGTACCGGGTTTTCTCCACGATTGACCTGAAGTCAGCATATCACCAAATCCCCATCCACCTGAAGGACCGGCCCTACACCGCCTTTGAGGCGGACCAGTTCTGCCGAGTTCCCTTTGGGGTCACGAACAGGGTTTCCGTTTTCCAGCAGGACATGGATCGCATGGTAGACTGGCACAAGCTAAAGGCGACGTTCCTGTATCTGGATAACATCACTATCTGCAGCCGTGACCAACAGAACCACGATGCTAACCTGGAAAAATTTCTCCAGACGGCCGGGGAGCTGAACCTCATTTACAACAAGGAGAAGTGTATATTTAGCACCATCCTCCTCACCATCCTGGGGTACATAGTGGCCCATGGAGTCATCGGCCCAGATCCAGAAAGGATGGGCCCATTAATGGAGTTGCCCCTCCCACCCCACGCTAAAGGCCCTCCGCAGATGTTCGAGCCTGTTCTCTTATTACTCGCAGTGGTTCCCCATTTCTCGGACAAGGTCCTCTCACTGGCCCAAGCCACAACTTTTCCCCTTCCACCCGAGGCACAGGGATCCTTCATCCACATCAGGCAAGACATCGCGGATGCCACGATGCAGGCTGAGGATGAGGACTCCCACTTCCAGGTGGAGAGCTGTGCCTCCGAGGTGGCCCTCGCTGCTACCCTCAACCAAGGGGGGGGGCCCGTCGCCTTCTTCTCCAGGACCCTCCACGGCTCCGAGCTAGGGAACTCCGCCATTGAAAAGGAGGCCCAGACGGTTGTGGAAGCGGTCCACCACTGGCACCACTACCTGGTCAGAAGGAGATTCACCCTCCTCATGGACCAGCGGGCCATGGCGTTCATGTTTAACACTACCAACAAGAGCAAGATCAAGAACGACAAGATCTTGCGCTGGAGAGTCAAACTGGCCACCTACAACTATGACATCCAGTATCGCCCAGGGAAGTTTAACGACTCCCCCGATGCCCTCTCTCGCACCTGCACGTCTATGCACGATGACAGGCTGCAGGCATTGCATGAGTCCCTCTGCCATCCGGGTGTCACCAGGTTGTACCATTTAATTAAGTCCCAAAACCTGTCGAACACCATCAGGGACGTCAGGTCTATCAGGTCTGCGCGGAGTGTAAACCCCGCTTCTTCCACCTGCCCCAGGCCCACGTTGTAAAGGCTACTCAGCCTTTCAAGCATCTCCCACGAATCGAAACGTCTACTTCCTCACGGTAGTGGATGTGAACTCACACTTCCCTTTCACTCTCCCTTGCCCGGACACCTCCACGGCCACCGTCATCAGGGCCCTGGGGCAGATTTTCACCATGTTTGGTTACCCCACCTTCATCCACAGCGACCGGGGGTCTAGTTTCATGAGTAACGAGCTGCGCCAGTACCTGACATTGAGGGTCATCGCGACCAGTCGCACGTTGAGCTATGAACCCAAGAGGCAATGGGCTAGTGGAATGCGAGAACAGGGTGGTCTGGAAGGCAGTCCTCCTGGTTCTCAGGTCGAAGGGGTGGGCTGCTGAGTACTGGCAGGACGCCCTGCCAGAGGTTCTCCATGGCATTAGGTCACTACTGTGCATGGATACCAACAAGACCCCTCACAAATATCTGTTCTCATTCCCCAGGAGGTCGGTGACTGGAATGTCCTTCCCAGTGTGGCTCATGTCCCCGGGACCGGTGCTCCTGCGTAAGCACGTATGGACACACAAGGCCGAAGCCCTGGTCGAGCAGGTCTTGCTCCTACATGCAAGCCACAACTACACCTACATTAGGTTCGGGAGTGGAAGGGAGGACTCCGTTTCAACCAGGGACCTGGCACCAGCAGGTACACCCACCACACCACGCCACCCTCCAAACCAGGACGACGCTGACCGGGCATACATCCCCATCCCCAGGCAGCTATGGGCCACGCAGAGCCTCCTTGACCACCAGGGGCCCACTTCAGTCTTAGGAGATGAAGCCGCCTCCCCCAACCCATCCAATACGACCTGCATACATCGACCCCAGCCCCCCCAGCCACCCTGCCACCACCCCCCCCACTTCCCCTCCGACCAGTGCCCAGGAGCCAGTCCTACGACGGTCACAGAGAGCCCGGCGACCACCAGATCATCTCAACCTGTAAATATTGTATGTATATAGTGGGTGCAATTCCTTGTTACTGCCCCACCCCAGGACAATTTTAAAGAAGGGGTGAATGTGGTGGCACACCACCGGCCTACTGCAGGGGGCAACCTCTGTACCTGCAGGAGTGTAAGGGGACAGGAAAACACCTGGCCGGCTGCCAATCAGCCAGCCTGAACGGATCAAGCCCCACCTGGTCAAGGGTCAATCACCCTCCGGGACACAAGCCTGAGCCGGCCTCCCGAGCCCTCACTTAGAGTTGCTGCAGCCTGGCTCTGTGGAAGTCATTGTGGATTAAAGCCTGTTGTACGGTCTTTACCTTTGTGTGTGTCTGATTCTGGCTAACAGCACACCACAGAGCCTTGATGCATCTCAGTCAGAAGCAAGGACATCATGAGTAATGTAAAATTTCAATTCGCCCTGCACCCCCCCCCCCCCACACCCCCGTTTTTAAATATCTTTTTTGTAGTCTGCTTATCCACTCAGCCTGGATGTGAATGGAGAACTTGAGCTCTACAAAGTTCACCGTACAGTTATTTAGTAAGTGGAGAAGTGACCTACATTATAAGTTCTTTCAGAAAGAATAACAGGCGTTTATAGAAGACAAATCTTTACATTTCTGTATTGTCTTTTATATTTCCAAGACATCCCTATAAATTTTGAAGCATAATTACATTGACAATGAGCGAAACACTCAGTTTGTCTATACCAAGCCCACCACAAGCTGCAATTTGTCAAGAGTTGCTTCACACTGACATGAAAACACCCTGGGCTGGCTGAGAAGGAACTTTGTTTGCAAGGTTCACAGAAAGGCCGAGCTGGATTTCCCTGTGTAACACCTCACCGACATTGGGAGCCTCATCCTGGAGTTCTCCGTTGAGGTCCTGCTAGTTCTCACTGTTGACAGAATGCAATAAAGCAGCTGTGATGTGTGCAGTATTTTTTTTAAGGGAAGATGCTACTATTCTCTCAAAAAATAACACCTGTGAGAACAAGAATTCTACAAACATATAAGGAGAAGAATATTCAATTTTTGTTATCTAAGTTACCCAAATTTCAACTGCACTGTATATTTTACATTTTATTGAAAGAACGGGAGAAGCTAATTCCAACCATTTAAACCTGTGCTGCCCAATCACTCCCAAATAAGCCTACAACCCCATATGCTTTTGAAAGTTGGGGGGAGGGAAACCAACACAGGCACAGGGAGAACGTACACACTCCTAACCGACCGCACCAAATTTGAACCCGGGTCGCTGGCACTGTAGTAGTGCTGTGCTAATCTTTATGCTAACCAGGCCATTTTGAAGAGTCAAAACAAATTTCTACCTTTTCAGTTTTAGTGATTTTCAGTAAAAGATTTTTTAAAAAAGGGCCATCATCAGGTTGTCGAGATATGAGATGAACAACTGGCTTAGCATGGATGATTTGAACCAAGGGGTTTGTTTCTGCAGTGTGTAACTCATTAATTCTGTT
Organism: Narcine bancroftii; assembly: GCF_036971445.1. Taxonomy (NCBI): domain Eukaryota; kingdom Metazoa; phylum Chordata; class Chondrichthyes; order Torpediniformes; family Narcinidae; genus Narcine; species Narcine bancroftii. The sequence goes on along the minus strand of NC_091476.1, from coordinate 41,204,146 downwards.
ACTCCCCTGCTCTTTTCCAAACATCACCTACGAGTTCTTTCACCTTCATCTGTGAAATGAAACCGCAAGGCTAGCGTTAGGGCAGTGTGGTGAATGTAGTGGCAAGCACACATGGTTACATTGCCAGTGACCTGGGTTCAAATCCGGCGCTGTCTGTAAGGATTTATGTTCTCCCCGTGTCTTGAGCAAGTTTCCTCCAGGTGCTCTGCTTTCCTCCCACAGTTCAAAATGCATGGGGATTTTAGGTCAATTGTGTAATTGAGCGGCACGGGCTCGTGGGCTGGAAGGACCGCGCTGTTCAGTGGTCCTCCTTTGTCTGCAGTTTTGCTTTCCACAATGTCAGTTACCCGCAGTCGACCGAGGTCCGAAAATATTGAATGGACATTTCCAGAAATAAACATTATGATTAGCTTGATGAAATCTCGCACTATCCCACCCAGGACATGAATTATCCCCTTGTCCAGTGTATCCATGGTGTATACGCTACCCGCCCATTAGTCTCTTAGTAGCCATCTTGGTTATCAGATCGACTGTTACAGTATCGCAGTACTTGTGTTCAAGTAACTTTTTTAAAATATTGTTCAATTTTCCTGATAACAAATCTGTCCTTTGACTTGAAAACAATGATGAGTTTATCTAGGGAAGTTTTGAAGCCGCTGTGAAGTTATCCCCACAAAAACCTGTGCAACCCAAGCTTACATTCTGTAAAGAGACAAGAGTTTGACTCTGAAGAAATGTGAAGCAAACAATGAGGGAAGAATTATGATAGTATTGTCCTCCAGTGACAAGATAATGTACCTCTATCTGATTGTAATATAAACCATCGTATTGGTGAATAAATGTAAGATTGAGCTCATGAGTCCCACGCGATTATAGTCCCTTTTTACGTACAAGTAAACAATGCAAAAATATTAGACACACATCTGGTAACGCATTGCAAAAAAATAAGATTGTATTCATGGGACGTTTATCAGCTATGAAAATAAACTGCTTCAAAGATACCATGATTTATGATCAATTGCTGCAGGAAGGAGTTGGGGAGATAGCACACAGAGTTTACAAATCTAGGCATTATTCTTAAAATAAACAGATGATAGGAGTGGAGAGCTGTCAAGAACCTTGGCATTCTCTCCAGTTTGTATCAAAATAATTTAAAATGAGCATTTTTGATAAGTCCACAATGCTATACTCCAAGCATGAATCATTGATATGAAGGAAATGTGGATTGGGGATGGTGTTATAACATCGTCACTTGCCACTTAATGTGGTGTGGGATTAAGGAATGCCCCTCCTTCATTGTATCTCGTAACCCACGAGCCACTCACTCCCTGCCTTCCACCCTACCTCGATGCTACCTCAGCCACAGTGTCAAGGTTTAGACATCACAAAGATGGAGGTTTGTGATTGATGAATGGATTAGTGATGGAGGAGAGCCCAAAGTTAGAAAATTAAAAGAAGAGCTAATGATTTGAAAATAGATATTCATAATTAGGATGAAGAATGGAAAGTTAATCAAGGAAAACAAATCTTTCTGAAAGAAAGTGCTACAAAAAACAATCTGGAAATCTCTATTATTATCAGAGCTTTGAGGGGGTGATATATGCCTGCTCCCCAAATCCCAGAGGACTCTTGATCCATGAAGCTTATTCTGCTTCAGAATCTAGACAAGGGTTGGGAGGAGATAATTGCCTGAAGCCGATCAGGAAAACATTATAAACGAGTTTCCTGTTTCAGGTCACCATGGATCATTTCTACTGAAATTGAAAGCATCATTACTTTGCACTTGTGACTGGGTAACTTTCTAAATGCTGGGCAATCTCAATTCTGAGTGATAAATGATATTTTCTTCTTGTTTTACACCTTTCCCTATTCCTCTTTCCAATGACTTCAATTGTCATAGGCAACTAGATGAATATCACTCATGTAACACTCATTTTTAACTGATCTGTACTGCACTTTGGTCAATGCGAGTTGTTTTAAATGTGCTATATAAATAAATTAAACTAATCTAAATGTAGATAGAGATTACTCAATTAGCTTGGGTAACAGAGACCCATCACCCCAATGGAAATTTACCTGAGCATAACTCAAGAGTGTGTGATCTCATGCAACAATTCAACAGACTCAAGAGATAATATGATTGATTTATATTCATATTGCTTTAAAATAAAATGTTCTTATAACTATGTAGAGTTTTTAACTGGTCAAAAGAGCCACACATTGTTTTTATCCAGCACTTTTAAGGAATCAAAATAGGACAGAAGAGTGATGAAATAAAAATGACACTTGGGCAAATAAGGTGATAGGAGGACAGATGGCCTAAAGCTTAGTCAAATGTTTAAGGTACATCTTAAATGAAGAAAGAGAGATGAGAGGAGAGGTGCTTCTAAGGAAATAATTCTGGAGCTTAGGGTCTTGGTAGCTGATGGATCAGCCAATACACGGAACAACAACACCATCTGTAAATTTGCTGACAATACCATGGTAGTGGGTTGTATAAAAAGGGGTGATGATCAGCACAGAAGGGAGACAGCAAACATGGATGAATGGTACACCAACAACAACCTCACACTCAATGTCACCAAAACCAAGGAGTTGATTATTGTCTTCAGGAAGGGAAATCCAGAGATGTATGATCCAGTGATCATTGGGGGATCAGACGTGGAGAGAGTGAACAAATTTAAGTTCATGGGAGTCACTATCTCAGAGGATCTTGCCTGGACCTACATATTAATGGCATCATGAAGAAAGCACCTCAGCACCTCTACCTCCTCAGGAGTTTGTGGAGGTTTGGTATGACATAGGATACCTTGGCAAATGTCTTCAGAGGTGTGGTGGAAAAGGTGCTGACCAGCTACATCATGGTCTGGTATGGGGATACTAATACCCCTGAGCAGAATGCCCTGCAAAAGGTAGTGGACAGAGCCCACGACATCACAGGAAAAACCTTCCCCACCATCGAGAACATCTACAGGGACCACTGCCATCAGAGAACAGCAGCAACCATCAAGAATCCACACCACCCAGAATATGCTCTGTTCTCACTGTTACCATCAGGAAATAGGTGTAGGTGCTACAAGATTCGCACCACCAGGTTCAGGAATAGCTGCTACCCCTCCACCATCAGACTCAACAACAAACTCAGATTCATTTAAGGACTCATGCACTTTAGTGATTTTTTCCCTCTGTATTACACAATACATTTGTCTACATTTCTTTATTTGTTTACATGTGTACGTTGAGTACAGTTTTTTTTTGCACTAGTAATTCTGCCTGGCCCACAGGAAAAAGAATTTCAGGATTGTATGTGAGATATTTGAACTTAGTTTTAAAGTGGATTTCATTTGTTAAATACATGTATTATGTTTGATTTAAATATATGTTTAAGGGTATTATTTTAGTATTGATATTTTTTTTTGTTGTTAGTAATTTTTTTTGTTGTTAAGTTTTATCCTTTTTGTTTGTAAGTGGGGTTTTTTCAATTTTATTTACAACATTGTTAATTAATTCTTCACTCTTTATTTTAGGGGAGGGTTGGACTAATTTTAAATTAGACGATTAATGTTGTGTTATAATTATTGGGGGGGTTAATTTGTGTAGTTTAATGATGTAGTATTCTAATTTTTATTACCTTATTTTTTATTATTTCTTTAAATGTAAGTTTTATTTTATTCATGTCATAAAATTTTAAATAAAGTTTAAAAAAAAGGATTGTATGTGAGATGATGTCATGTATGTACTCTGACTACAAATTGGAAATTTGAATCTAATTGGAGAGATGTTAAAATCAGAAACCCAGAACTGGACCTTGGTCATTGGGAAGGGATAAACAAGTTAGTGAGGAGTTATCAAGATTCACTTTAGAGAAACAGTGATGGTTATTCCCTATTTAATGAATCTGCATCTTTTTCCACGCTTCAGGGTCTCTAACAATTTTAACATCAAAACAAGGCAGTTTCTTTGATAAGCACAGAGTTTACACTGATTCCCAATTAATCAGAGGATTTAAGAAGACACACAAACTCAAACCATGAATCTATTTCTGCATGTCAGACTGAATGCATTTGGGAACAATCCCAATTCAAAGCACATTTGCTTTCAATCACAGTCTTGTGACAATTTAAAATTGTGGTGGACTTTGTTGATTACACAAAACAGACAGGAAGTTCAAATTAACTCCGAGGAGTTCTTGGAAATAATATCTCAAGATGCATAGTACACCAAGAGGAATTAGTTTTCAGTTAGTTGTGGCAGGTGTAAATGTGTTTCTTGAAGGAAACCTTTAATTGTCAATGAGTATTTTGTGCTAACTTGTCTTATTATCAATGTTAACAAAAGTCTACTCAAGTGGAGATGCATTTCTGATGTGTCCTACACAAAGTGAGTGGCCACATTTAGATTCTGGACTGAGATTCACATCTGGGTTGAGATAAAAAATTAAAGCTTTACAGTTTGGTTTTGCAAGAAAGTTACATAGACAAGGTTTTTTTTTTAAATTTCTTTGTGTTTAAAAGTTGAAGGGTGACCTTTTAGAGAATTTCACAGGAAGAATGGAGAAGAACATTACCTTCTGGTGCAGGTGTCTGGAATACAGGCATTTATTTAAACAGACGCAGGCTGGCAAAAAGGTACTCAAAAATCAATAAATGCAGATACTGGAAATCAAATTGGAAATACTCAACAGGTCAGGCCATCTGTGGAGAGAGAAACAGAATGAATGTTTCAACATCAACCCTGCTTTTCTCTCTCCCACATTATCTGTGTTTATTATTTATGGAAGTTGAGGTGGGAATCTTGTTCAGTAAACTATTGGAAATTTCATGCTGGGACTATGTAACGTGAATAAAAGCTCTCACAACTGGAGGGAGAACAAACAATTTTATTAGCTTATAACTATGGGTAGGGTTTCACAGTAGTCTTCGGAAGGGTTCTGAGTTTAGGTGGGAAACCAGAGTTTTATGTGAGCAGATTGGGGCGGAGCCAACCATCAACACAACACACTACCAGTGAATCTCAGTTCACTGCAAACTGATCGATCTCTCTTTAATACCATACATATCCATGTACTGTTAAATCCCATATAATAGTTCACCACCTTTTTGGCCCTAAAATCATGCATTTTCATATGACTAGTGTAAAAGTCAATCTCTTTATTTTTAGCTCCAACTGCCTGTTCACCCGAGCTCCCTACACCCCAACCACCTGCCCACCAGAGTTATTGAAGCCCCAACTACAGATTCTCACTCCCGGCTGCCCACCCATCTGAACTCCTGTCACCCCGACCACCTGCCCACCGGAGCTCCTGACGCCCCGACCGCAGATGGTCACCTCAGCCTCCCACCCATTAGAGCTCCTGATGCCCCAAACTTACCATTTGATCCCAGCCATCCAAGATCCCGACCCATTGAACGATGCAGGTTCTTGCTGTGGCCAAAAGTATGACTCATGTAAAAGTTGACCCCCCCCCACCCCCCCATTAGACACAAATAACTGGTCCAAAACAACTTAACTATCACACAAGTATATATGGTAATAGGATCAAGGGATTTATCATTGGACACTAGAGTGCATTCAAAGAAATGTTTGTCTATTGTATGCCTACAGGATAAGCACCCAGATAAATGGCGTCTCTGAAATACCCAACCCTAAATTCTAAACATTGAACCAACCCAGTATTACATATAACATAACATAACAATTACAGCACGGAAACAGGCCATTAGGCCCTTCTAGTCCGCACCGAACCAAACACCCCTTTCTAGTCCCACCTCCCTGCACAATGCCCATAACCCTCCATCTTCTTCTCATCCATATACCTGTCCAACCTTTTCTTAAATAATACAATTGACTCCGCCGCCACTATTTCTCCCGGAAGCTCATTCCACACGGCTACCACTCTCTGAGTCAAGAAGTTCCCCCTCATGTTACCTCTAAACCTCTGCCCCTTAATTCTTAACTCATGTCCTCTTGTTTTAATCTTTCCTCCTCTTAACGGAAATAGTCTATCCACATCCACTCTGTCTATCCCTTTCATAATCTTAAATACCTCTATCAAATCGCATGTCACATATACCCCTCCTTTAATATGAAGAACAAAAACAAAAATAAATGAACATTTCAATCTCTGTTTGCTTTACTTTGGGACTGACACAGATCAACAAGTATTCTTCTGGGAAGTCAGTGGATCAAGCAGCATCAGTGGGAGAAAAAGTATTGTCTATGCTTTGGGTCGGAATTCTTCCCAAATGGTTTCTATCATCTAGAAACAGAGATCAAAGCCTAAGGATTCAGAATAGGTCATTTAGGACAGAGATGAGGAGAAGTGTCTTCACTAATTCTCTAAAGAAGGTGGTTGAATATTCTATTCGAGTAAACTTCAGATATTTAGATAACGCAGTTGGTATAGTGGTTAGCACAACCCTATTACAACACCAATGACCTGGGTTTGAATCTAGCACTGTCTGTAAGGAGTTTGTACATTCTCCTCATATCTGTGTGGGTTTCCTCCCACCCTTCAAAATGTAAGGGAATGGAGGTTAATTGGGGTATTTGAGCAGCATGGGCTTGTGAGCCAGAAAGGCCTGCTACTGCGCTGTATGTCCAAATTAAAATAAAAATAGTAAAACTGGCTAAAGAAATCAAGTGATAAGGAATGAAAGTTGCCTTATCCATGGCTTTCCAAATTTGCTTAAATCCAATCCCAGAGCACTTTTTCCCCAATATTTTCCATGCCACTGACATGAGGTTTAAGAGCCTTTACTACTCAGGATTATCCTTTTCTTTCCCTTATTGAACTAAGGTACAGGGATTAGCTGCTCTTCAATCCATTGAATTCGACAACACAGCTCACTTACTTTCTCTTTATCAATACCAGTAATTTTTGACATTGGCTCAGATTTTCAACCTCCTTAGCATACTGATAACTGGGGCACGTCTCACAGCCAGGTTTTACACAATATTTTTTACATGTCATTATTTGCATTATCAATGTCTATATGTCATAAGAAATAGGAGCAGAAGGAAGCCATCTGGCCCATTGAGCCTGCTCCACCATTTTTAGAAGATTATGGCTGATCTGAATAAGTTATTTATGTGGCACCTTATTGAATGCCCCCTGGACATTCAAGTACTCACCATTCCAACTGCTTCCCTCTATCAATTTTGCTAGTTATATTCTCAAAGAATTCCAGTAAATTTCTCAAACAGGACCTGCCCTTCATGTATACATGCTGTATCTGCCTGATGGAACAATCTCTATCCAGATGTCTTGTTGTTCTCATAATGAACTTATTAACTAGAAAATTAAACAGAGGACCTCTACAATAGATCCCCACAGCAATCCTGGCCTCACCCTATCAGATACATTTCCTTTGTTCTATTCCTTCTCCCACCACATAACATTAGCTTCTCTGCATCCTTCACCATATTCACAATTTTTAATAAGATTAAACTTAGCTCCAGCAGCAAATAGAGGGATCTTGGACATCTATTGACTTTTTTAATGTCTCATCAGAAAATAAAAGCCAAACAAAATTTTCATTGGCTTGTTAAACCTCTTTTCTAATCCTTCATGTCATTGTGGTGTCAAGTTCATTTTTCTTCTCCCATGTACTTGAATGGGAAATAAACACCAGCACACAACAGTAGGCTAAATGACCCTATTGTTTGCTGCAAGTTTGGTATTATTCATTTGTACCTTTAATTCTTCTTTTTTTTTCTTTGGCTTGGCTTCGCGGACGAAGATTTATGGAGGGGGTAAAAAGTCCACGTCAGCTGCAGGCTCGTTTGTGGCTGACAAGTCCGATGCGGGACAGGCAGACACGATTGCAGCGGTTGCAGGGGAAAATTGGTTGGTTGGGGTTGGGTGTTGGGTTTTTCCTCCTTTGCCTTTTGTCAGTGAGGTGGGCTCTGCGGTCTTCTTCAAAGGAGGTTGCTGCCCGCCAAACTGTGAGGCGCCAAGATGCACGGTTTGAGGCGTTATCAGCCCACTGGCGGTGGTCAATGTGGCAGGCACCAAGAGATTTCTTTAGGCAGTCCTTGTACCTTTTCTTTGGTGCACCTCTGTCACGGTGGCCAGTGGAGAGCTCGCCATATAACACGATCTTGGGAAGGCGATGGTCCTCCATACTGGAGACGTGACCCATCCAGCGCAGCTGGATCTTCAGCAGCGTGGACTCGATGCTGTCGACCTCTGCCATCTCGAGTACTTCGACGTTAGGGATGTAAGCGCTCCAATGGATGTTGAGGATGGAGCGGAGACAACGCTGGTGGAAGCGTTCTAGGAGCCTTTAATTAACATGATGTTAATCCCATCTGCATTCAATTCCCCTTTTATTGATCTTCAGTGATAAGAGTACTGTGATGTTCCAGTGCTTGGATGCATTCAAGACAGGATTGATGTTATTTATGGGCTTTAAATGTAACAATAGTTAAACCCAGTAGAACAGGAACAATGGTTAAAGCAGTTCAGCCATAAATTTATTGAAAAGTAAAGTATGGTTTGGCCAACCCATGCCTCCATTCCTTATGTTAGAAAGCAGACATGCCACTGTAATTGGAGACCACAAGTTCCTCTCTCTCCATCAAGTACATCCATATGTGCTTTACATTCCTCAGATAGATTTTATTCATTCAGCATGTTCTCAGGCATCTGTTTCTGCAATTCCTTCGAGTGACTTCTAGAATTTAGAGCAATTCTCCATATGGTTAGCTCCTTGCCCAGAATATTAAATCTGTATTACCTGGTCTTCAAACCATTTAATAATGGGAACAGCTTCCATCATTCTCAAACCAGTCAGACTTGTCAAATTACATCTCAATCTCTGTGTGTTTGAGAGTAAAACCCAGATTAAAGCTGCTGCTGAACTCATTCAACTTTTGAATCACGTTGATTAATTTTTCTTGGACCACTTCACATTCCTCTGAAGGCAAGGTGAGGAGAACAGACAGGTGATGTAGGCTACTGGGCATGAGTTTGGGGAAATGGAGGAAAGAGGAGAAAGCAAGTTGTTGACTTGCAGCATTGGGATCGACACAAGTCAGAATGGATGGAGTTACAGGCGAAATTGACGGATAGGATGCTAGATAACATGGCACAATCCAAATAAGTCAGGCAAGAGAGATTCAAGAATAAATAACAAAATTGGGGTAAAAGGAGGACACAGCTCCCTCAATGCTGCCCACCATTCCCCATGACCACAGCTGACTGCCCCATGCCTCATCTCTGCATCTGTGCCAGTTCTACATATCCCAGCATTCCTCTCTAAGCATCTCCATTCCAGTAGGAGATCTCAGAGATTCTACCCTCTGTGACAAGAAATTCCAAAGCGCTCCAATTTTAAATGACCACCTCCTTTTATTAAACTAGCATACCTTTGAGTTTAGAAAAAAATAGGGGTGAACTTATTCATACATACAAGATCCTAAGGACATTTGACCAGGTAGATGTCGAGAAGTTTTCATGACTGGGAGAATCTCGAACAAGGGGGCATAATAACAAGGGCCCAAATTATGGGATCAAAACTGTTCAGTTTTTCAGGTGTGGCTCCACTCACAACTTATTCAAGTATGATAATCTTTCTCTATTTTTAATCTCCAAGTAATAAATCCCAATAACTCATTTACCTTCATAATTACCAACTGCACTTGCTTGCTAATTTTTAGTTTCAAGCACTTAAAATATCCTGATTTCTCCATGTTCCACTCATTTGCACACTGTCTGTGTTTAGATAAGAATCTGCCTTCTTTTTTCTCCCTAATGCAGTGCATGGCCTTAACTTTCCTCCATTAAACTGTATTTGACAGGATGCTGCCAACTCAGTCAACCTTCCAACATCCCACACGCTGTCTCAGAATGCAAATAGACTTTGCTACCTTCACTTATCCGAGCAAACTGAGCAAAGAATGAAATTGAATGGAAAACAGAAAATAACATATTCACAGCTTGATTAATCTACCAAACATCAACAGAACAAATTGAACATTTTCTACTAAGAAATCTTTCTTCGCTCATTTCGCAGTCCCAAGGCAAGCCATTCTTACTGATGCCAATGTAAAGAACCTCAGGACATGTGATTTAAAAAAACCTTGATAATATGTTCGTGGAAAATCATTATGGTTTGTTCTTTGACACTTTTATCAATGGTAAAATATTGATTAACATGTAAAATGTTGTCTCAGAACAGATAATTGAAAAAAACACATAAGGAGATCAATGTAATATAAAGTATCACCATTTTTCTCAAATAAGGAACAGATTTTTTTCTGTATTTGTTGCAGAAGACTAGAGCTAGGCTTATAAATACCAGAGATATATCCAGGAAATGGCAGCAAGTCTTGTGTAATTTCAGGTCTCATCAGACTTATAGGCTCAGAAAAGCCATAAGAAAGAAAAGTCATTTAGTGCATGTCTTCTTCCGTTGGTGATGAAAGGTGATGGAAATTTCAGAGCAGTAATGAGAAACTTTTTCTGGTGAGGAAGTGTTTGATCATGTTGCATATGTCAAAATATTTGACACATTGAAGCTTGATTATATGCAGTCACAGTTCTTCAATAAGAAATAAAACAGGGTGAACTACTCGTAAGAAAATTAATTCTTGCTGATGTATGAAAATATGAACGAACAGAAACTCCACATTAATACTTTAATTTGCACCATTTTGCTTAACTCAAAATATGTTGAATTTCCAACTGATCAAACTCCACTTCAAAGTGAAACTTTAACATTACTCAGGCTGTTGAACTCAAGAGATTAAGAATCTTGGATTCGTTAGAGCAGCCATTTTCAACCATGGCCCCCTTAGGATTCTGCTCCACCCCCCACCCCACAACTCATCTTGCAGCTGACTGGTTTGAGGTTCAGAGGTGATACAAGTGCTTTGTAATTGGATGAGGGTTTCCTGCGAGACCTCCAGTGAGAACATAGGACGGTACAGCACAGAAACAGATCCTTCAGATTGTGTGTCTGCACCGAACATGGTGCTCAAGTTAAGCTAAATCTCGGCTCTTCAAAGGAAAAAGAGTTTTCCTCAATTTGTATGTGGATGGGAAAAATTGAGGGATGCAGGCCAAATGCAGGCAAATGGGGGAGACCTTAGGCGAGCAACTGAGCAGGGATTGATGACTTTGGCTGAATGACCTGTCTCCATGCTGTGTAACACTGAATCCCCACCTGTCCTTCAACCTCGACCATCAATCTGTCTCAGCTATTCATTTTTCACTGTGGGAGTATGTTCTTCTGGTCCATCTTAATTTTGACCATCTCAATGAACTTCACCCTAGTCTCCTTTTACAAAATAAACAGCCATATTTTAACAACAAGCTTTTATTAAATACTACTACATTCCTTGTATAAAGTAGCTGCCCTTATCAAAGTTTGACGCTTCTCAGTAATCCAACCCTTATTTCAGCAAAAGTTAAAATGTATCATTTTAGCTATAGTCTAGCTATAAAAGGATACCACAGGTCACTCATGCACAAGCACATTCAACTTGATTCCAGTTGAATTACAATCTGCAGTTGCAAGTTGCTGCATTCCCCAGGGTTCTTCTTCAAATGAAGTTCGAGTGCTCTGTATGATACAACATCCATTTCCACATATTCCTGCATTGCACCTGCTGTTTATAAATACCTAACAGCCCACTGCAAAAGCTATCAGGATACCAAAGTGTTTTTACTGTGTTTCTAAAGCCTTTATTGATATTTACAGCACATATCATATCCAAGCTATACAAGACTTTTCCCAGTGATCCTTGAGTTTTACAACATGGAAACAGGCTCCGTGACCCAGCTTGTCTGTCCCGAACAATGTGCCCTCCTGCTTTAATTCCATTTGCCTGCATTAGGCCCAGACCCCTCCAGTCCCCCCTCCCATTCTATCAAGTGTGTGAGGCACTATTTCCCATGCATAAATTCATGCTGGCTCTTCCTGGCCATCCAAATGTTGATCTATCTCCCAGAAACTTCTCTAGCAGTTTCCCCAGCACTGACAAACTAACAGGCATGCAGTTGCCTAGATTATCCTTCCAGCCCTTTTTAAATAACAGCACTTCATTTGCCATCCTCCAAAACCTCACCTGTCCTGAGTGATCAGTGAAAAAAATGTCTGACCAGATCCCAACAATTTCCTTCCAGCTTTCCCACAATTCTTTGGGATGAACCTGGGTTGGACCTGGAGATTCATCCACCTTGACATTGACATGATAAATGTTCAACTCAATGATAAGGATTCATCAAATCCTGATGCTGAAGGTTCAAGGTTCCTTTTATTGTCATGTAATAATACTTTAAAAATGATACATTTTAACTTTTGCCTGTTGCAAGACACAAAATGAGTACATATTAGTATTGCCCAATGGCTCTGATAGGACAAGAGAAAGAGAAACCAAAGAGTCCCTTCAGAGACACAGTGTCCGTGGAGTCACCTCCAGTGCTCCTGCAGCCTCCTGTGGTATTCTTTGGCAATTGAAGCTCCAGATCCAAACCTCCAATACAATAAAGAAGCCTTCAGCATTCAAGGCCCTTTGAGAGCCCTTCTTGTCCTCAGTACCTTCTTGAATCCCGGCTCCAATACCTGGTTCCCATGAGCTACTCTCCAGCAGCCCATGCGGGTCCCCCGACCACAAGTCACCCAGAGCCTGTGTGGATCCCTCAATCACTGAGCCCCTTGCTAGTCCAGTGCTGTGGTGACAGTCCTGTAGGTTTGTCTCCTCTGCTTATCCTCAATGTGAGGGCGTACTCCCCATTTCTGGTGCCCAGAGCTGATCTGCGGCTCCCCTGGAATCTGCAAGCCCCTCGTACTCATTTTGTGTCTTGCAACAGGCCATCATCTTGGGCATAGACCCCAAAATTGCAGGACTTACAAACAACATTGCCTCCTTTAAGAGGCTACTTAACGCCAGTACGCAGCCACTGGCATTAAGACTGGGTTGAACCCTTCAGAGCAGCTGCGTGTCTCCCCACTCTCCCAGGTCTTCCCCAGCGGCACCCTGCCATCTTTTAAAATTAAATTAAATTGCTGAATTTAAAAAAGAGCAGTGGGTAGCGCACGACTCCTTTCTGTGCTGTACGAGCTTATTAAAAGAAAGAATACAGCTCTACCATTGGGAATTCTTTGTGTTGTCATTTGAAATCTCCATCCCAGCCCCACTCTAACCTCTGTCACAATTCCCTGACAGTCCCAAAAGATAATCCTGATGTTCCTCATTCAAACAAAGTAAATTACAGACTTTCAGAATGAACAATGTTCAGTAATTTCAGGTGCCCACTGTCTCCCCCACTTATCAATCATATTTTGATTTCATTCTTATCCCACCATTCTTATCTCACTTGCTTTGTAGCACTACCACTTTTGACCTTTCAACTCTCCTTTACACCCTTTCAGTTTGGTTGGCATGGACAAGTGGAGCTGAAGGGCCTGTTCTGTGCTGTGTGATTCGACGATTCTATGACTCGATTAAATGGCAAAATGGACGATGAAGCAAAGTTCAAATTGAGCAAGGTGAAATGACAATGATTTCAAGGTTAAAAAATGTCAAATTCGGGTCGAAATGGCAACAGCAAGATAGTGGAGAAAAGGATACAGGTAGGAGTAAAGAAGGAAGATCTCCCTTCTGGTTCTAGATCATAGAAAATAGGAATGGGAGTAGGTCATTAAAGCCTTCAAGTCTGGTTCCCCATTCAGAGCGATCATGTGACTTCAGTACCCTAGCCCTGTTTTCTCTCCATACTCCTGATCCCTTTAGCCATATGGATCTCATCTAAACCCACCCACCCAGTTGAATATATCGAATGAACTGGCCTCATCAACTTTCTATGGTAGGGTGTGTGGTAATACGACCATCAGCCTACTGCAGTGGGCAATCTCTGTACCTGCAGAAAAACCACCCAAGGGGCTGACTCCACCTGGCCAGCTGTCAATCAGCCGACATGAATATAAACCTGAGCTGGCCCCTCCTGAACCAGTCACACAGGGAGCCACCAAGGCTTGAACTGGTGTTCAGTCTTTTACTGGAATAAAGCCTGTTGTACAGACTTTTGAGTTTGTGCTTGCTTGCTGCTACCTCAGTGCACCACAGGGTATTCCACAAATTCATGGGTAAAGAAATTTCTTCTCTTCTCAATCCTGGATGTCTTCCTCCTTCTCTTTCATCTGTGACTCATTTGCTCTGGATTTCCCCAACATTGGGAACATTTTTTTTCTTGCATCTAATCTATTCAGTCTTGACAGAAGTTTGTCTCAATGAGACCCCCTCTCATTCTTCTAAATTCCAGTGAGTATAACTCCAGTCAATCTTCATCCGTCAGACCTGCCGTCCCAGAGATCAGTCCGGTGAACCTCACTGCACCCCCTCAACAGCAAGAATGTCCTTCCTCAGATTAGAAGACTAAATCTGTGCACAATCCTCCAGGTTTGACCTCACCAAGATACGATACAACTGCAGTAAGAATTCCATTTCTATATTCAAAAGATCTGGCTATAAAGACCAACATCCCATTTGCTTTCAATCCCCACATTCCAAATTTCAGTGTTGTGCCATGAGAATGCACAGCAAGAGGATCATCACCATGTTCACCCAATTGATGCTAGATTTCTAGTTTTGCAGCAGAATGTTTTATTTCCAAAATAAATATGATCATCAGCAGGTTTTCTCCATTATTAGCGAGTCATGAAGTGTTATGCTGCGCAAAGGCATGTTCCAAAAACCCCACCACTTCAGTCATCCTGCTAGTGGATCAATGATAGCAATAAAACCAGGCATTGCTGTTGAAAAGAATTATTTGAGGCTAAGAAGTGACAGCTCTTGTCAGGAGTGATGTCAGTGACAACTGTACGGACACAAGGGAACCAGGTCACTTTCAGAACACGCAGCAAATAACTATATTGGGACTAACCTGAATTAGAAAGAGACACAATTGTTAAACCATCCTTTGTCGATCAAGATCTCCACCACCAAAGTACATCGTCAGAAATTATTTAAAATTTAAATACAACTGTTTGAAGGGTTCTTAGGAATTTTAATAATGAACGTAACATCTGAAACCAGCAATCATTTCTCAGTAATATTTTTAAAAATCAGACATCAGGTCAGTAATCTTTTAAACCGATTAGATGCTGTGTGCATTGATAACTTTTTTTTCCCTTTTTGGTGTTCAACAAATTACTGGCCAAAATAAACTGAGATGGAACGGGTGTAAACTTAATGCAGGAACCCCAGAGAAATAAATCTTGATTCATAATGTGATTTCCAGCCGTGCCTGCATGTCCATGTTTTTTTTTGGAGACATGGAGTGAGTGATTTCCCAGGAAATTGTTGTGAAACAAAAATATTATTAGAATGTGGCAAATCTCAATCTGCTGGCAGAGTAGAGATTTCTCTTCCTGCATTGGGGTAGGGGCCAATAAGTGAGGGTGTTCAATGTGAGATGCATCCACATTAGTGGGGACACAGATTCAAACTCCAGATGTGGATATCAGAAATTAAAAGATATTTAAGTCCACTCATAATGTCCCATCATATTTAACATTCAAGGGGGGTACTTTTTAAAAGAAGAATTTGCAATGTACTCACCAAATAGCATGCAACAGCATGCCCCAAACAGTAAATCAACATTGGGGGCAATTTAATTGCTCTCCAAATCAGTGCCCTGACATTCAATTAAATGGGCAGCCAAGATTTTGTTCTGAAGTCATTCAAAAGCTACCTCCAGCAGTGAAGCACTCCAACAGCAGCATGACAGAGTGTCAGCTTGCATGTTACACTTGGCAATAGGATTTAAACTCACTGCCTTCTCGGAGGCAAAGATGTGTCCCACTGAGCTAGCATGACACAAACTCCAAGGATTTGGCAAGATTCAAGGCTTAGGGATTCATATTGCAAGTGGTTATTTAAAGTCCTACTATAGCTTTACATATATTATCCATGCTAAATGGCTCGCTGTTATTCTCTTAATCCAATGTCTATTGTCATATTTTCATTTTGCTTCTGTTTATCCTTTTATTGCATTTACATTGGCAAATGGTCATAGAAAGGTCTGGTTCTGTTGCATATCAATAAAGCTAACTTGGAATTGTATAGCAAAGATTATGAGAGGAATAGATTGGGCAGACAGCTAGCCCCTTTTTCTAGGGCGGCAGTGACCAGGAGATGCCCGTTTTAAGGTAGGTGGAGGAAAATTCAGGGGAGATGTCAGAAGTAAGATTTTTTTCCCCCCACTCACAGAAATGGGTGGATGCTAAGAATGCATTGCCATGGGTGGTGGAGGAGTTTGGTACAATAGAGACATTTAAAAGGCTTCTAGATGGGCATAAGGATGTAAGAAAAATGGAGGATTATGGGAGTGAGCAAGGGAAGGATTATATAGTTGTGAAGTTGGCATAACATTATGGGCTGAAGGGCCCATACTGTGCTGGATTGTTCTATGTTCTACCGCTAAGGAAACGAGGTATTTCAAACATAAAACAAAACTTGACCCTGAATCACATAAGGGGAAGTCAGAACAAATGAAGCAAACTTTAGTCAAATAAACAAAGCTGGGCCCCATGAGAGAAGAGGTGAGGAGGTTTAAGATGAGAATATAAGCTGCATAATAGAAGATCGAGTTGAGCCGCTGCCTCACAGCTCCATCAAACATTAACCACCTGTGTTCCAGTGGGCAGCCTGCACATTCTCCCTTTGACCATATGGATTTATCTCAGGGGGTTGCCATTTCCTCATGCATTCTGAAGATGTGCAGACCGGCAGGATAATTGGCCACTATAATTGCCCCTAGTATGTTGATGAGTGGTTGGGAATGGGGAGCATAAAATGGGTGAGAGTAGTGATGGGTGCTGGAGGTTGGCATAGGGTAAAGGCCTGTTTCTATGCTGTATTTCTCTATCACTAACAGTGATGGTGAAACTGAAGAACTTCAGATGTGGCAATCTTGAGCAAACAACAAGTTGAAGGGAGTGGGTGGGCAAACTCAGGTACCATTTCTCTCTAAGATGCTGTTTAACCCACTGTGCTTCCTATCCCAACCCTCCGCTTCCCATTGTTCATTAACAATGGTGAGCAAAGGTAGTGTGAATCTGCAAAGTGTGGGGAAGGATTCAGTTAAGAGGTTCAAGAAATGAAGGGGGTGCTCACTTGCAATACATGAACTTTGAGGGGAAAAAATTAAAATTAAGATCTTGATAGAAGTCATGAGGGTCAATGAGCACCTTCCAAGTTTACCCTTATTCACTACATTTTGAAGTTCAAGCTTTATTGTCAAATGTACCAAGATGCAGTGATAGAATTTATTTGGCAAGCAGACCACTATACATCTAATATATAGTATCCTTGATATCCTTCAAGGCCTTGATGTCCTTCAAATTCTTTGCGTTGCTGAAGTTCTGCAGGCCTAGCTCTAATCTAACCATGGTCCTCTGCATCCATTTCAAGACCTTTATATCCTTTTGTATGGGCAAAACCCTTCATCAGGAATAGGGCAGAAGGCCAAATGAAAGGGTGAAGGGGGAGGGGAGGAATACATGTTGACAGGTGATGAGTGTATACAGGTGGGAGGGGGAAGAAATGGGAAGTAGTAAGAAGCTGGGAGTCAAATGAAGGAAGATTGATGGATGATTGGATGCTTCCAAACCCAACAGTGTTTATGCTATCTGGATATGAAGGCATAAAGTTCAATGGATTCAGAAGTTTGGACGACGGATGACGAGGCAGGCGCTTGAATTTCAACACAGCGCAAATTTAAATTCAATGACTTTAGTAAAAGAACATGGAATGGAAGGCTAATTTCAGTAGTAATTTACTAATGTTCTTTGGATAAGGAATTGTGCTGACCTCACCGAGTCTCACCTTTCCAAAATAAGTTCACACCAATTGTCAGCCTCAGGGGCAATTAGAAATGAACGTTGATATTATTGGGAACTGCTACTTACCGTGAAAAAACTTCAAAAATACATTATAATGAGAAAATTAATGGATTTATTCCAACATTCAGGAAGCAAGTTACAATGGATAGCACCTAATAGAAGCTTCTTTCAAAGCTCTATAGTTTCAGGAAACAAATTCCAGTTAATACTTGCAGAAAATGGCTGAGATTCAACATTCGACAATCCTGTTCTAATCAGCTATGGTTTATTTTTGGAATGTTCCCTGTAAATGTGGATTTTAGAAACAGCATCTTTCTCAGCATATTATAGACTTGCCAAGAAGAAAAATTGATTATTCTACCTTGGGGAACCGAAGTGCATCTCAAAGTCACAGCACATGTATATATAAAAGCTTCCAATTTTGTCAATGCATTTTAACCTGTCACATACAGATTCATTGCAGACATTTCCCAGGAGAGCAAATATATCTAATGTAAAAGCTGGACAAGATTGAAGACATCTTGTTAAAGTCGCTTAGCAGAGTTATATCATTTAATCAAGTTCCAAAACTAGAATTTTCCCAAACCTTGAATATCAAGTTGGGCTAATAGAACCATTCAGAATAAATTAGAGTGGGTTATTGTGACACCAGTCAGTCATCGTTCTGAGGTATATGGATGGAGCATTGTACCTAGGTTTGGTTTCGTACAAAGCTTTAGAAAAGCTCCACAGAGAAACCATATCAATAATGGGTAAATTGAACAACATCAAATTATGTCAAAGATTTATGTCTATTTGGAGCTGTGTAACTAAGAGATAGCCTAATAGAGGTTGAGGTATTATTTAAAACATCCTAAATTATAGGTCATTCCTATTTAACCAATGTGGGTAGAACAAGGGATTTGGTTTTCAACCATACAATGATAGACTAGGTACTGGTGGTTCTTTTCCAGAGATCAAAGGGTGATGGAGTGGGTGCTATTCTTCCTCAAAGGGAAGGCCTCAACCAGTTGGATTTGGGAGGAGATCACATCAAGTTCAGCATTTTGCAGATCTTCTAAACTTTGTTCCATTTGCCTGAGCAGAAAGGAGAATTTTCCAGATTTTCCCTTCTATTTCAGCCTTCAGATTCCTTTATCATGTAATAGTAGATATATTACATGAAATTGCCTTCTGCCTGCCATAAGGCAGACAAAGGGTTGGCATTAGTGTTGCACGGTACCCCTTACAGTGAGAGAGAAGCAAAAGAGAGTCCTTTAAAAGTCGATGAAAATTTAAGGATTCACCTCAAGCACTCCTGCAGCCATACAGACACGTGTTCAATCAACTGACAAACCTAAGCTCCAGATCCACACCACCAACACAACTAGGAAGCCTTCAGAGCCCAAGGCTGTACAGAAGCCCTCCTTGCCCTCTGAACCCTCTCAAATCCCAGCTCGGTACCTGGTTCCCATGAGCCTGTTTCCAGCTGCCTGCAGCCCATGCGTGTCCCCCAACCACAAATCACCCACAGCCTGTGTGGGTCCCTCAACTGCTGAGCCCCTCGCTGGTCCACTGCTGTGGTCACCATCTTATCTTTTCCTGTCCATGCTTTTGCCTCTTTGGAGAAATTATTTTGTTGCATGTGTCAGGAATGCCTTTTCTCCATTCCACATCATTGTGCAGCTAGCTCACTGTGAGATGGTGTTGCAAGGTGCCAAGAATGTGTCTGTATGGTAAGAAGCAGTTTCGTGAAAGGGCCTCGACCCGAAACATTGACTGACCTTATCTCTCCCTGAACGCTACTTGACCTACTCACTGAGAGGTCTTTGTGCACACATGATTCAAGCTACTGCAGCATCTCTCTGTATATCATATTGCCTTTAACTGCCTTGCAGAGGTATTTCATCCATATTTCCCATCTCCCAATAATGCTGTGCACACAGCCAACATTCCAACTGAGGATAGAAAATACTGGAAAAACTTAACTGGTTTTCTTCCCATCCCTCTTGCTTGATTTAGTTTTTTTTTCAGTTTTTGGTTTTGTTTCAGAATTCTAATATTGCAGTTCTTTTAAAATTTCATTCCTATTGATAAACCACAAGTTAATCTTCAACAATCTCCGGAACACTATTTTGCCATCACGTTTTCAATTTTAATGCATGCACATCAGTGCGTCGCAATGAATGCAAGCATATCTTTCAGGAACAGTTACAGAAAGCATCTCAGTAAAATTATATATTTTTTTCTGTCTGGCAACACAGCAAGTCACTAAAATAATAATTGGTTCTTCTGTTCACTGTAAATGAATAATTTCAAAGCTGCAGGGTTATGGATGCACATTACTTAATTGATAGTGAAATATTAAGTAATATAACAAAAATCTAAAAACTTTGAATGGGTGGAGGGTCTTCAGCACCTCAAGCTTATTTGATATTAAGGATGACCCTGACTCTCTTCCACTTCCTCAAATAATTCCCCCAACAAGCCACTTTATCATCTTCCAAAATTTCAACATTCAGCTTTGCATTCAGTATATTTACAATGATAAAATTATGTTGCCTTTGCTCTGTGCATTCAGATTTTTCTCTCTGTAACTCTGCACTTCAATTCTTCGTTTGACGTACTATGTATGAAAAGTCCAGCTGGACTGCTCGCAAAATAAACATTATCATTGCCTTTTGATACATGTGACAATAAACAAACAGCTCTAAAGGGATAGAGAATTCTAAAGATTCATAGCCTGCTGCCAAATTGATCACTTTCTCTTGGCATCTTCTGCCCTTGATCCCGAAAGCTCAAGGGGACTGACCAAAAGTTACTGTGGTATTTATCTCAAAGATAGGTCTTAATAATGGAAAACAAAGTCAAATAATCTGCTTGAAAATACTGGGTAATCACTGAATATCAGCACTCATCACATGCAGCAATGTTTCTCCTGATGTGAAAAAGGCCAACTCCCTATCCTGTTATTACCTCAGTGCTCCATTCTCTATCCACATGAAATACCATCTCAGCATCAGTACCGTCAAGCCATCAATGAAATCATCCCTCAATACTACAAACTCCAGTCAGCATGGGACATGCTCTATTAATTTCTAAAATAAGAGTATCTCTTGTTCATTTTACATATTATTGCAATGAAGTCCCAAAATTCACATACAGTGCAATAATTCATCATCTGTTGTTGAACAGTTAAAATCTCATAACGACTGTTTGGAAGTTGTTGATCACAATTCAAAACCTTAGTCACATGGAATGGAAATGCAAGTATTTTAGTACACAGATCTTTAAATTTTTTTCTCGTGTGAAAGCACCTCCTGAAGATGTGTGGTGTGAAGTGTGGGAAGAGGGTGGCTCAGTGCAAAAACTCCAGGTTCCTTTCTTCCACACTCAAGACTTAGGCAGAGAATGTCTTCCACATGCAAGCATCTTTTCTCGATGATAGGTCATTGCACTTTGCGATGGTGGGAGTGTATTGATAATGGTACAGAGGGAAAATGGAAGGAACTGGTCAGATGGGAGAATATTTCATTTATATATACATATTTTATATTATATACATGTATATTATGTGCTGTCCACATTGATCAAGAAGAAATGTTGTTTCATCTTGTTATACATGTACAGTCAGGTGATAATAAACTTGAACATTATCTATATTTTGAATTATTTAATTTAATGAAAACTGCTGTGAGGAGGGTGGGGAACAGGTGGGAGGAGAGGAGCCTGTATTCAGGTGAGGTTGGGTGTCTAAGGTCATTGGGGTTAAGGAGACAGAGGAGATAACAGCAGATGAAATTGGAAATGATTGGGTGTTGGGGATGGGATATGATGACATCTACAATAAGATGGCACACAGCTTGAGGTGATCATGGGGAGCCAGAGGAGATGGGACCAAGGAGAGTTATAGGAGCAGTAGACCACATGGAGAAACAAAAAAAAAACTGTTAAACAGAAATACATAAAAAGTGCTGGAGAACCTCATCACTGTCTTTATAGAAAGCAAAGGTATATAACAAACATTTTAGCCCCGAATCCTTCATCAAAGTATGACCAGAAAGCAGGTAGGCATCTGAATAAAATGGTGGGAGGAGAAGGGAAGGGGCAGGGGCACAGGACAACAGGCAAGAGGTCAAAGGTGGGTAAAGGGTGGGAGGGCAGAAGAGAAAAAAAAGATGAGAAGTGACCAGGAGAGGATGTAGTGTTCTGAATGGAGAGGATTAGGGGCTGAAGTGAAAGAGAGAGAGAGAGACAAACACAAACTTATACCATAAATGTCAACACCATCTGTTTGGAAAGCACCCAGACTTTATATTAGGCATGTTTACTCCAATTTGTGGATGGCCTCAGTTTGGCAGTACATGAAGCCATGGACACACATGTCTGGATGGGAATGGTGTGTAGAATTGAAATAACAGGCCCCTGATATTTCAGTGTTAGTTCACAGAAAGTCTGTAGATGCTGGGATTGTAGAAGAAAGCACAGAAAATGGTGGAGAAACTCAGCAGGTCATGCAGCATCCATAGGAAGTGAAAGGGCAACCAATGTTTCAAGCCTGAGCCCTTCATCAAGATACGAGCAAAAAGCAGGCAGGGACCTGACTAAAAATGTGAGGAGAGGGCCAAAGGAGAAGAGAGGGAGGGAGGGAGGAAGGGAGCACAGGTTAGATGTCATTTGTGGATCTAGATGGGAGGATAGGAAAGAAAAAAAAGTTGAGGTAATTGGGAAAGGGGATAGCTCTCTGAATGGAGAAAGGAGGGGAAGGAAGCTGAAGGAAAGAAGACAGAGTGATAGAGAAAGAGAGATTTTTTTTTAAAATCAGAAGCTGGAGAAGTTGATGTCATCTGGTTAGAGTGCCAAGACAGAATACAAGGGGTTCTTCCAATTTGCAGGTGGCTCCTTATGGCAATGCATAAATCCATGGATGGTTATGTTGATGTAGGAATGGTGTGTGGAATTACAATGGTTATCCAATGGGAGGTCATTATTGCAGTGGACAGAGCGAAGGTACCCATTGAAACGATCTCCCAGTCATCATCCAGTCTTTCTGATGTAGAGGGGGTCACAAGAGGAGCACTGGTGCAGGAATCTTAAGCAAACATTGAGAAGCTGCATGAAGACTTGAGCAGAAATGGTCAGTCAACATTTCAGGTTGGGTCCCATGTGAGCACTTCTAACTAGATCACTGTGTATCAAAGGGTGTTTGACCTGAAATGCTATCAAACTTTCAGCATGGGTACCATATATTCTAATGTGAAGTCAACCTCATGTATAAGTAAACCTTCCTTTTTGGCCAAAGTGTCTGGAATTGTCCATACATCTCATGTCAAGGTTGACCCTTGCCTCTCACTTCAATCTCAGCCACATGCAGGCCTGAGCTCCAGATGCCTGGAATGTGGACTCTCACTTCAGCTCTTGGATGCCTACAGGCCAGAGTTCCTGATGCCTCGAATCTGGAGTCTCACCTCGGCCCCGGTCACCCACCAGTCGGAACTCGTGACACTGACGATGCAGATATTTCCCACGGTCCTGACCTCCACCTTGGTAGATGCACAGACTCTGCATTATTACTTTAATTCATTGTGTTTTTGTTCTTTATTCATTTAGAGATTTCGACTTCTACAAATGATTATAGTATTTTGGATTCTAGTGTTCATTTCAGTCCCTCAAAAGTAGTATCCATGTCACATTTGACCCCACAAATTTAACATTAAAAAATGGTCTATGAAATTTCACTTTTACACAAGCATATACAGTACTTGCTCGGATTTTCATTTACTGTCACAAACTGTCCGTGAATAGAAGTGCCAGATCAAATGCTGGCAAGTGCAGTTTATTTTGCATAATAATTATTTTTGCCTTATGCACACAACATTGTATTGCTGATTGTAATGCATGCAACAATGTCCACAGTGCCGGGGTTATATATTTTTTGAATTATAGTCACACTGCAGAGAGGAAAGGCCATTTGGCCCATCATGCCTGTACTAGCTCTTTGAAAGGACTATTCTGTTAAAGAGATTCTAACACTCCCCTTAACACTCAACATTCTAACACTCAACGCAACTATTCAAATATACCTCTAATTCCCTCGAAAGTTAGATCTTAACCCGTCTCCATTGCTGCATCAAGCACTTTCTCCCAGCTTGTGAAGAAGCACTGAGCAGGAACCAACTGCTTCTGTCCAAAATTCCTGAGGGTTGTCTCCACACACACTCAGTGTGCAAAATGAATTTCTGCATGCTTGACCTGTGAAAGTTTCACTTCACTCAAACGAGAAGCATGGGCTCAAAAATTATACATTTCTAGTCTGAAACTTTTGATTCTGCCTTGTGACAACAATGAGTTTATTGTTATATACATTGTACATATGCACCAAAATTCTCACTTGCTGCATCTGAACAAGAATTTAGTTTAAAAAAACTAAAAAAAACATCCTAAAATCATAACGAAAGACTATAAATAAACAATAAATAAATAATGACATATTTTGCCAATTCTGCAATAAAATTTTGCTATGGGCCTTGGGCTCCATGTACCACCAGTTTAATGGGCCTTGGGCTCCATGCACCACCAGTTTAATGGGCCTTGGGCTCCATGCACCACCAGTTTAATGGGCCTTGGGCTCCATGTACCACCAGTTTAATGGGCCTTGGGCTCCATGTACCACCAGTTTAATGGGCCTTGGGCTCCATGTACCACCAGTTTAATGGCCCTTGAGCTCCATGTACCACCAGTTTAATGGCCCTTGGGCTCCATGCACCACCAATTTAATGGCCCTTGGGCTCCATGCACCACCAATTTAATGGGCCTTGGGCTCCATGCACTACCAGTTTAATGGGCCAGTTGAAGCACTGAAAAATTCCTCCATCATGGAGTCATACAGGAGACTGCAGATGCTGGATTAACCAAGAGCTGGCATCAGGCTTGATGTAGAGGTCGCTCCGTCATCCTAGTACTTCATCATCCTCGTCTTCCCTTTTGATAACAAGGTTAGAGTGATAATGAAGAATTGCAGCCTGAAACGTTGACCATTCTTTTGCTCCTACAGATTTTGCTAGACCTGCTGAGTTTCTTCAGCAGATCGTTTGTTCCTCAGTTAAAGAGATTAAGCTAAACATTCATAAAGGGATTGGTTTGCTCTCACAGGAGAAATAGGTAAGGTTCTGAGGATCTTTAATAATGGTGTCACTGACTGAGGAAATTATTTGGAATATTACCAGGGATGCAGTGTTCCATTTACACAGGCAGGGAATGGGTGGTTCTTCACAGAGCAATGTGATCAAGGACAATTACTGAGCATAAAAGACAGGTTCCACAGGCAGGTAGGCATAACCAGAGAGCACAAAATATGATGATTTGCAAAAGAGACAACGAAAAGAAAATAATTATTCAATGAGTCATGATTTGGAACTTGCTTTCTGAAAGGCAAGGGAAAGCAAATTCAGTAAGATTTTTCAAAAGAGTGAATGAAGTAAAAAGCTGTCAAGACCCCAGAGGAATTTCTGACTCTTTCAAAGACTGAACACAAAAAGAATGGGGAAAATGACCTCCCTCTGTGCTGCACCGTTCTACAATTCTTTGATTGTTTCTTCAAGGAGTTATTTTACTGACTGTGCATTCCCACTCATCATTGTTTCAGTAACAAAAAGACAGATCAACACTTGCATCTTGGGCTGTTACAAGATGTATATTAAAACGAGGGAGTTATTTTTAAATAACCCACAAAGATAGTGGAGGCACGCAACTGAATTGAGGTTGACTGGCAGATGAAGTAAGCGCGCAACTATATTGTTAGATTTTTATTGAAATGTAATGATTTGAAACGAAGCCTATATTGAATATAATCTTGGGAATAAAACAATTATAATATATTAGCATCCCAAAGTAATCAAGGCTGGATTAAGCTATTTGATTATATATGACCAAAGGAATATTTTCAGTATCATCTTGAAACCAAGTTTAAGACAATGTATAAATGATGAAGATTGATTTGCCCAAGAATATGTTTCATCAGGGATTAGATGCTGTAAGGCAGTTCTATGCTTCAGTGATTCCAGTGGGGAACTTCAGCAGCTGGTTTACTAATCCTTCAGAAATCACAAAGCTGGTTTAACATCACCATGTCCAAAGAGCTGGTGATGAACTTTATGAACGAGAAGCAGAGGGATCACACACCCATTTTTATTCATGGGGGAGTGGTGGAGTTTCATATTCCAGGGCATCCATATATCAGGAAACCTTTCTTTGTGCCAGCACATCAAGGTAAATATGAAGAAGACACACTACTTTCTAAGAAGTTTGACAAGATCCAGCGTATATTCATATACTCTGTAAAACTTCTACAGAAGTACTATGGAAAGAATGCTGCTTGGTACCTTCATGGCTTCCCTTAGAAACCTGAATGCCTGGGAAGGCAGAAGGCTGTGGAAAGTATCATAAACAGCAAAGTCCATCAGGGGTAGCGACATCCAGTCACTGAAAACATCTCAGTGACTGTTTCCCCAAGCATCTGGCGACATTATAAAACCCACCAAGTGGCCCGGCCATGCTATCCTCTCACTGCTGCCTTTGGGCAGAAGCCTGATGTTTGGCCCCTCTAGGCTCAAGAGCAGTTTCTTTCCAACAGCCATCAGGTTCCTGCACTTTCCCACACTGCCCTCAACCATAACATGACCTCAAGACCAGCCCATATTCTTCACTACAATCAGCTATGAATAGTTTTTTTAAATTTTCTTCTTGTGCTTGGTGTTTATATACCTGGTAAGCTGCTGCAAGTAAGAATTTTAGAGCAACTGTGTGTTGACCTTGAGTAAATGACAATAAACTTCATTCATTCATTATCCTTGACCTCAGACTCCAATTCTTTGACTCCAAACCCAGGGTACAAATATAATACAAAACAATTTGCTGGAGGAACTCTGGGTCAAGCAGTATCAGTGGGAGAAAAATAATGGTTGACCTTTCAAGCTAAAATCTTTTATCAAGACGAAGGAACTGTGGGACAGAAGCCAGCAAGACTAGATGAAACATAGGAATAGAATACTTTTCTAAACATCTTTCCTATTTGAGGTATTAGAATGTGGAACTTATTTAGCACAAGGAGCAATTGAGGTGAATAGAGACACAGCTAAATGGAGAGTTGTTAGGTATGTGAGGGAGAAAGAGTCTAAGGGTTACGGACAGGGTGACTAGAGAAAAGATGGAGGAGGTTTAGATTAGAATTTAAAAACATTGACTGTTCCTTTTGCTACAGATCTGCTGCTTTTTCCAGCATTTTTATTTTTTCCCCCCAAATAGTACAAGCATCTGCATTTTTTAAAAAAATCATGAATTTCTGGAGCTAAATGATCCATTTCTATTCTGTAAAAATTTGAGTAGGAAATATTAAAACAATTCAACCTAGCAATACCATGCACAAGGAGTTCAGTACCATATTTATGACTGTAACAAATATGTGCTGTTGACAAAAAATAAACACAGGACAAATCCAATCCCTCTCATTACTGCAAATCAGCCTACTCTTAGTCATTTGTAAAGTGACAGAAGCTGTCGATGAATGTGCTATCAAACAGCACCAATTTTTCCATCATCTACTCATCATTCCACAGACTGGGCTTTGCCAAAACCATTTGCATCATGCTTGACCATCTGCATAAATACTCTGAGAACATAGAGAGCTTGGCTTGTCACCTTGTAATGAAAACCACATCTTATTGTCGGAGTACATGCATCACATACAACCCTGAGATTACTTTTCCTGTGGGTGAGTCAGAATTACTACTAATTGGTAGTACAAAAGAACTGTACACTGCTTACACATGTGAACAAGAAATGCAAACAAACTGACTGTACAATACAGAGATAAGAACAAAATCAATAAAGTGCATAAGTAAGAGTCCTTAAAGAAGTCCCTGAACACCCAGTAGCACGAACCTCCACTGTGATGAAACACTAAGAGGTTGGTCATGGCCAGAATTAACACATACCTAAGCAAAGGTCTGGACCCACTACAATTCGCCTATCACTCCACAGCAGATGCAATATCGCTTACTCTCTACTCAGCTCTGGATCACCATGAAAACAGCAACTCATACATATGGCTGCTCTTCGTCGACTACAGCTCAGCCATCAACATGATTATTCCCTCACTGCTGGTCAAGAAGCTACAAACTCTGGGCCTCTGCATCCCTCTCTGCAACTGGATCCTTTACTTCCTCATCAGAAGGCTGCAGTCAGTTTGAATTGTAAACATCTCCTCCTCACTGATTGTCAACACAAGTGCTCTTCAAGGATGTGTGCTCTACTTTTTGTACATCAATGCCTGTGTGGCAGGCAAAATTCAAATCCTATCTACAAATTTGCTCATCACAGTGGTCAGCACCTGGCAGAATTACAAACATCAATGAGGAAGCATTCAGGAGGGAGATAGATCAGCTCATGCCATCTTGCACGCAACATTGCTTATGAAATCCTGAACTGTATCAACTACTTATTGCAGAGCTTTCCACTCAGAGGTATTGGAGATTCCATAGCAGCAGATTCCACTACCGTAAGCACACTTTCCAGAAATTTTCCAGGGTTTCCGATGACATTCAAAACCTCCGTAAACTCTTGAGGAAATAACGAGGTACCGACGTGCTTTTTTCATGACACCATGAATGTGTTGGGTCTAGGAAAGATCATCCAAGATAGAAACTCCCAAGAACTTGCATTTGCTCACCATCTCCACCTCTGATCCCCCAATGATCTACAAAGAATAGGTCAGAGTGTGATCAAATACACGAGTTAATTTCCAACCACTCAAGAAGCTTGACACCATCTAGAACAGTAATTTTCAAATTTATTCTTTCCACTCACATAACATTAAGCAACTCCTATACCATAAGTGCTCTGTGATTAGTAAGGGAGTGCATGAGGTGGTATTTGAGTGAAAAGGAAAAGTTTCAAAGCCATTGATCTAGAACAAGGCAGCCCACTTTATTTTCAGCCTATCAACCAATTTCAACTTTAATTTCCTCTTCTATCAATGCACATTTGCTGCACTGAAATTATTTGCTTGGGCTAATCCAACAGAATTTTCCAAATCCATGACCTCTATCAAAAAGTGAGACAAAGACAGCTGGCCCATTGGAAAGCCAGCCATCCTGAATTGGTCCTTCATTATCATTGGGTCCAGATCCTGGAACTCTTTGCCAACAGCTCTGTGGGTTCAGCTTTACCAGAATAGTTACAAAGGTGGCTCACTCCCCAGCTTCTCAAGAGAAGTTGTGGATGGACAGTTTTTGCCTGATGCCCCCTCCAAAAAAAAATCATGAAAATTAGGTTGAAAGAGGTAGAGCAGAATTAGGCCTTTTGGCCCATTAAGTCTGCTCCACCACTCAAATTGTGGTGATGTATTTTTCCAATTGTTAATGCTATGGGAGATTCCTGTGTGCAAATTGACTGCAGCTCCATCAGAATTACCATAGAGACCACATTCCAAAAGTTCTCCCATGACTATTAAGTGCACTGATAATGCAATGGGTCAGGAGAAGTACGTTTCTCAAGAGTCAAAGTGGTCCAACAGAGGCATCTACTGGTTGCTTCAGAGATTGTTCTCTGACTTTAAGAAGCACAGATCACAAAGATTATCTTAAACACATGCATTTTTCAAGCTGCTTTCACCAATATATTTACCAAGTAGGTGATGGGACTTTTTGAATCCTGCATTGTGCTCAGATCACAGCACAAAGAGTGCATGGTGGTGTCATCTCAGGGCACGACAAGCTGAAAATCTGCGATAGAAACTTCTAAACTGAAATGAAGACAATCTGCAGATGCTGAGGTCGTGTGCAATACACAAAAGTGCTGGAGAAACTCCGGTCATGTCGGAAGTAAAAGGGAATTAACGCTCAGGGCTGAGCCCTTTGTCAAGATTCTGGAGTAACAGGTAGATGCCCAAACAGTCAACAGATAAAATCTTTCTACTCACAATCAAGAATAATTTGAAGCATGTGATGTAGTAAAACTTTTTTTTCTATTTCATAAAGGTCAGAATTAATACGGCCAATGGCGTGAGATAAACAGTTGAAAGGAATTAGGGTTAAGGGTTAACTGATACAGAAGAGAAATTGAAGTTGGCATAAATCAGCCATGATCTTATGCAGGCTTGAGGGGCTTGGTAGTCTAGTTCTCTTACTTTCATGTGTTATTTATGTTTTTTTATATATAAATTACATTAGACCATCTGTATTCTAGTCACAAGGTGTGTTGTCCCATAGTACAAACTAAATAAATGTTTCCACTTACTGTGCTTTAAAAAATATCAAAAAGGTGCTGGGGTATTAGACAAACATTTTTTTGTATTTCATAGATGGATTGGCAACTTCATTGGCAATGACAGCATTAATTGTCTTTCCTCAGTTGCCTTCCAGAGAGGAGTAGTGAGCAGTCCATCATGAAGGCCCTTCCATAGTGCTGATACATGGGGAATTCCAGGATTCCAGGATCAGCATGGACTTGATAAAAAGTTATGTTTCTGTCTATCAGAGAGAATAAATTGTTCTGATAAACTGCATGTAGAAATTGTTATTTATGATAAACTAACAAACTGCTCAGTATTTCTCAACACAAGCTAACCCACGACTCTGAAGAGCTCAAAATACTAAAATGACAATAAAGTCAATGTGCAAATCAGAAGGGAAACTGCATGTGTTTTTTTAAAATTTAGATATAACATGGTAGCAGACCCTTCTGCTATGAATATGTGCTGCTCAAATACACCAATTAACTTAACAACCCTGTACGCTTTTTGGGGAGTCGATGAACAGGTTACATAAGGAGTCATCAAGGTTTTTTTAGTCACACGTAATACATAAAAATTTAATAGACATGATATACTTTTGTCTACCATAAGGCAAACAAAGTGTCCCCATGATCATTGTCCAGTGCTCCTATCAAAAAGAGAGAACCAAAGGAAAGTCCCTTGAGTCACGAAGCCCTTTCATAAAGCAAACAAAATCCTCATGTAAAGGCAGAGATTCTCCGCCACTTGTCAGAAAACTTACCTTCAAGAATGTTCCCCAACCAGCTCCAAGCCACCAACTCCAATCCCTCTCCGAGGTAGTGTCAGCTGGCTAAGGGCAGGCTGATGACATTGTGGCAGTACTGTCAGCCTGTAATTCATCTCACTTTTCTCTCCAACTCATTTACTCCTCTCCCTCCATGTCCCCTCAGAGCAGCGGTGGCCTGTGGGGGCCATCAGGGGAGCAGGGGCCAAGCAGTCATGGGGCAGACTAACAGCCCTGCAGGCCACTCTGGCCTTTAGGGCCACTCATCCATGCCAGCAGCTCAATATGTGGCAGAGCAATGGCTGTATCCTACCCATAATCCCCACGCAGCAGGAACAGTTCTGGGAAACACAGCAGTTCCCACTACATGGAGGGGATTATGGGTAACAAAGTCAGCCATAACTCAGCGCGCATGTATGGAGTCATGGCACCAGTAGCCACACCTCCTGAATGCTGCATCAATGCTCCAGCCACTTCCAGGCTGAAAAGGGACATTGGAGCAGGCTTTTCTGGGCCTCCGTGAAAAGGTATGAAATACTTTTTCATTCTGCTTTTAGCCAGCTATAAAAAGGCCTACTGAGTGTCCGTGGATTCACCTCCAGTACTCCTGCATCCTCTGCAGCTGCACAGATTCCTATTAAAACATTGGCAATCCAAGCTCTAGATCCATCTCTCCAATATGATCAGAAAGCCTTCAAGGCCCTTCAGGAGGCCTTTTTGACCTCAGCACCTTCTTGAATCCCAGTTCTGGTAAATGGTTCCCCTGAGCCAGTCTCCAGCAGCCCACAGCCTGTGTGGGTCCTTCAGCTGCTGAGCCCCTCACTAATTCAGTGCCAGGTCACCATCCTGTACGGTTGTGCCCTATGCTTCTCCTCCTCAATGGGGAGTGTTCTCCCAGTTTCTCCAGCCCTGTGTCGATTCACTATACCCCAGTCTGTACCCCTCGTGGTATGCCGTCCAGCACAGGTGCTGATATTGTGAGCACACAACTGTCATTGCAGCATTTTAAAATAAAACACCATTGGCCCCTTTATGAGACATTTAAGGACCACAAGAAGCTGCCAGCGTGAGAACCTCACAGTAAGGCTCTGTGGACAGCTCGATGTCTCACTCAGCTCCCCACTAGGTCTGTGGCAACTTAGGACCATCAAGTGGTACTTAGTCCTTTACTCACTGATGACCACACCTC
This sequence comes from Narcine bancroftii, assembly GCF_036971445.1. NCBI lineage: Eukaryota > Metazoa > Chordata > Chondrichthyes > Torpediniformes > Narcinidae > Narcine > Narcine bancroftii. Next base: position 41,172,068 of record NC_091476.1, on the reverse strand, counting down.
TGCCCCCTGCAGAGTCTCGGGCAGCATATACACCCATAGACTTCCTCCAAATTATACCTTTCTGGTTTCATCATCAATGGACGTAAATGCTGGTTCTCCATACTCATTAGCATTATGGGAGCACCTTCATCAACAGGACAACAGTAAGATGTCAAGGGTCTCCATAGAAAATTAACATGGAAATATGAACTGGAGGTTAACAACTCCCTAATTAAAAAATATACAATTGAGTGACTCAGATGAGATTTCTTACTTAAGGAGATAAACCTGAATGGGTGAAAATAGAATAGGATAAAATAGGAGAGAGAATGGCAGAATATTTCAGATATATATATATATATATATATAAATAAATGGGAATGTGAAATTAGTAACTGATGAGAAAGAAACCCATTTGCTCAAGCATTTAATCAATACTTGGTATAAAATAGTGATATTGGAACAAGAGGTTGCTGGGCTCATCTCCCAAACCCCTTTGACTCAACAGACTTAGACCTCGTACAATGGGGAATCAAATTTTTGAAATTTGGTCTCATAAAGGGATCAGTTACATCGAAGATTGTTATGAGTGGGGGCAATTGATGTCATTTGAACAATTAAAAAGCATTGAATTCTTAATAATAATATTTTTCTATTTTGAAAAATAGGGACAAATTGGGCCCAACAATGTTTTCACCAAACTGTAGTGATGTGGAGACTGATTCGATAGGGAGATACAAAGAAATTTACATCAGCAATGTATCTCTTACTTCAAATGGGAACCCCCCAAACAGGGATTCACAAGTCCAGACAGAGACAGGAATCAGATTAAAAGAAATTGTGAGCAAAACTGGTCTGAAATGGGTCGAGATAGCATGACGAACACGATAAATGCAAGATGTAGATTAGTACAATATAATTTTATGCATCAACTATATCTCATGCCACAGAAACTAAATAAATAAATTAAAATCAGACCTATGTTTTAGATGTGGTGAGGAAGTAGGGACCTTTCTACATTCAACTTAGTCGTGTTCTAAAGTAAGACCTTTTTGGGTAGATTTAGGAAGTTTCTTGGAGCTGATTACAGGAATTCCATTTCCACAAAACCCAGAATTATTTTTACTGGGGAATATTACAGGGGTAAGACCTAAACTGAAACTATTTGTACATCAAACAAAATTTGTTAAAATTGCATTGGCAGTGGCTGGAAAATGTATAGCAGTTACTTGGAAATCTGATTCACATCTAGGTATAGTATGTAGGAATGCAAAGATATATAGCTGAATTCCCCTTGCTAAGATTACCTGAAACTTAAGAAATAAGTACAACATATTTTTCCAAGTCTGGCGTCCACATTTACAAATCTCAGGTGTAAATCTTTAGTTGCATTCTTCTCAGCCTGCAAGACTTGCATTAATCCTTTCTTTTCTATTTCTTTAACTTTTTGTTGCTTTTTTCTATATCTAAATCTTTACCTCTGGGGTCTTTCTTGGGTGAGTGGGGTTTGGGGGATTCAGATATAACCATCATGGAGTAAATGCTGGATTTACCTTTGTACTTATACTTTAAAACTTTGTCCTTGACTGCATGTATCGACAAAAAACTTTAAATTATAGTGGTGCAGCATCTGAGCAGCACGCTGACGCTTGGATAGTCCGAGGGAACCGATGAGCACTCGCTTGATGGTCCCGTATTTGTCTTTGGCGGGCGGGTGCTGCACCCTTGGTGGTGGCCTGGTCCAGGGCGGTGATCGGATGGTAGAATTTGGTTGTGTCGGAGGTGAAACTGGCCCTTCGCGTGGCCAAACCAGGTCTCCGGCTCCTGAACCCAGAAGTCAGGCAGCTTTGACGGCTATGGCACTGATCCCAGGTTCGCTCATGTTGGGTTCAAAGACGTTTGAACCAGTCGGGGTCACCAATTGTAGCGGCAGCTACACTGCGACTGAAAGAACACACAACCAGACCAGGTTGAGCTCAGTGAGCAGAAAACTGGTTTATTGCTGGCTGCCGGGCTGGATTTATACTCCCAACACTGACCTGGCTGAGAACTGCGCTGGGGGGCACTAACGTCATTCAGGTGTCACGCGGTACCCCAACGCGGACTTCTGAGCCTAGAGCTGAGAAGGGGAAACCCCCGACGGCACCATTTTGGCCAGCTGCCCCGCCACATGGATTACAAGCGGGACCGGTTCGCCTACCTAGTGGCATGCCGCCACAAATAATATTTTAAAAATATAATAGGACTGCAATGCTTCAAGGAGACCAGCTGGCACCTCCTCATATTTATCCCAAGACCAGTATTCCACAAGCCATGAGAATATTATTTCCCAAACCATTCCATTTTGAACTGAACTCATCACTATGATCCGAAGGGCAGTGAAGGGATAGTCCTGCCTGGAAAATAGTGAGAGTTATATCCTGGTATTCAACAATACATTGCATTTTCCTTTATTTCCACTTGAGGATGAGAGATTATTCTACTAAGAACCAACAATGATCAAATTAGTCCAACGATTGTTCATCATTGGGATATCAAATGAAAATTAACATTTAATTTTACCATGTATTAATAAAGAAATCACATAGGAGGTAGCAGAGAAGAAGGTGCATGGGAAATATGTTTACAGCTTCAAACTTTCGTTCTGGATCTCTGGTATTTACAGCTTATGTAGGTGTTGCATCTTTTAATATTTGATGATAATAATTGTCAGTCACTTATATTACAATTAAACCTGGATGCTTTCAGGACTGTCAGTCAGATTCTGATGATGATGCAGAATTTCCTCCAAACCCCTGGATCAACTGCTGCCCTCCACATCTTTGCAGGTCACATCTATTCATCACTCACAGTTCTTATAGTTTGATTCTGACCTCTTATTTGCACTGTCGCTGCAGGAGATCTGCCTTGAGGTGAGGACTTGTGCATCTATCATTATGTTACGACCTTGGAATATTACGATTGCATTCGGGTCAATGTGGTGTAGTCCCTGTTGTAGTAGAAACCAATTAGTCCACACCAGCTTCCTGCAAATTGCTCCAAAGTCAAATTTTGATTTTAATGATATAAGTTGAGGAACAAGTATCAGCATGCCTCCCGAACTTTTAAAGAACAACATCAAGGGCCCATTTTTCTCCATCTGGGAAAGCAGCTGAAGTCTCAATTGGACATCTCCTGAAAGAAGTCCCTCTTCCAATGATTCCAGAGCATCCAGATGCTACCTCAACTGCATAGAATTTCCAGCATTTGTTGTTTTATCTCAGATTTCCAGTTCTTCAAAGGAGTTATGGGGATAAGGCTGGAAAGGGGTACTGATGGTAGTGATCAGCCATGATCTGTAAAATGGCGGTGCTGGCTCGACAGGCCGAAGGGCCTACTCCAGCTCCTATTGTCTATTGTAATGCAAGTTTGTGATGCTGCCAATCTTAGTTATATCTATATAACAATTACAGCACAGAAACAGGCCATCTCGGCCCCTCTAGTCCACACCAAACCAAATACTCTCCTCTTGTCCCATCTACCTGCACCTTGCCCATAATCCTCCGATCCATATAACTATCCAGTTTTTCCTTAAATGACAAAATATGACCATATGTTGAACATATTTCTGTGATCAAAAGAAACATCACACATTGGCATCGAGTCCAACAACAAGGAAGGCTTGAAACCAGAGCTGGCTAAAGTGAACTTGCAAATTAGGCTGAAGTCTCAATCAACATGAAATGGATAATCTTCAATGGGATATTTGAAAATACATGACACAAATACATTCAAAGGAAAAATACGTATCTTTAGGGGAGGATCCACCCATCACATTTAACTAAAGAACAGGATATCAAGCTTTAACAAAAAAAAGTTGTTCAAAGATGGGTGAAATGTCAGTAGGCTGAACTATATTTTATATAATAATGGATTTGTGTTAATCTTTAATGTTAAACTATATTGCTCATATATAAAAAATGTCTTAGTTACCAAATTAAAATATTGTATCTGTATTCTTCATAAGTTAGTTGAGGGGTGGTACAGGGTCACAGCACATTTACACAGAACCATTGTATTCAGAGAAGAGAGTTCATTCTCGGAGTTGCAGAATCTTGCGAAACCAAGCTAATGAATCTGAAATGGTTCTTAATTATTCAAGAACAATTGAGTGTTTTTTAAACTGAAGTTTCTAAGTACTCAATCAGAACGGCTGAGAAAGCCATCTGTTTTTAAACAAAGCCATTTAAGCCTCTTGAACAGAGATGAGGTCAATACTTGTTATGGATATGGACTGGTTTTGAAAAAGGAACATAATTTTGGTAGAAATAAAACTGATAGTCATGTGGTTTCCAAGAAATGGAAATGACCTCATTGATGATGCAACTGTCACATGATTTGGAGTAATAGATTGGAGAATTCAGCCATTTTTGGGGAGTTCAGTTGGGGTTGACAGAAGTCAAAACCTTGCGATGCACAGGGGTTGAAACCTTGTGAAAGACAGTGTTGAGTTACAGTTTCCAGAATAGCTGCTGTTGTGTGTGTTACTCCTGGGAAAAGGGGAACACAGAATCCATGGCTTTTGAATTAATGAAGACCACTTTGCTGTCTCTTTGGAAAAGAGGACAGCATTCTACTGGGTCTATTTTTGTATAGTCGCTTAGTTTAACCCTTGAATACGTTTGTGAATTCATCATGGAAGAAAATAGCCACGTCTTTTTGAAGAGGGCCGAACTGAGAGTAAAGAGACCTGAAGATTATGGTGTTTAAAAGCACTTTGTAATTATTTCTCAACTGAGAATTTAATACCTTTAAGCAAGACTGAAATGATGCTGAAGTTTTAAAATTGACTTTTTAGAGCGGGACTTTACGACACACACACTTTACATTTGCGCAATTCAGAGTCAAGTTTAGAGACAATTCTCTGGTGAATTTTCCATTGGTATTGCTGTGTTAGTGCTAACAAAAAGTCCCTTTAATCCGAGACAGTGAACACGTTTACACGCACAAATTTATACACAAAAAAACTGGTCATAAACTTTAAACAAAAATATGTGCTGATTCTTTAAACATTTTTAAGGCAGAGGTAAACAGGCTATTGATAAGCAAATCAGTCAGTTATTGCAGGTAGTCAGGAATATGGAGTTGAGGTTGCAATCAGAACAGCCACAATCTGAGTGAATGAAGGATTTACCTCAAAGGGATGATTGGCCTATTCTTCCCATTTGTACATTTATATTTCCCTTGTAAAAATGTTTTGCTCTTGAGCCCTTAAAAATGTGGGGGAACGCGAGAGATACCTGAACAAAAGGGTGAAGGGGGAAATGTCAAGGTTCGGTGGAGAGAGAAAAGAAGTAGAAACTGGAATAACTAGTTAAGGGGGAGGGGAAAAAAAGCAAGCTTATTGGTGGAATGCAGTGAACTCAATGTTCAAGCTTGCTTTTTTCCCCCTACCCCTTAACATGTTATTCCAGTTCCTACTTCCTTTCTCTCTCCACCTAGCATAGACTCCTCCCCCCCTCCTCCTGTGGTGCCCCCCTCAACCTATTATCTCCCACCCTCCCCTCTTTTCTTTGGACATCTCTCATGTTCCCCCAGTCCTTCATAGGAACATAGGAAGTAGGAACAGGAGTAGGCCAAAAATGGCCCATCGAGCCCTCTCCGCTATTCAATACGATCATGGCTGATCTAATTTATGACCTAACTCCACCTACCTGCCTTCTCCCCATATCCCCTAATTCCTCTATCATGTAAAAATTTATCTAACCGAATTTTAAATATGTTTAATGAGGCAGCCTCAACCACTTCCCTGGTTAGAGAATTCCAAACATTCACTACTCTCTGGGAAAAACTATTTTTCCTCATCTCTGTCCTAAATCTACTCCCCCGAATCTTGAGACTGTGTCCTCGCATTTTAGTTTCCCCGGCCAGCTCAAAAAACCTTCCTACATCTATCCTATCCATACCCTTCATAATCCTAAATGTTTGTATAAGATCTCCTTTCATTCTTCTGAACTCGAGTGAATACAATCCTAGACGATTTAATCTTTCATTATAAGTCAACCCCTTCATCCCAGGGATGAACCTAGTAAACCTCCTCTGGACTGTCTCCAAAGCCAGTATATCCTTTCTCAAATATGGAGACCAGAACTGGAACTGGACTGGTGCAGTCTCACCAGTACCTTATACAGTTGCAACATTACCTCCCTACTCCTGAATTCACTTCCTCTAGCGATGAAGGCCAACATTCCATTTGCCTTCTTAATAACCTGCTGCACCTGCAACTTTACTTTTTGCGATTCATGCACAAGCACTCCCAAGTCCCTCTGCACAACAGCATGCTGTAGTTTTTCACCCTTTAAATAATATTCAGCTCTTTTATTTTTCTTGCCAAAGTGGATAACCTCACACTTACTAACATTGTACTCCATCTGCCAGACCTTTGCCCGCTCATCCAGCTTAACTAAATCCCTCTGCAGACTCTCCACATCCTCATTACAATTTGCTCTTCCACTCTTGAAGGGCTCAAGCCCGAAACACAGATGATGTATCTTCACGTTTGCTAAAGGCACTGTTTGACCTGCTGAGTTTCCCCAGCATTTGTGTGTTTTTTCATTTAACCACGGTGTCAACAGAATCCTCTTTTACCCCTTCATATTGCCCTTACTCAATTCATCAGGCAAATTAGGCTGACCAGAATAATTTAAAAATTCAAATACAGTATTAACACAAGCACATGCATAATTGTCTTGAGTGGGTTTGTTCCTATGCTTTATATTCCCTGGAATTTAATTGTCTTCAGCAATCATTGACTTTATTGGGAGTTCAATAAAGAGAAAAACAGGTTACCACAGAACCAGGTTTTCCAATGAGCCTCCAATCATCAACCAAATTATTACTTGTGATAGAAACCTGATAACTGGTTTGTAACTATTATGGTCTGTCACTCAAGAAGAGCAATGGTTATTTGATTTTAAGCAATAGCCAAAGAATGGCAGGAAAACTAACTCCTCTAAACATATTCCCAGGACTTTTTAAAAAATATAATCTCAACTTCAACCTGCAGTCTTTTCATGGGTAATTCATCATGTTTATCAATAGCCAATTAGAAAAGAAAGTATAGTCCTCACAATTTGAATAGATGATTCTCATCATTCAAGCAACCTTTTCTTCTTCATTTAACCTTTAAACAAAAGTTCACAAAGAATGATAAAAATGGGATGAAACACAGTCTCCAGATTAAAAAAAAAGTGTTCTTTTTCCATGCTCTTGTGATTCATCATCAGTATTTGGCTGACAGCACAATCCTGGAGACTGATATTCAGATCCTGAAGACTCCACACCAAACCCATTGAATCATACCTCCAGCCAAATAGTGAGTTATATAATGAGAAGATCAGAGAAAATAGTTGTTAAGATGAGTTTATAGTCATACTGTGAGAGATGAGTAAAACTAATATGAAAATATGAAAGATGAAGAAAACTAGTATGGATATATGTGTAATGAGTAAAGCCAGTATGAATAGGATAAGGGTAGATAATAGAATGTAGGAAGTAAAGTTAGTCTGAATAAGATAAGGGTCTTCTAGCCTTTTAGACAGAATTAGCAAGTTCTGCATGTAAGAAGTTAGTAAGCCTTGAGAGTCGGGAAGGTGTGAATCAGGACAATGACATGATGGGACACCGACAGGATACCCCCTGGTCCTCCAAGTTCACAGAAACAGCATGTAGGCAGACAGGATTGCCTAATGCTAAACTCATCCAGGAGGCAGAAGAATGCAAGGGGGAGGGTACTTCTATACTGAAATAAACTGTATAAAAGTTGGGTGAGCCCCAGTGTATGTGTGTATTCCCAGGTAAGGGGAAGCACCCAACTTTGCATTGTTGTATAATAAATGTTCTTTGTTCTCAATTTTTGTCTCGAGCAAATTCTGTGAAGGTTCTTCTGTTTCTCACAAATGGGGACTCGTCTGGGATCCCACTCCCTCCACTGACAGAGTGCCCGACGACGAGGGTAGGTGCACCCTGGCTGATTCAGCTGGACGCACAGACGGCGGGTGACTGGTCAGTGGATGAAGTGAGTGATATCCGAGAAGAGGCACTGAGAACAAATGACGGGAGGATGTTAAGGAAGCGCGCTAGGAATAGCTACTGGATCCCGGTAAGAGGAATTTTACTTACCTGTTAGTATGGGAGGTGTGAGTAGCAAGGGAAATAGTCCTAAGGAAGGACGGGACAATCAGATAACTAAGCAAAGTCTGTTAGGATTAATGCTATCTGATTGGGGTGCGGGGAGAACCTGTGGGAAAGACAAACAGACCATGGTCAGGTATTGCTGTCTGGAATGGGTTAAAAAACCCGATAAAAGGGTATTCGGTATATTGGCCAAAGTTCAGATCCGATGAGGACTGGATGTGTCAGGCATTGAACATCTGGCTCTATCAAAATCAAAGAGATAATATTGAGAGCAGAGAATATGCAGCCTAGCCTGCTGGCTCAGTGGATTGGTTGATCAACTGGTTTTGAATGAAAAGGAATGTAAGGACAAGAAGGATGAGGAACCTTTTGTCCCAGAAACACAAGGATGGGATGTGTTACATTCTCTTCCTCCACCTTATGCTCCTCCTATGCCGGCTCCTATCTTTCCCCTCTCCCCTCTGCTCTACCCTTCTTCACCTTCCCCTCTTCCCCCACAGCTAAAGAAAGGAGAAGAAAGTAGGGGTGGTATGATGACCTATTCACAAAGTACTAGATTACCACCTCAATTGACAAGAGAGGGAGGAGACTTTGATTCAAAACAGTGTGAGACCTTCCTGGAGGGAAGGGCAGAACCCTTTGATTCATTTCCCGGAGAGCAGGAATCTAGACATTATAAAGGAGAGGATAAGCCAGAAATTAACTGGATGAGACCTTTACGGGAAGCTCCCATGGGAGGGGGTCTCGGTTTTGTAAATGTGCCCCTGACTAGTACGGAGGTGTGTAATTTTAAGAGAGAATGCCCAATAAACAGAAAGGAAAGGCTAAGATTTTGATGCAGGCAGTCAAGGAAGTCGTGGAGGGACAGCAAGGAAAGGGTAGGGGCTGTGTGCCAGCTCCTGGACATTGGGAGGAGCTCCGGGAGTGGGAGAGTAGAGACCAGAGCAGGGGCAAGGGTAGAGGAAAATTCCAGGGACGACAATTGTTCCCGGGACCTCGTGGTAATCCCGGTAGGAATTGGGAAACAGGAGCATTAATTTGCTACCATTGTAAAAGGAGGGACATTTTAAGAGAGAATGCCAAATGCGAGCCAGGGAGACACGATCTTACGCATTGATCTGTTGGAATATAGGGGTTAATTAATCATAGAAAATATGTAGAATATATGCTTATGTACTATTCAGTTTGTATACATGAATCCAGTACTATGTAACAATTAAATATTTACCTCATGGTGAAGGGCAAGAGTAATGTAAGTAAGGGGCAGCCACAGTATGTAGCAAAGTTGGCTGATTACAGTAGGTTTAGAATTGCCTGCTCCCAAAATACAAAAGAGAGGATATGTATGAAACAATTTAGTAGGAAGGTTAAGGCAAAAGGAGGTGTTGATTAGAATAAACAAAAAGAATCTGACAGAGACTGTCAGAAACAAAGAGAATGGAGTAAGAAGCTAAGACAGAAGGAGATGTTGAGTAGAACAGAAGAATATGGCCAGATAAGAACAAAGAAATAATTAGAAATATCTGGGGTATGAATTGATTTCTGATCAAAACAACAGGATATTCTGATCTTGAGGATTAAGATGGGAGCTCTACACCCCAGATAACTGCAGAGCAGGAAATTACTTGCGATAAATCTTATGCAAGAAATCTAGCAAAGAAAGCCAACTTTTGTTCTGTATGATAATGAAATCTAGCAAAGGAAGCTAACTTTTGTTCTGTATGATAAGGTTGAGCTATATAAACTGTAGAGACTGGACAGTAGAGGTCAGTCTTGGGGAATAGCTCACTGTGCAGGTGACCTATGAACCAGAGCTCTGTTAAACTCTGTTAAGCTTTATTCTTATACTGTGTAATAAACTGATTCTCCTATCACTTCATTTAATGAACAAGCTGGACTCAGATGACACATAGACTAAATTAAGGGTAGGGTAAAGCCGGAGTCCGACAGACGGAAGCAGATTATGAATGGGGGGGGGGGGGGGTCACGGTTCTCAATCAATACACACCGTGGGGCTGCACGGAGAACCATTGGTAAATTTAAGCATAGGACCCCACAGTGACAAGATGGCCTTTTTAGTAGATTCTGGGGCAGCCCGGTCTAGTATTTTACAACCACCCGAGGGTGTTAAGATAGAGGGGACAGTGATGATTTCGGGAGTAGGAGGAAGAGATTTTACGGTCCCTGTATTAAGGGATGTAAGAATACAAATGGGAGAAAAGATAATAACAGAGGATATTTTACTAGTTCCCCAAGCTGGAGTTTGTTTGTTAGGACGAGATTTATAGGACCAATTGGCTATCGGCACCAGACCACAGGAATCGGGTATCGGGGTTCAATTGTATGTATTAAGCGAGGAAGATTGGGAACTAATAAATCCTGGAGTATGGGCAGAAAGAGGCAATAGAGGAGTGTTAGATATTCCTCCCCTGCAAGTTACTTTAAAAGATCCTGAGCAAGTAATTAGACGAAAACAGTACCCATTTCCTATGGCTGGCCGAAAGGGGCTGCAGCCAGTAATTGACCAGTTGGTGAAAGATGGTATACTCGAACCTTGTATGTCACTTTTTAATACCCCAATTTTACCTGTCCAAAAACCAGACGGTACCTATCGATTAGTGCAGGACTTGAGGGAGCTGAACAAAATTATTCTCACCCGTCACCCGGTAGTACCTAATCCATATACAATAATGGGTAAAATCGATCCACATAGTAAATGGTTTAGTGTGATTGACCTCAAAGATGCTTTTTGGACCTGTCCGTTAGCAACAGAGAGCAGAGACATGTTTGCCTTTGAATGGGAAAATTCTTTTACTGGACGCAAGAATCAATACCGGTGGACAGTCCTTCCCCAGGGCTTTACAGGATCACCAAATTTATTCGGCCAGGTCTTAGAACAAATACTAGATGAGGCTCCTCGGAGAGAGAATTGCCAGTTGATAGAATATGTTGATGATTTGTTAATTACGGAAAAAAACATACGAATTAGTTAAACAGTATACTGTTGCAAACTTTTGAATTTTCTGGAGAATAAGGGTCTCAGGTTGAGCGAATCCAAATTACAATTTGTTCAATCAGAAGTTAAATACTTAGGTCATCTGGTAAGTCAGGGAACTAGGAAAATAAGTCCAGAGAGGATTCGTGGTATTCTACAGATCCCACCTCCCAAGAATGCCCAAGAACTTAGGAAATTCCTTGGTTTAGTGGGATACTGTAGAATCTGGATTGAAAATTATTCTAGCCTGGTCAGATAAACTCAAGATTCTAGGGGGCGAAGCTGTTGTCTGGACAGAGGAAGAGATTAAAGATTTTAACTTGGTGAAACAGCATCTTATTAGTGCTCCAGTGTTGGCTTTACCCGACCTAAATAAGCCATTTAACCTATATACCAATGCAAAAGGAGATGTAGTCACCGAAGTACTAACACAAGAGAGGGCAGGCTGTAGACAGCCAGTTGCTTTTCTATCAAAAGTTTTAGACCCTGTTTGTCGTGGTTGGCCAGAATGTGTGCAAGCCATCACAGCCACTGCTATTTTAGTTGAGGAAGGACGAAAGATTACGTTTGGTGCCCCAATGATAGTTCACACCCCTCACACAGTCCGCAATATTCTCTTACAACGTGCTGGAAGGTGGCTTACAGATTCTAGAATTTTAAAATATTAAGCGATCCTAATGGATAGAGATGATTTGACCCTGATTACGAATAAAGAACACAATCCAGCAGCTTTCTTGGTTTCTCCAAATTCTGACAATACCATAAATGATTTAGAGCATGTATGTTTAGAGGTAATTGATTTACAGACCAAAATTAGAGAGGATTTAAGCGATGAGCCTTTACAGGAGGGTGAAAGGTGGTTTATTGATGGATCTTCCCATTGCATTGATGGCACTCGCTATAGCGGGTATAGTGTAGTGGATGGGAGGGAAGGAGTAGTGATTAGAGCCGGTCACCTTCCGGGTCAGTGGTCAGCACAATCTTGTGAATTGTATGCCCTCTGTAGAGCTCTCCAGGGTCTAGAGAACAAGGTGGGCACGATCTACAAAGACTCAAAGTACGCTTTTGGTGTAGTGCACACCTTTGGGAAAATCTGGAAAGAGTGGGGAATGATAACTGGAAAAGGACAAAAGTTGATCCATGAAAACTTAATTGTCCAATCTCTAGATGCTCTTACATTACCTGAGGAAATAGCTGTAGTTCATGTACGAAGCCATCAAAGTGGTGACAGTACTGAAGCACAGGGGAACAGACAGGCAGATGCAGCTGCCAAACAGGCTGCGCTCACGGAGAAAATAGTAATGCAGCTGTTACTGCCCACCCCTGGAGTATCCTATTCATTCTATTAAACCTGGTGATTGGGTATATGTTAAAGCATGGCAAGATCACCAACTAAAACCTGTCTGGGATAGCCCCTATTGTGTACTTTTGATTACAGACACTGCCGTGCGAACGAAAGGGATGGAGCCAGATCCAACAAATTAAACGAGCTGCTGAACCACAGACTAATGACATTGATAATCTACCCTCCACCTGGCGTGCAGTCCTTCATCCTTCTGATCTGAAAATTACACTACACCGGGAAAAAGTGCTGTAATGTTGTTTTTACCATTTGCTGTTTTGTTTACTTGTTGATTCCCAATTTTTGGGAAATCAACAAATTGCTCACGATGTATTAAGTGCTCCTGGAATAGGGGCAGCAGAGGTGACAATTATTTACCTTTAGAATATAGACAGGGCACAGGTATAGAGTATAGTCATAGTGGGGTATGGGTTAATATAGGATCCCAACATGGACCAGGGGAACAGAACGGCTCTAGAGGAGTCGATTTGATTTGTATTTTGGCCTCTACAGGTATTAAAAAGCGTTTTAAAGAGATAGCACAAAGAAGATGGTGGGATAATGACAGACAGAATGTTAGTCAGGATTGTACATGTAGCAGAGATAGAGTGAATACATACGCTAATGTTCGCAGACAAACTGCAACTCACAGGTTAAGTGACAAGAAACACCCCTCCCCAACTTGGTCTCCTGTAAATCATCCTTTGGGTCACACAGACATGCGGAATGTTAAGAACCACCACTGTAAGGGGAGTTCCAGTTGTAAACGACGTAAGCTGCTCCAGAACACCACAGCTGCTTGGCATTTAAATCGTTTAATCAGACTCCAGCCTTGGAGATCATCACCGAACAGACAGTGATGGCCCTGAATTTATGGGCTGAAGAAAGACGACAGATACGAGCCACAGTTCAACAAAACCGCCTGGCTCTCGATTACTCGTTGGCTGCTGAAGGCAGCGTTTGTGAAAGGCTGCTTAATGACAATGCTCACAATGGTCAGGTGGTTAAAGACACTTCTTCAGGAGTTTGAAAATCTTCCCAAGCCCAGGTTCAGACTTGGCAACCTTGGTCCGGTGTGGGATGGACTCGACTTTTTATTGGTAACTGGAGTCTGATACCCACAGCCCTTATAGCAGCTGGACTCGCTATTCTGGCCATTATGGTGCTCCCCTGCCTAAAGACTTGTGTGCAGTATTTAATTCAACGGACCCCTCGTCAGAACACTATAACCCAAAAGATGTATGTTTCCCAAATTCTGTCTGATGATGCTGAGACTACAGTTCATTTACTGACTCGCTGGGAAAAAGACCAAGTTTACAAGTAATACATTACAGTTGAGAATTCACAAAGCGTAGCTAAAAGAAAAGTGAGGATTGTGAGAGATGAATAAAACTAATATGAAAATATGAAAGATGAAGACAACTAGTATGGATATATGTGTAATGAATAAAGCCAGTAAGAATAGGATATGGATAGATAATAGAATGTAGGAAGTAAAGTTAGTCTGAATAAGATAAGGGTCCTCCTTTTAGACAGAATTAGCAAGTTCTGCATATAAGAAGTTAGTAAGCCCTGAGGGTCGGGAAGGTGTGAATAAGGACAATGACATGATGGGACACCAACAGGATACCCCCTGGTCCTCCAAATTCACAGAAACAGTGCATAGGCAGACAGGATTGCCTAATGCTAAACTTATCCAGGAGGCAGAAGAATGTAAGGGGGAGGGTACTTCTATACTGAAATAAACTGTATAAAAGTTGGGTGAGCCCCAGTGTATGTGTATATTCCCAGGTAAGGGGAAGCACCCAACTTTGTTATCAATTGATGCCAATAGCTAAAACCATCTCAAAGACAAGTATCTTTGGCTTTTAATTCGAAGCAAGATTGCTGGGTGGCACAGTAGTGCAGCTTTCCAAAGAGCTACTGCTTAACAGCTCCAATAACAGGCTTGAATCCTCTAGCACTCTTCACATAGGGTTTGTACATTCTCCTGCAATGGCATGGGTTTCCCTCAGGTGCTGTGGTTTCCTCCCACATCACAAAAACATACAGGTTAGTAAGATTCTGCTGGTGTGCAGGTGAGTTGTGGGGAACAGAAATGGGATTATTGCAAAATTAGTACAAACCCTTGATGGTCAGTGTGGTGTCCTTCAGCAGAAGGGCCAATTTTCCAGCAGTATAACATTTTATATTATTCCTTACAACATCTGGTATGAATATCTGTCCAGTCCCAATCCCAGAGTTTCCTAAAACCACAATAATTGTGAACTTGAAAGGAAAATGTACAGTCTTAAAGCTGTTTTAACCCCTAGATTCCAACAACGCCCAAAGATGAAGATTTAGGCACAATCAGTAATGAACTAAACGAGAGACAGGATGAAGGAGCTGTATTCATCTGTTCTTTTTCTGTGTTGATACTGGTGGAAAATTTGACTTTCTTTTTCCTCGATTTTAATAATTCCAGAAAAAAGGGATTTAGTTTGAGGATATTATTTCTGGTATAAAGAATTAAATTATTTGAATTATTTGAGTTGCAAAGACTATGCAGTTCTGAGCCAGACCTTTCTGCTGATTTATTTATCCCAGTCAACACACACAAGAAAGATTTTAGACCTCTTGACAAGGCAAAGCTTCAGCCATCATTGCAAAAAATATTTAATATACAGTTTTTGTGTGTTGGATTATATATTCTTTCAAATCCTTGCTGGTACAATTCTTACCTGCAGTTTGGGAAGAGAGGTCATTAATCCCAAAAGAATGAGCTGAGAATAGAATCTGTATTCTCTGCAACTACAAGTCTGCTTCAATAAAGATCACTCAAGTTTTGGCTCCAGCTTCAATCCCAGCCTCCAAATCTAATTGCCAAAAAATATTCTACAGTCCTAATCAGAATTAACACCATGCGTCAAAGGAATCAGGCTAATGTGTGCACAGATATACAATTACAAACCTCCCACATTGGCCCACGTCAACTAACTGGCTCACCACCAATTTAGTTTCTGAAACAGATGTCGGGTTAACTCAAGTTAAAATAATTTAAGTTATTGAAGAAGAAATTTTCCCACCCCAGAATTTATTTGGAGAGTTAAGCCTTTTTCCCCCTATTTACATACTGAAGCAATCTGTTCCTCACAGAGAAAAAAAAAATCCCTCATTTTATTGGTTGAGATTAACAAACAAGGCAAAAATCCCTTCGAGAGCCGAGACAGGAAAGTACCAGCTAATTGTAACAGCATTACATCGTATTACCTGTCCTATTTTCTCTTTCATTGGCAACTGTATTTTTAGCTGCCAAGGCCTTACAATCTGGAATTTCCTTGACATAACTACCTCACTTCCTCTTTAAGACTGTCCTTACTTACAAACTGCTTTTGAGATTTTCCTTAAACTTGTCTGCAAGTGATAATTCAAGCTCAAAGTTATTTTCACATGTGACAAAGTTCATTTTGTGAATAGACCAGAGAGTTAATGAATACATATTACAGCAGTTAAAACCACAGTGGAGTGCGCAGTTACAGCGAGAGATCAATTAGAAGTGAGCAAACCAACGTTATATCCCTTGTGTGGACTTCGTTCAGAATTCTGATAACATTGGAAAAAAAGCTGTCCTGTATGTCTAAATTTAAATTTTTTTAAAATGACTTGCAAAAAAAGAACATTATGATAGGGTGCAGGTGTTTAGTAAGGCAGTAATCTCTGAACGTAGTCTCACCAATGTAGAGGCGGCCACATCAAGAGCGCAGAATCCAATTACAAGGTTGGAGGAGGTGCATAAGAGTCTCTTTCTCTCAAAGGGCTATTTACTTACTTGGTTGTCTGGTTTTGTTTTTAATTGAGTATGTCCTTGATATTCCTCAACAGTTCAGGGTTCCTTGAACTAGCTGTCACATCTGCCACCCTTATGAAAATGCCATGTTCCTGAACTTTCATTGCTTCACTCTCAAATGCCACCAACTTGTCCGACATACACATGCATGCAAGTTGCTGTTATTAAACTAATTTTACTTAAGTCCTATTTTTCAATACTGAAAAATGTCTTTCACGCATATTAGGACCTTAGCTTCTGAACCATTCTTAGCCCCTTCCATACAACATGGTGGTCATCTCCAAATTGCTCTCCCACAGACACTTCGACCACTTGCCCAACTAAGATTGGGTCTAGTATTTCAGATACAAAATTTATCCACTAGCACCTCCATACATTCAAATGAAAAGGAATGGCTGTCAAACTTGAGCATATTTAGGATGGCATGATTGGCGTAGCAGTTAGCGCAATGCCTTTACAGTGCCAGCAATCGAGGGTTCAAATCACATGCTTTCTGTAAGGAGTTTGTACATTCTCCCCATGTCTGCATGGGTTTTCCCTGGGGGCTCTGGTTTGCTCAAAACATACCAGGGGTGTAGGGTAATTGGGTTTAAATTGGGCCTGTTATTGTACTGTATGTCTAAATTTAAAAAATAAAATCTAAATTTAACGTTAAGGAACAACACATTCTTTACCAGAATTGAGTCTTTTTGTCCAAAACACAGGGTAGTGTAGATATGAAGAGATGGAAAAAAATACAAAATATATTCAAAGATAAGAAAAAGGATTCAGAGGGAAAATGTGATCAAGAGTGACAAACAAATGTGAATATAGCAGCCCTTGGCTGTATTCGGTTCCTCTCATGTAGTTACACTGCAGTCTGTGGTTCGGATTCTGCAGGTGGTTGTTAGAAGCGGCAATCAATATTCTGATGCATGGAGAAACACATGAACTGCAACATGAAGAAGCTGGAGGGTGTCAGAGGCAGAGTCCATGGAGAGTCAATGTTTCAGGTGTATTTCTCTGTGGCTGCTCCCTGACCTGTTGAGTCCCTCCAGCTTCTCACAATATTCTCGTGAACCTCTATTTTTGTTGATTTGCTTGTATCTGTTTAGTGAGAACAAATTTTCAGCTTGCATGAAAGGAGAGAGACAAAACTCAATGGGAATCAAGAGTTCCTTAAAGGCTAAATTCAATCCATTAAAGGGTTGTCATCTCTTTCAGAGCAGGCAGGCTTTTCCAAGAATTGGCCTCAGTCTAAGAAAGCTTGGAGAATAATTGCAGGGCATAGAACGCATCATTTTTTAAAGTTTAATTTTTTTACACTTGCAAGTTATAAAATATTTTAGATTAAGGAAAGACTTTTACTGACAACCAGGATTTAACTAATTGTTTTTCTTGTATTTATTTGACTATGTGGAAAATGGTCTACGGTAGTTTTCAATCTTTTTTTTTCCACTCAAATACCACTAAGTATTCCCAATGCCATAGGTGCTCTGTGATTAGTAAGGGATTGCTTAAGGTGGAAAGAAAAAGTTAGAAACCACTTTTATTCATACCTAATTGACTCGTTATGTTCATGGTTTCATAACTCCAAAGGAAATTGGCCAACGACAATTTTTCTCAAGCAAAATATTTCAGTAACAAATGGGTCTTGAGCAGTGATTCTCAACCTTCCCTTCCCACTCACAAACCACCTTAAGCAACCCCTTACTAATCCCAGAGCACCGATGGCATCAGGATTACTTAAAATGATATGTTAGTGGAAGGTTGAGAACCATTGGTCCACATCCTATCAATGAAAAAAGTAGAAAATTGGAATCTGGCTAAATGCCATTTCATCTACCCTCTGTCATTATTGGTGGCCATGGAGGTGTTGTCCACAGTGCCATCAAGTTGCCATCAACCTGTTCCCCAAAGTTTAATTTGACCTTAAGCTAGACCATTAGCTGCTGTTCTCATTGCAGGCTTAGAACAAACAAGAGTCAAAGCACTGAGGTCTAAAGATGAAGCAAGAATGACTGCCCTTTATATCAAGAATATATATTTGACAAGGTACCCAAGAATAGGACCAGGAGTAAGCCTCATGTCCCAGTAGCCTGCTCCACCATTCAATGACATCATGACTTATCTGGCTGTGGTGTCAGCTCCAACTACCTGCCTTTTAACACTGTTACAATACCAAAAAGAAATCAAAATGTGTCTTAAAACATATTTAATGAGGCTGCTTATACCATTTCCTTGAGCAGAGAATTCTGCAGATTGTGAGATGTGGCATGAAGGAGGCCTAGTGAAATTGAAGACGTTGGGAATGAAGGAAAGAACACACCACTGGATATGCTAATGGTCATTGGAGATCAATCAACTAAACTCTGGCATTTACCAAGAAAGCTTTCTCGACCCAATCATCATTAGCTATTTCATCATTTTCATTCCTGCCATAGTAAGGTTATGGAAATATTTGAGATGAGTATGTGACAGGCCCTGTGTCGGAGCAGAGCTCTGAAGTTTTGGTCTGAGAGGCTTTGGCGAGCTGAGGAAAAGCTTACTCCCACTGAGGCAAGGCTGGCAAGTTTAATTAATTTAGGAGTGGGTAATGGAGGCAGTTGTTAGGGCAGTCCAGTACTGGTTGTAGGGTGTGGGAAGTCAAGGACAGCACATTTGTTCCCGATGACTACACCTGCAAAAGGTGCTTCCAGCTGCAGCTGGAATAGAATTTGGATGAACTGTGGATTTTAAAGGAGGCAGAGGTAGACAGGAGTTTCAGGGAGGCAGTCACGATTAAAGATCAGGAGATAGTTAACTGGGTGACTGTCAGGAGAGGGAAGGAGAAGAGGCAGAAATAGCAGAGCTCCCCATGACCGTCCCCTCAACAAGTAAACTGTTTGAAATATCTTCCAGGACGTCAAGGTAGTCATGTCTCCGGCAGTGATTGGCCCCCTGACTCAGAACAGAAGTGGGGAGGAGGGTGATGGTGATTAGGGACTCATTGGTTAGACAAGTGGATAGGAGGTTCAGTAAACAAGGTCAAAGCTCTCAGGAGGTATGTTGCCTCCCAGGAATCAGGGATGTCTCTGATAGAGTTTGTCACATTCTGAAGGGGGAGGTGAGCAGCTGGATGTCTGGTCCACATGGGGACCAATGATATAGATAGAATTAGGGATGAGGTGCTGAAAAAGGAATATAGGGAGTTAGGAAGGAAGTTAAAAGCAGGACCTCAGGGGAGGTAATCTCAGGATTGCTGCCTGTGCCATGTGCCAGAGAGGGTAGGAACAGGAAGCTGTGGCAGATGAATGTGTGGCTGAAGAAGACAGGGCAGGGGTTCAGATTTGTGGTTCCTTGGGATGTCTTCTGGAGAAGGTCTGACGTGCACGAAGAGGACAGACTGCACCTGAACTAGAAGGGGACCAATATCCTGGTGGCCTGGTTTGGTAGAGGTGTTGGGAAGAGTTTAAACTAGTTTGGCAGGGGGATGGGGATCAGAATGTGAGGACAGAGATTAGGGTAAAAGGACAAAAGCATGATGCTATGTGCTTTAAGTTAGTAAGGAAGGACTGACAGGAAAATATGGGTAGTCAGTTAGAGGGTTTGACCTGTGTTTCTTTTAAGGTTGAGATTATGAGGAATAAAGGGGATGAATTTAGAGCCTGAATCATTATGTGGAACTACAATGTTGTGGCCATTACTGAAACATGGCTGGAAGAATGACAAGATTGGCTGATGCTGGTACCTGGGTTTAGATATTTTAAAAATAGGATGGGAGGTATAAAAGTGGTGGTGGTGCTGGGGGGGGGGGGGTGGTGGAAATTAGCATTACTGGTCAGGGATAGTATCATGGCTATAGAAAGGGAGGACAGTACAGAGGGAGTGTCCACTGAGTTAGTGTGGGTGAAATTCATTAATAGGAAAGGAGCTATCATTGTGCTAGGAGTAGTCTATTGGCTCCCAAATAGTACACAGGACACAGAGGAGCATATAAGCAGGCAGATTTTGGAATGGTGCAGGAAATACAGGGTTGTAGTTATGGATGATTTCTACTTCCCGAATATTGACTGGGACCTACTGACTGCAAGAGGGAGAGATGGGCCTGAACTTGTCAGGTGTGTATGGAAAGGATTCCTGACATAGTATGTGGACCGGCCAACTAGAGGAGAGGCCAGACTGGATCTGGTTCTGGGGAATGAACCTGGTCAGGTGGCGGACCTCTGTGCAGGAGTATTTCAGTGAGAGTGACCACAATTCCTTTAGTTTCAACATAGCTTTGGAAAGGGATATAAACATTCAAACTGGGAAAGTGCTTAACTGGGGAAGGGATGAGGCACAAACTAACGAGAATAAAATAGAAATAAATGTTTAAGGGTGAAAGCACAGAAGTAATGTGGAGGAAGTTTCAGAACCACTTGAGCAAGGTAGGTTTGTCCTACTGGGACAAGGAAAAGATGGTAGAAAAAGGGAACCATTGCTCATGAAACAGGTCAGGCAACAAGTCAAAAGGAAGAAGGAGCCAAGCAGGAAACAGGAAGGGCTCATGAGAAATATATGGTAGTCAGGGAAGAGCTTAAGAAAGGACTTGGGAGAGCTCGAAGTGGGGAGAAAAGGACTTGGCATATAGAATTAAGGAGAACCCCAAGGCATTCAATGCACATGTGAAGAATGAAGGATGATGAGAACGAAGTTGGGGCCTTTTAAGAATAAGGGAGGCAACATGTGCCTGAAGTTGGGGAGGTCTTACATGAATACTTTGCGTCAGTATTCACAAAAGGACCTTGATCATGGTGAGGTCAAAATTGAACACACCTGTGTGCTGGACAATGTGGAGATTAAAGAAACAGAAGTTTTGGATAGTCTCAAAAACATCAAGATTGAAAAGTCCCCAGTGCCAGACGTGATATCCCCAGATGTGATATTCTCACTGCTGTGGGAAGTGAGAGACAGCTAGCTGAAGCAGTAGCTATGATCTTTGAATCTTCTTTGGCTGCAGGGGAGGTGTTAGAGGATTGAAAAAATGGCAAATGTAGTCCCTCTTATTTAAAAAAGCAATAAGGAGAATACTGGGAATTATAGACTGGTGAGTCTTATGTCAGTGGTGTGTAAACTAACGGAGAAGATTCTTAAGGACAGGATCTATGAGCATAGAAGGACAGTCTACTCAAGGAGAGTCAGCATGGCTTTGTGAAGGGAAGGTCATACCTCACGGTAACAAGAGAAATTGATGAGGGTAGGGCTGTAGATGTGGTCTACATGGATTGTAGCAAGGCATTTGACAAGGAATCCACAAGAGTCATCTAGAAAATTATAAGTCATGGGATCAGTCGAAAATTGGCTGGACGAATAAGAAATTGGCTTATAGGAAGAAAGCAGAGAGTACTAGTGCAAGGAAAGTATTCTGCCAGGAGGTCAGTGACCTGTGGAGTGCCATAGAGACCCCTGCTCTTTGTGATTTTTATAAATGACCTGGATGAAGAGGTGGATGGATGGATCAGTAAGTTCGTAGATGACAGAGGTTGGAGGAGTTGGGGATGGAGCTGAAGGTTCTCAAAGGTTACAAGATGATACAGACAGGATGCAGAGTTGGGCAGAAAAGTGACAGATGGATTTCGATCCGAAGAAGTGCGAGATGATGCATTTTCAAATAAATAACCAGAAATCTGAGTACAGGGTTAATGGTCAGTTACTTAAGACTGTGGGTGAACAGAGGGACCTTGTGGTGCAAATCCATGCATTCCTCAAGGTCACCGCACAGGTAGATAGGATAGTTAAGGCGGCTGATGGGATGCTGGGATTCATTAAAAGGATTGAATTCAGGAATATAGAGGTCATATTACAATTCTACAAATATTTGGGGAGACCACACTTAAAATACTGTGTTCGGTTCTGGTCATCTGATTATAGGAAGGATATGGAAGCTATGGAGAGGGTGCAGAAGAGATTTACCAGGATGTTGCCTGGATTGGGAAACAAGTCTCATGAGGCAAGGTTAGCAGAGCTGAGACTTTTCACTTTGGAGCATAGAAGGATGAGAGGAGACTTGATAGAGGTCTACAAGATATTGAGAAACAAAGATAGAGTGGACAGCAAACACCTGTTTCCTTGGGCAGGATCAGCAAACACCAGAGGACGTGTAGAAAATTAAGGGAGTGAAGTTTAGGGGAGACATCAGAGTTGAGATTTTTTTTTTTAAATATATAAAGTTGTGGGTGCCTGGAATGCCTTTCCAGGGATGGTGATGGAACCAAACAAAAATAGAGGGTTAGAGGTTAGGAAGGGTTCAGTACGTTTTTTTAAAAAAAGGATATATAGATCAGCAAAACATTGAGGGCCAGAGGGCCTGTACTGTGCTGTATGCTCTATGACTGCACAGGTTTCAATTCCATGTGCATCACTTTAGCAGATGGATGTCACAAGATTAGGAGAACATTTAGCAATGGGCTAATAAGTGGCATGTATCATTGAACATTTTCAAGTGCCACACAGTCAGTCTTTTTATATCAGATTGTAAAATGAAGATTCCCCAGAAATTTTCCTGGGAACCCTCCCTTGAACCTGCGGGGTGTAGGTTGATCCAGGAATTTTAAACAGGTCCTTGGCCCTACCTCGTAGGTAGGGTTGCGGCCCCAGGAAATTTTTCTGGTCCACCCTCTCCCTGCAGTGTGAAGAGCCAAATGGTCAAGCAGCGAAGCCTCGTGACATCAGCGCTTGCATGCTGTGTAACGTAGGCAATTAAAAGTAAAATTAGAAGATACTTACTGCCAAAGAACAGCAGGCCACTTCAGCATGTCACAATTGTAGAACAATGCGGGATGAATGGCTGTCCAAATTAACCATAATCTCCCAAGCAGCTGTATTTCCCAGAATGGTTCCAGGTGCGTACAGGATTTGAAAAACTGAGTCAGCCATTCGTCCCGTATTGTGCCACCGTTGTGACGGGCCAAAGCGGCCCTGAAGCGTGGGGTGTGGGGTGGATGGGCAACTGACCAAAGGACGGCAGGGGAGCTGGCAGACAAGTGACCTACCAACCGACATACAGGAGGGAGGGAACAGGTGGGCAGGCAATCAATAGACTCCTCCTAAATTGCCGGAGGGAGTAAATTTTCAGGCATTTGGACCATGGTGTGAAAGGCCCAGGAGGTCCTAAATTCCTGGAAATTTCTCCGGGTCAAAGTAGGGTCACCACTCGCCTGCGGTGTGAAAATGCCTACTGACCATCAACAACAAAAGAGCCCAACTCTCTTCTAGTTTTGAATTCAACAACATTACCTCAACCAAATCCTTTATGATCTACCTCCTGGGAAATCTCCAATGATTAGAGTTTGAACATGGCCTGTCAAAATCCATGGATACAAAAGGTCAGAGGACCAGCAACAAAGCTCACCTCTAGTCATCCCATTACTAGTTCTTCTTTTATAGAAGAGTGTGAGCAGGGGTTGGGGTGGGGGGGGGGGGGGATTAGGGTTGAGGTTTTGGGGTAGTGAAATACTTGGTATTTTCATCAAGAGTGATTCCTGCTAAGTATCCATGAAAACTTTGGAATAGTCAGGCAGAGATCTCTTTGGATTGGGTAGGAAGACTAAAGAGTCAGAAATAGGATGGGTCTGTGGGGTTTGAAGAAAGGGTGGATGATAAGACAAACAATAAATGGAAAAGGGTCTCATAGTCAGGGCTGCATCATGGGATTGGCCAGTCCTCAGATCCAGATTGGGGTGGGTTAGAGATCAGGATGCTTGAGCAGGATTATTTTAGTGTGGTATTGAGGGCAAGGATGAAGCCAAGAATTTACCATGCAAGTCTCTCAGGTCAGCAATGCAGCACCAAGACAGCATTGTCCTTGACCCAATATCAGCCATCCCCAAGACAGTGTAGCCCAACATCCTGCACTGGAGTGTGATGTATAGATTAAGCTCACTTTATGTACATCAAGGAAATGCTGTCAGTCTGGCAAAGATGACGAGAAATGCCAAATAGAATTTTCTGAGTTTTGTGAAAGGACCCAAAAATTGTCATTATGCTTCAAAGAAAAAAAATTCCATGACTGTAAAAAGCATGTTGTAATTGAATCTCTTGCTGAATTAGTATCTGCTGTTTAATGATATATTTGCTCGTTAAGTACATTAAAAACTCCAAAGGGTTGTTAACTCAGCCTGCCATATCACAGGCACCAGCCTCCATCGAGGACATCTATAAGAGGTGGCGTCTTACTGAAGCCTCAAAGACCCTCACCACCCTCTTCACTCTGCTATCATCAGGAAAAATGTACAGGAATCCAAAGACGAGCACTGAATAGCACAAGGACAGCTTCTTCCCCATTGTTACCAGATTCCTGCCTTACTTTTTGTGTACTCTTTTGGATTTTTTTCAAATTATTGTTGCAAAAATTATTTATATGATTGTTTGCACTAATGATGCTGCCAGAAAACATTGAATTTTGTGGTTTCTTCAAGACAATTCTGATTCCGAGTAAATCATTAATCCTGTTTAATATTATGTACCAAATGTCATCCAAAACAAATTTTGCATTGTTGACATGCTGTTATTAACATCAGGAATGCTTTAGTCATGAAAATTTTCCATTCACAGGAAAGTCTGCACATTAAGAAACTGACCAACTCTACATAAAGCAGCAGGTGTTGGGACATATACCCTGCAAAATTATACTAGATAGCAATACTAAAAAGAGATTCCTTCACCACAGTTTATCAGCTTCACATGAATATCTACAGAGCACAGAAATTGTATTGGTTTTACATCTGTAAACCTCTAAGTGATCTGTGATCTGTAAGTGATTCCTTCAAACCCCAGTGTGACTGCTGTTCCATGCAAATACAAGGTTAATTGCATCAAGATATCCTTCTTGCTTTCTCAACCCAACTCCTTAATGCCCAATTTGCTTCCTGACTTCCATGCAAATGGACTTTGCAGGCAGTTTCAATTAATCAGACATTGTCCTTTATATCCAGTACAAGAACACCTGCATACAAACTGCAGCATCACCCATGAAAGTCACTGAACTGTCATTCCATTGTATAAAACTTCTTTCTACAGTAGTAGAATTTAAAAAAATTCTGGAGCAATTTATAACAGTGACCATTGTAATGTCGCAGACCAGTGGCAATAGAAATTTTAAAAAAAACAATATATTCAATAACAACTAATAATATGACCACTGTATGTGTGTGGAATACCCAAACCATTGCAGCTCAAGCATAATTTTAGAAAGTCATTCCAAAGTTAAGTTTTGAAATCCTGTGTTGAAATTCAGACTTTTAAACTGATGGATGGAATTAATCATGAAGGAGACTGCTGAAAACTCTCAAATCCTTGTCGAGTTGCTTCCAGAAAGTTTCCTTCCATACAAATGGTTGTGTAATGGATTTATGCTAATCTTTAATGTTAAACTATATTTTATAAAAATGTCTTATTAAAATAAATTATAGAGCTAAAATATTGCATCCCTATTCTTAGTAAGTTAACTGTGGGTCAGTACAGGGTCACACACAAGTCACAACACATTTATAAAGAATTATTGTTTCCAGTAGTGTTCATTCTCAGAGTCAACATGTCTGGGATAGACAGAGCGAATAGATTTTAAGTGGGTTTTAATTATTCAACTGAGGAAGCCATCTGTTTTTTTTAAAATTAAAGTCACTTAATCCTCTTGAATAGATATGAGATCAGAGGTTATTATGGAATAATTTTGAAAAAGGAACAGAATTTTGGTCGAAATAAAATTGATAGTCATGTGGTTTCCAAGAAATGGGACAGACCTCATTGATGATGCAACTGTCACATAATTTGGAGAATATATCATCAAATTCAGACATTTTTTGGGGGGCTTCTTTTGAGGTTGACAGAAGGGGTTCAACTCTATTCTGAAAGAGTAAGGTTACAGTGACTAGAATTGGTCCTGTTTTTTATGTGCTATTCCTTGTAGAAGAACATCATAGAATCAAAGGCTTTTGAAATTAATGAAGACCACTTTTCTGTCTCTTTGGAAAAGGGGATAGAATTCTACTGGGTCTATATTTGTGCTTGGCCACTTCATTTAACCCTTGTCTGGTTTGTGACTTCATCGTGGAAGAAGATAACCACATTTGTTTAACCTTTGTCTGGGTTTGTGGAAGAAAATAGCCATATTCACCATCTTTAACAGGCAGATTATTTGTGTGGAAATCAATTGTGAGTAAAAGAGGCCTGAAGATATAATGTTTAAAAGTGCTTTAAAATTATTTCTGAGAATTTAAGACCTTCATACAAGACTAAAATGATGCACGCTAGATTAGATGCTATTAGGTCAATCTTTACTCACCCAAGCCTATTGAACTGATCCAGCATGATTCTTCACTTTTTAATCAGAGGCTTTGGCCTGAGCACAACCACCTGATCGCACACGAGGCCCCTCCTAATCTAGCAAAATCCCATTGTTCCCAATGGAAATCCCAATGGAAACCCCAGTCCTGATCCATCACATCCCAAAACATTGCACCCCACTGACTTCTTCAATATCATGTTTAACCAGAGGTTCCAATAGTCCTTTCTGGCACATCAACCAACATCAATTCTCCTGATAGCTCTCTCCATCCTTTCCTAAGGAAGCAGCAGATAAGTGTTGGGCACTAGAGAGGGTGAATACTCTGAGAACCAGTGGATAGACTCTCAGAGTAGGAAACCTTAGCAGTAGAACAGTGGTCTCTCATTATTTTTAATTATTATTCTTAATGTCAAATGTATCCAAACACCAGTTTAGTGTCAGGATTGGCAATTTAATTGATTGCCAAGATTGTTCTGGTATGGTATTGGCTGATACATGTGTTTCCCTCAATTGTCAGCATTGTTTCAGAAAAGGCTGTGTACCTTCTTAAACTAAGATGTTCCACAAATTAATCCATGTGACTCTCTCCAGAAGAAATTTCACAAGGGATTAAAAACCTGCAGAGGTTTGAATTCCACAAGCCAGCAGATGGAGCACTTCATGTTGATAGAAAGTATACCCTTAGATGCTGAGCTCTCTCAGCAATCTTCATTAAACAACTGTAGTGCCTGAAATTTTATCACTAGATGATATGACACAGTAATAAAACTTGACTTAGAAATCCCTGTCATTCTCCCAGACTTGTGCATTGCATTTTCACTGGCATTCAGGTTAATAGTCTACATTTTACAAAGGGATGTCAAAGTGGCAGCAATGGACCAAATTGATTCTCGGTTAAGCCAAATTATCCGATTAGAAACTTGCTTGTGAATCAGGGTTCACCACAAATTAGTGCACCAACTCTCCTTGATGTGAAACAGAAAAGTCTGTAGGTACTGTGATTGTCACGCAATACACAAAAGTGCTGGAGAAATTTGGTAACTCTAGCAGCATCAAAAGGAAGTAAAGGGCAATAAAGATTCAGGACTGAGCCCTTCATCGAGGAATTAGCAAAATGCAGGTAGAAAGAGGCCTAAATATAAAGGATAGGAGGGCGGGGGGTGGGGTGGAAGAGGGAAAGTGTGGTAAACCACTGTATTTATATATTTATCTGGTTGAGCATACCCATTGTCTGACTGTACCTGTGGTCCCTCCCACAGGCTCCTGAATAAAGGTGACTGTTCCACACCCCCCCCCCCTTCCCAGTGCAGGAGATTAGAGCAGCATTGTCGTGCATTTGTTCTATAGCAAATAAAAGCCCATCAGTTTACTCAACTTAAGTTATTTGATGTCATTGATGGTGCATCAATTTTATCTGCTCTAGTTTTTTTTTAATATAATGGAGTAGATCCTGAAGCCAGAGATGGCAAGGCAGGTTGTGAGAAAAATAAACTTGGCCTTATTGTACATGAGATTGAGGAGCTTGACGGTTGGGAGGAATTTTTGAAGGTTGCTGTCATAATCCTGCAGGTCATGGCCGCAGATGGTGACAAGGAGACCTTTTGGTATGCTGGCCATACCATGACAAAACAGTGTTGCATCATGTCAGGATGAATGAAGCTCTCCATGTTCCCACTACCAAAGAGGCATTTATTTGAATGCCCATCATTGACCTGGCAAGCTGATGTCCTGGTCCAGTGTGATAGAGGCCAGTGTTGGAACATTGTTTTTCTCCTCAGTAGAGAGGTCGCATCCTGATTTGGAAGATGACAGTGTCCAAGCTGGCAGCCCACAAGTGGCACTGCTGAATCCTGAAGATGGCGCCCAAGATGGCAGTCCCCACGAAATGCACGTGGCATTAGTTCCTGGTGATGGCAGCCTCCACAATCCATACACAGTGCTACTGGGAAGAGGTTTAGATCTACACACCAAAGTATAGTGGTCCTTCCTCCCACAACTGGAGCAGACTGTCTTTTGCTGGGCAGAGTTTGCTCAGGTGCTTGCCCAGTTCACAGAAGTTGCACTTCAGGAGCTCCTGGAGTACAGCAGCCAGTTGGGTCACTGACTGCTGTACTTCAGGAGCTCCTGGAGTACAGCAGCCAGTTGGGTCACTGACTGCACCTGGAGGTGGTGATTGAAGGGGTTCGCGAGGAACTGCTGCTGTTGTTGGATCATTAGTGGGGCAAGGTAGCGGCGCATCCCAAGATGGCAGTGCGTGGGCCAACCATGAGGTGGCTGCATTGTCAGTTGAGTACACCTTGATACTCTGGAAGGCCATTTCCAGCATGCCTGCCAGCTCAACTGCTCTCCGTAGACTGAACTCCTCTTGTTCAACTAATCTTTGACAGATGTAGTTCGGTCTGATTTCTGCAACATAGGCATCCCTGATTAGGTCCTCCATGTATTCTGCAGCCATCATGGCCTTACAGCCTTACATTCACAAGCCCTTCTGAGGGTTTGCAGGCCTGAAGGAACTCAGCATTTGACTCCCTGAGTGGCTGCTTTTGGGTCACCAGGAGGTGACTGGTTTAGACTCTGTTAATCTTTTGTAGGTACTTGCCCTTTAGAATGTCCATGGCCTCCTGATATGACATGGTGTCCCTGATCATAGAGTACACCAGGGTGCCAACTCAGGAGTGCAGTATCTGTAATTTATCAGTCTGACTGCACGATGGCCGAAGATGCTTGCAAGAAGTGTAGCCGAAGTTTGAAGTTGGTAGATACCTCAGGTGATTGTGGGTCGATTTCAAGCATCTCTGGCTTCAGGATCTGCTCCATTATAAAACTAAAGCTAATAAAATTGATGCACTATCAATAATTCCAAGACTGAAGTTGAATGAATTGAAAGGCTTTTATTAGCTTTAGAACAAAAGCACAACCATGCTGCTCAACTATTCTGTACTGGGCAGGGGCTGTGGAAAATTCTGGACCCTATGGAAGGAGCCACAGGCATAGTCAACAATGGGTGTGCCCAAATAGACAAGCATACATAATGGTTTACCACAAACAGGCTGTCAGATAAGAGGTCAGGTGGATACAGGATAGAAGAGATGAAAGTTGAAAGTGATAAGTTCTCTGAATGGTGAGGTAAAGGGGTGGGGAGCTAGAGGAAAGGAGACAAAGGATAGGGAACAACATTCTTAAAATGGCAAGCATTTCTCAAAAACAAAAATTTTTGGTTGGCTGTGTTTCTGTACCCAAAAGGTAGGTCAAAGATCATTAGAAATTGGAATAATGGATAAAGTTTGTT
Organism: Narcine bancroftii; assembly: GCF_036971445.1. Classification (NCBI taxonomy): domain Eukaryota; kingdom Metazoa; phylum Chordata; class Chondrichthyes; order Torpediniformes; family Narcinidae; genus Narcine; species Narcine bancroftii. The sequence goes on along the minus strand of NC_091476.1, from coordinate 41,142,177 downwards.
GCAGCCTCTGCAGGGCTGCACATCTTCAACTGGTGTTGAATAAAAAGTTTAAAAACAAAATTTTCAGTATTAGCTGCCAATTTATCAGTGCAGAATGAAGGCCTTACTCTCCTCCCTGCAATCTCTACTGCCACCACCCCCAAGTCTTTCACTAAATCTTAATACTTCATCTTGAACTTTTCCCATTTCTGACGAGAGGTCCACAACAGGAAACAATGTTTGTTTTTTCATCCAATGACCTGCTCAGCATTTCCAGCATTCTTTATTTTAGATAAATAAAATAACGCGAATGAGGGTTGCGTACTGTTGTGTTTATTGTTTGGTAACAGAAGAGTCCTCTCCTGCTCCAATGAAACACCACCATCCTGTGGCAGAAGAAAGAAGCGCATATACTCCATTATACTTTTGCACTGTTAAACATCAACTTTTTTTGGTAACATCTGAAATTTCCTGAAACAAAGAATTCATCTTTCAGAACAAATACATGAACACTTTTTGCTAATAGTGACTTTGAATACAGTTTTAAATGCTTCTGTTTGGCCCTTTTCATGGCACCAAATTTTGAAGATGCTACGTTTCACCAACAAGGGATCATATTTGAGGGTAAATAAATATGTAACGAGCTTAAGTTTCACCAAGCATTTATTTTTAACAGTGATCGAATCATTTACAGAAATTACCTGCTTCGTACACAAGTTATACTGTTATTTACAGTGTAAATTCAACTTGCTTCTTTGTAACTTGGAATGATCATTGTATTGTCATTATACTATTCATTCTCAGTGACAACCAAATCAATTCATGTTTTTAAATACAGGTACACAATCCTTTATCCAGAACCCTTTGGGGACAGTGTTCCGAATTTTTCCGGATTTCGGAAAGCCCGCCCGACTCGCGCTGCCATCTCCCCCCGTCGCCCGCCCGACTCGCGCTGCCATCTCCCCCCCGTCGCCCGCCCGACTCGCGCTGCCATCTCCCCCCGTCGCCCGCCCGACTCGCGCTGCCATCTCCCCCGTCGCCCGCCCGACTCGCGCTGCCATCTCCCCCGTCGCCCGCCCGACTCGCGCTGCCATCTCCCCGTCGCCCGCCCGACTCGCGCTGCCATCTCCCCGTCGCCCGCCCGACTCGCGCTGCCATCTCCCCGTCGCCCGCCCGACTCGCGCTGCCATCTCCCAGTCGCCCGCTCGACTCGCGCTGCCATCTCTCCCCGTCGCCTGCCCGACTCGCGCTGCCATCTCTCCCCGTCGCCTGCCCGACTCGCGCTGCCATCTCACCCCGTCGCCCGCCCGACTCACGCTGCCATCTCCACCATCGCCCGCCCGACTTGCGCTGCCATCTCCCCACTTTCCAGATTTTAGATGTCCAAATAAAGGATTGTGTACCTGTATTATAAAAAATGTTTTAGTTGCATATGGAGTGCAGAATTGGAATAATTAACTATTACTAGAAAGGAACTTACAATGCTGAACATAAACTGGGCTCCAAGATGGCTTAACTGAATCACAGTTAAACTGGGACTAAAAGAAGTGGTGAACTAAACACACATAGTACAACTCCGATTATCTGAAATCCTCAGTTATCAAAAAATTTAAGCTGAAATGACAACATTTCACCTCTGAAAAATTTTACATAAATGAGGATATCTGGGGACGTGGCGTGATTGTGTGAGCTAAGGATGTGGGAATATGCCTCTCCTGGGAGAACTAATTAATAATTGACTTTAAAAGGTATTTTTTTATATTTTAGATAATTAATACAGTTTTTGGAACCGCCTGCAGAGATTTCAGCATGGCTTCAAGGAAAGGGGAGTCACAGACAACGAGAAAAATAGTTATGAAAGAAGTAAAAAAAAATTGGAGTATGTTAGGCCTATCTTTAAGTTAGAGCCTCAGGCTGAAGTTCCTCTTCCTCCTCGAGCAACTAGAGCAGTAGCAGCATAAGTTCAGATGACACCAGTGCCACTTCTCTGGGGAGCCAAAGAAGATGGCGCTGGAGTCCAGATGATCATTGAACGACAAAGACTGCAAGAACAAGAACAAAATTCACACATGCACAGAACGGATGAAACTCCAATATTATGGGAGACTGGTAAAACCACCACTGTCAGCATCTGCCTCCTTTAGAATCGGAGGCAGAATCAGAAGCTCTTTTTTCAATGTTAAGTGATACAGAAAGTCAAGAAGAAGACCAGGACAAAGAGGAGGAGGAAGATGGAGATGAAGAGGCTCTACTTGTACAATAAATGAAAACTATGCGGGTAAAGGCATCTGAAGCGAGGGAACAGGGTATGGGCAGCCAATTTCAGGAAATGAGGGAGAAGATGGATATGCAGTTGGAGTCTGTAATGCATGATGTTAATATTCAATTTGAATATGTTAAAAGAGAGAAAAACATCAAGGAAGAAATGAAAAGATATATTAAAATGATTGATAAAGAAAAAACAAGTTCAGAAAGTTGAAAATTTCAAAGAAACAATGTCAGGATGTGGCTAATAAATTGGAAGATTCAGTTACAGCATGGAGTATAGAGAAGAATTTTTACAAAAAAATGCTATTAGAAAATCAGTCAAAGAAATAATGTGAAGACTGTTGGGCTTGTGGCGAACTGGCCCCGCTTGTCACACACGCAGCGAGGCAACCGGCCAAAATGGCACCGTCGGGGATTTCCTCCCAACCTCGGCACCAGGCTCAGAAGCCCGTGCATGGGGACCCACATGATGCCCTGGTGACATCAGGGCCCCTCCCAAACGCAGTTCTCAGCCAGGTCCAGGCTGGGAGTATAAATCAGTTTTTGCTCACTGAACTCAACCCGTCTGGTTGTGTGATCCTTCAGTTAGCAGTGTAGCTGCCACTACAATTAGTGACCCCAACAGGTTCAAACATCTTTGAACCCAACATGAACGACCCTTCGATCAATGCTATGGCCATCAAGCTTCCTGACTTCTGGGTTTAGGAGCCGGAGACCTGGTTCAGCGACACAGAGGCTGTTTCACCTCTGCCAGATTTCATCGGATTCAACCAAGTTTTACCATGTGGTCGCTGCCCTGGACCAGGCCACTGCCAAATGAGTACTGCATCTCGTTCAGCACCCACTCGCGGAAGACAAGTACGGGACCATCACTGGCTCCCTCGGCCTCTCCAGGCACCAGTGTGCCACTCGGATGCTGCGCCTCGACGTCTTGGGGACAGAACTCGAATAGAGTTGATGGACAAGATGTTCACGCTCATGGGTGATCACACCAACTGCCCACTCTTCAAGCGCATCTTCCTCAACCATCTGCATGAAGACATCCAGCCGTTACTCTCCTAGGAGAGCTTTGACAACCCGAGGAAGGTCGCTCAAAAGGCTCAGGAGCTATGGCTCGAACGATTCCCAGAGGGCTCAGCAGTCCAGCAGGTTACGAGTCACGGGCATGACCACGCCAAGCCTTCCTCTAGCGCTGTGGTGTAACATCCGACCCCTGCAGGTGCCTCAAAAAGCATAGCCAGAAGCAAGTCATCCACTTCAGGCCTCTGCTTCTTCCACCAGCGCTGGGGAGCCAAGGCTTGGAAGTGTCATCATCCCTGCTCTTTCCAGGGAAATTAGCAGGCCAGCCGCTGTTGATGGCTGTGGCGGCTGGCCAAGAACACAGTCTTCTCTACCTGCGGGATTTAGTCAGCTGCCGACACTTCCTCGTCAACACCGGGGCCCAGATCAGCGTCATCCCGACCACAGCCATCGAGTCCCAGAACTGGCCTAGAGGATCTCCCCTCCATGCAGCCAATTTGACGGAGATGCCAACGTCTGGAGACAAGACTGTCCAATTCCAGATTGGCCAGCGGAAGTTCTCGTGGAGGTTCACAATTTCATCCCTTCCAACTGCCATCCTGGGTGTCGACTTCCTCCTCGCCCACAGACTCCTGGTCGACATTCAAGGTGGGCGACTGGTAAATGCCTGAACCTTCCAATCCATTCACCTCAACGTCTACCGCACAGAGCAGCTGCAGATGGCCATGGTCAGCCCACCCAAGGATGAGTTTCAGCATATCCTGGACGATTTCCTGTCCCTCCTCAAACCACAGTTCTCCACCGCCTCACCATGCCACAGGGTGTTTCATTATATCCCCACGCCAAGGCACACCAGCTCCTGCCTGATAAGCTCCAAATAGCAAAGGAAGAGTTCTCACATCTGCAGGAGCTGGAGATCATGTGACACTCCGATAGTCCTTGGGCTTTACCACTCCACCTGGTCCTGAAAGCCTCAGGCGGCTGGCACTCCTGTGGAGATTATCGATAGCTTAACAACACAACAGTACCTGACCATTACCCGATCCCTCACATCCAGGACTTTACGGCAAACCTGCATGGCACGAGGGTATTCTCCAAGGTCGACCTAGTGTGCAAGTATCACCAAATTCTGATGCACCCCGAGGACATACACAAAACAGCCGTCATCACCCTCTTCAGCTTGTTCGAATTCCTACGCATGCCGTTCAGACTCAAGAATGCTGCCCAGACCTTCCTGCGCCTTTTGGACACAGTGGGCAGGGATTTGGAGGGGAGGACTTTTACCATCTTCACCAACCACAAACCCCTCACCTAGGCGCTCGCGATGGCAAAGGATCCCCGGTTGGCCCGCCAGCAGCATCACCTTTCCTTCGTGTCAGAGTTTACCACCGACATTCGGCACAAGGCGGGGAAGGACAATGTAGTTGCCAATGCACTCATGCAACCAGCCATCTGCGCTCTGACACCCAGCCTCGACCAGCTCCCCCAGGACCAGGAAGCTGATAAGGTGACTAGGGCCTTCAAGACCGCTGTCACCAGCCTGCGGTTCAGAGACCTCCTGACTCAGAGCAGCGAAGGCACCATCCTGTGCGATATCTCCATGGGCACCCCGCGGCCAGTGGTTCCACAGCAGTGGCGTAGGCAGGTCTTCCGCTACATCCACGACCTTTCACATCTGTCCATTAGGTCTATGGTCGGGATGGTGGCAGAACGGTTCATATAGCATGGGCTGCAGAAACAGATCACAGGCTGGGCCAGAACATGCACCCATTGCCAGACGTCCAAGGTACACAGGCACACCAGGGCGCCTGTACAGGAGTTCGAGCACGTCCGGGAATGGTTCAGCCACATTCACATGGATATGTCGGGCTCTTACCCATTTCCAGGGGCAACCGTTACCTGTTTACGGTGGTGGACCGCACCATTCGCTGGCCCGAGGCGATTCCGATGCCAGACGCCTCCACCGACTCCATGCCCTGTTATGTGGTTGGGTCGCCCGGTTCTGCGTCCCAGCTCACCTCACCAGCGATCAGGGTGCCCAGTTCAGATCTGCGCACTGGACACAGCTCACCAACAGGTTGGGGGATACAGCTACACTGCACCACAGCCTACCACCCACAGGCCAATGGACTGGTCAAACGTTTGCCCCACCACCTTAGGTCAGCACTCATGCCCCGCTTCACCAGTCCTGACTGGACGGACAAACTGCCTTGGGTGCTCCTGGGCATCTGCTCCCCTCCGAAGGAAGATCTGCAGGCGTCATCAGCTGAATTGGTCTATGGTGCGCTACTGGCACTACCTGGTGAGTTCGTCAATGCACCTCACAATCCCCAGTGGTCGCCGCACGAACCACTTCCTCACCTCAGGGCACACTTGGACTCCTTTGAACCCCCACCGCAGCCCAGGCATGGCACCTGCCCGACTCACATTCCTGGCGAGCTGCTTTCCATGGAGTTAGTTTTTGTTCGGCGGGGCCCGACTGTGTCACCTCTGCAGTGACTGTACAAGGGGCCGTACAGGGTTATACAGCGTCCCAGCTCGATGTTCACGCTGGACTTGGGCGGCAGGCAGGAGCTGTTTACCAATGAGAGGCTGAAGCCAGCGCACCTTGATCCCACCGAGCCAGTGGCCGTTGCCAGGCCCAAGAAGCGAGGCCGCCTGCCAAAGAAAGGACATTGGTGCCAGTGTCTAATCCAATACTCAAACATATATTGTGAATTTGTTCCAATTTATGATTTTTAAATTTGAAAACTTGGTTTTATCTCATGCTATCTCTCAATTTTTTTTTCAACATCAATAATTGATCAATCCTTCTCAATATGGTAAATCAAAGGTATTATTTCATTTGCAAATTTATTTAAGGAAGGTTGTTTAATATTTTTTGAACAGCTGGCAAGTAAATATGACTTACCAGTATTCATTTAAAAAAAAATGTTTACAATTAGATATTTCTTAAATACTGTGTTACTGGACTTTCCATTTTGTATATCCACCAGATATAGTTGATAACATTTTTCAACTGGAACCTTCTCAAAAAGGATTAATTGGTATTATTTATGATAGATTATTGAAACTGCAACCAGGACTTCATGTTAAGATTAAAGAGACTGGGATTTGAAATTTGCAAATCTCAGATGATCTTAAATTGGTGAATATATCTTCAATATATGCCTGGCATTTATTAATCAAATTCAAAGTGGTGCATTGTGTTCACTTTTCCAGAGATAAGGTGACTTATATTATTTTCTAATATTAACTCTACTTGTGACAAATGCAAATCTGATATTGCTACATTGACACACATTTTGGTCTTGTCCATCCTTGGAAATCCATTGTAAAAATTAACATCTTTTCAATTGTATTTCAAGTTGAGTTATGACCTAATCCAATAACTACTCTTGTTGGGGTTATTGAACCAGATATAGGAAGATTGGGAAAAAAAATCCGCATTCTGTCCATTGCCTCTATTGCAGCTAGATGTGTGGTATTATTAAGATGAAGGGATGCTGCCCTGCCCACATAAGCTCAGTTGCTGACAGACATTATGTCCTGTTTATATCTTGAAAAGATGTCACAGTTTGTAACTCAAAAAAGTTCCAAAAGGTGTGGAGACCTTTCCTGAATTATTTTCAAAACCTCTAGTTAAACTAAAGACTCATTCTATTTATTTAACTTGCTTTTCGTCTTTTGTTTCTTTGTGGATTTCCATCACTAATATAATCTGTACAAGTTTATCAGTTGCTGAACCCTTTTATATATTTACTTATTTGTTTATTTTATTTTTTTTCTTTATTAAATATAAAATCCAACTTCCAGCACTTTATTGTATTACTCCACGAACAAAGTACACTATTAAATATACAACTCCAGCTTGGAAATGGGTATAATGTGGTGATGGGTTATTGGGAGAAGATTGTTCGATGAGCTTTTATCATGTATGTGCTCTATAATTTTTGTTGAACTCTTTAAATTTGACATCTATGTTGGGCACATTACAAATTTTCTGTTTTCTATTGTTTATGTAAAATTTAATAAAAATATTCTTGAGAAAACGTGAACTTTTCTTAGGTACTATGTAAATTAATTTAGAGAACAAAAATAATATCTGATAGATGTGTAGATTCAACGAATCCATTGCGTTTATGAGAACCAAATCTATCTAAACAAATTTTTTGATTTGTAATCATTCTGCATTATTCCAAATATTATTTTTATTCCCATATAGTTGCACACATTTTCAAGAAATATATATTATTATTTTTCATCCTAAGTATGTAATGAAGTTGTACTTTCACCTATAATCAAATCTTGGTAATCTGAAAGAATTTATTGGCAAACATGAGATTGAACGCCTGCACTAGGTCTGAAGAAATAACTGAAAAAAAAGCTAAATATTGAATTTTCCACCATTTCATGTATACCACTTAAGGTCAAACCACAGGACTACAATAATGGCAGAGGATCACTGGAGTCTCTATTTCCGCCCCCTCCCCCCCATCAACATGATCTACTGGGATCATTGTCTGAAGAGGGTATGCAAAATCATTGAGGACCCTTCCCACTCCATACACAGCATCTTTCAGCTACTCCCACTGGGAGTTGAGAAATAGATGCAGGAGCGTCACGAGGCACTTTCAGGTGGCCAATTGTCCCACTTGCCAAAATATGCGGCTGTAGGGAGGCCATGCGAATGCGCAGGAGGCACCTGAGAGGTGAACTTTGTAACCCTTCTCCGAGAGGGATAATCGCTGCAGCACAGTGGCCTCCCCAGCCATCTGAATGCAGCTGCCAAAAAGCGGCTGCATTCGGGATGACAGTCAGCTGGTATGACAGCTCCTCTACCAGCACGGGTTGTCAGCGCGGGGACATCCCGCTCACAGCCCGAAATCAGTTGCCCAGGACATCCCCGCGCTGACAGCCGCGCCATCTGCCCCACAGTGTGGGGACTGATATCGGGCTGTGGGCAGGACGTCCCCACACTGGCAGTCCCAGCTGACAGCCAGCCATCCCAAATCAGACAGCCCAAGGGACAGGAGCCAGTGTGCGCTCAGATGCACATCCCAGTTCAGCTGTCCCTTCAGGTGGGCAGCGCTGTGCTTTTAGTGCTGCCACCTGAATGACAATTCAAAGGGCCGTCTCCTCTTCTTCAGGCACATTCTTAGCAGAGAATCCACCTGAAGAAGCCTACAGACAATACCACCAGGCTGAGAAGCAACTTCCCACAGTTTGTGAGACTGCTGAACAATTAAATGAACTGTACACACCAACCTTACGAGACTACTATTTATTAAAAAAATAGGCATTTTTATTTATTTATATTTGATCTGCAAGTGCATTGCTTGTGTGTTTTGTCTGGTTACAGGGGAATCACGCTGCTCTCCATTGCAGGCAAAATCTTCGCTAGGATTCTCCTAAATAGAATAATACCTAGTGTCGCGGAGAATATTCTCCCAGAATCAGTGCGGCTTTCGCGCAAACAGAGGAACTACTGACATGGTCTTTGCCCTCAGACAGCTCCAAGAAAAGTGCAGAGAACAAAACAAAGGACTCTACATCACCTTTGTTGACCTCACCAAAGCCTTCGACACCATGAGCAGGAAAGGGCTTTGGCAAATACTAGAGCACATCGGATGCCCCCCAAAGTTCCTCAACATGGTTATCCAACTGCACGAAAACCAACAAGGTCGGGTCAGATACAGCAATGAGCTCTCTGAACCCTTCTCCATTAACAATGGCGTGAAGCAAGGCTGTGTTCTCGCACCAACCCTCTTTTCAATCTTCTTCAGCATGATGCTGAACCAAGCCATGAAAGACCTCAACAATGAAGACGCTGTTTACATCCAGTACCACACGGATGGCAGTCTCTTCAATCTGAGGCGCCTGCAAGCTCACACCAAGACACAAAAGAAACTTGTCCGTGAACTACTCTTTGCAGACGATGCCGCTTTAGTTGCCCATTCAGAGCCAGCTCTTCAGCGCTTGACGTCCTGTTTTGCGGAAACTGCCAAAATGTTTGGCCTGGAAGTCAGCCTGAAGAAAACGGAGGTCCTCCATCAGCCAGCTCCCCACCTTGACTACCAGCCCCCCCACATCTCCATCGGGTACACAAAACTCAAAACGGTCAACCAATTTACCTATCTCGGCTGCACCATTTCATCAGATGCAAGGATCGACAACGAGATAGACATCAGACTCGCCAAGGCAAATAGCGCCTTTGGAAGACTACAAAAAAGTCTGGAAAAACAACCAACTGAAAAACCTCACAAAGATAAGCGTATACAGAGCCGTTGTCATACCCACACTCCTGTTCGGCTCCGAATCATGGGTCCTCTACCGGCATCACCTACGGCTCCTAGAATGCTTCCACCAGTGTTGTCTCCGCTCCATCCTCAACATTCATTGGAGCGCCTTCATCCCTAACATCGAAGTACTCGAGATGGCAGAGGCCGACAGCATCGAATCCACGCTGCTGAAGATCCAGCAGCGCTGGTTGGGTCACGTCTCCAGAATGGAGGGCCATCGCCTTCCCAAGATTGTGTTATATGGCGAGCTCTCCACTGGCCATCGAGACAGAGGTGCACCAAAGAGGTACAAGGACTGCTTAAAGAAATCTCTTGGTGCCTGCCACATTGACCACCGCCAGTGGGCTGATATCACCTCAAACCGTACATCTTGGCACCTCACAGTTCGGCGGGCAGCAACCTCCTTTGAAGAAGATCGCAGAGCCCACCTCACTGACAAAAGACAAAGGAGGAAAAACCCAACACCCAACCCACCAATTTTCCCCTGCAACCGTGTCTGCCTGTCCCCCATCGGACTTGTCAGCCATAAACGAGCCTGCAGCTGACGTGGACATTTACCCCCTCCATAAATCTTCGTCCGCGAAGCCAAGCCAAAGAAAGATGTTTGCAGGTTTTTCTATCGGATTGTTTCATCAGTTTTTCATCAGTTGTTTCATCGGATTATACTTGTGCAATCAGATGATAAATAAACCTGAGCATGAATTTGGATGGCTGGGCAAGATGAGAAACATTTCTTCAGGAAGAACATTATTTGTGATTGGTAAGAAAATAGCCGTGCCCTCGGCATAAATAGTTATGAAGATACCCGATAGATTCATAAAATCATGAGGCACTGAGAGGGTGGACAGATAGAATTTTTACCCTGGAGGTAAAAATGTCACACACTAGATGACATGTGCTTCATGTGAGAGTGTCAGGAGGGAGGGGGGTGGTTTAGGGTAAATATGCAGGAAAAGTACTTTGCAGAGCGATAGGTGCCTGGAATGAGCCTCCAGGATCAACTTATACAAGTTAATAGACTGAAGATGCAACTTGAACAAGCCAATAACCCGAACAAGTTAACATGGCAACTTAAAACTTTCGCGCCCCAATTAAATGCTGTCGGAGACAATTCAGTGGGTGGGGGGAAATTTCAATGAGAGTCAAGCAGAAATGCAACCTCCAGCTGTTTAAGTGGCAAGTTTTAATACTCTCACTAACCCAAACCCAATCTAACAGAAATATGAACAATTTCATTCCCTAACATTTACTAACATTTGCTGAAACTACCTCATGCAAGCAACAATCCTCACCATCAAATCCAATATAGGGCAAATCCCTGTTCAGAATTAACTCAAACACAACTGTATAATCACACCTATCTGTATTTAAGTCATCCTAAAAGCAATATCCTACATCACCAAGCTACTCACTAGACTGGGTTGATGTACAGTGAACAGAAAAATTCAATATCCCCACATCAGAACCAAGATAGTTCCAACTTGAGGTATTGATCCAATGTCTACAGAGATGCTTTTGCATGCGACATTTCAGAAGCCAAGTTCTTGTTGATTTCCTCTTAAAAGTGTATGACAGTTTGGGTACTGCACTGAATAGCCAGAAGGTAAAAACTCCAAAAAAGGAGTACACCACTCTACACCATCCATCACCACTCAATATGATCATCAATGCCAACCTCAACTCCTCTCCTGTGCCAGAGACCCGAATTTCTCAAACTTTCAAGTATTTATCTCTAGCTTAAGTATTTGTAGCGATCTAGTCCTAACACTGAGGCACAGAATCCCAGAAAGCCACTGTCGTTTGAAATTTCTACATGACTCAGTTTTAAGTGACCACCCCCTTGTTTTCTCACTATGTCATCCACAAAACATCTTCCTGTCACACAATAGTGTATAATACTCAAGGTCCTAATAATCCCTGGAAATGTGGATCATTCTGCATGTCTCCATAACTACTTCTTAGCAACCACAGACATTAAAGAAGAAATTTACCAGTGTCCACAGAGCCAGCACAACCTCACTTAGCTGGGAGGGTAAGAGGGTTCAATGCTCAAGACCTCAAATCAGCACCAAGTTCATCATTTATTGTGCAGTAATTCTCCTCAACCTTCAGAGACATGAACAATCTTCAGCCTGTGTTTCAAAAATAATCACACACGTTACTTGCTACTCCAGAACGAGCATGTCAAATATCCCTCTGCTTTATGGGTCTAACATGAAGTTAGCTAGATTGCCAAAATAGACTTATACTTGGTGCCCAGTGAACATTATTTCAATTTGAAGATACCATTAATAAAATAATCACCTGAAGCAATAAGCAGTGTTTGCCTGAGAAACAAGACTTTGCAAAATGGATGTATACATTAGATTTGCTGGTTACATACGAGAGAGGATGAGAATACATCAGACAGAAGAACAGCTTCCTTCTAGTAGAGCAGGGGTGTCAAACTCAAATTCACAGAGGGTCAAAATTAAAAAGTCGTGGGCCAAACTAAATATTTATTGAAAATTTTCAACAACATCTGCATGTTTTCTCTTCTTTCAACATATGTAATGTTAAACTTTTTCTTATTAAAATAAATGTTTAATAATAGTTTTGGTTAAACTCTTTCCAGAAGAAGCATTAACAAATGAGAAATAAAATATTCAATAAATAATATTTCTCTATAGCCTTTAAGCTCCTTTTAAATGTACTTTTTTTCACAAGCCAACAAGTCAAAAAAATAACAACTTGCTTCAATGACAAACAGGTTTGTCTTTTAAAACATATAGTCTGCCTCCCACCTGTCTTGAAAGGTCCTGTTTTCTGTCTTTCGTTTGGCCATTTTTCGTAAGGGGTTTATTACATGTGAGTTAGGCGACAGGTCGCAGATGCTAAAGAAAGTAAAGAGAGGAGGTGTGGGCGATTAGCAGGCTGACGGGCCGGCGCTAATGCATTTGCAAAGCATTCTGGGATTTGTAGTATTAGCTGTGCATGCGCTATACTGGCGCGGCAGCCAGCGGGCCAGCTCTAATACATATTTGATATGATCTTGCAGGCCAAATATAATTATATCACGGGCCAAATTTGGCCCGCGGGCCTGAGTTTGACATGTGTGTAGTGGAGGGTTGTAAACATATCTTGGAGCTGCTTTTCCCTTTTAATGACTGATATCGTTCTGCTTAACAATTGTGTATCTGTCCTCAAGGACATAAAGGTTTTGTTTGTATTACTTTTCTCAATTACTCCAACAGATGGAACATAAGTCTACTGATTCTGTGGAATCTTTCTAGTTTGCAGAACTCCGTTAACCTCAGAAGTAAACAAGTCTGGAGATGCAGTTAACTTTAATGTTCCATTTACATGTCAATTTATGCATTGCAAAAAGTGATATTACTTAGAACAGCATTAATAGGAATATACTCAAATATATATTATGAATCTGGTTCCAATTTAGGAAATTTTTTAATTAAAAAAACTCTTATCTAGTGCTATCTCTCATTACTTTTTTTCAACCATCAGTTCTTTCTAAGAAGGATTCAATTAAAAAATAGTCAACTAGATCTGAAATCGAGAAATTTCTAATCTGTAAATATAAAAAAAAATTGAGTATTTGGTTAAGTCATATTTACTTGCAAGCTGTTCAAAAGACATTAAATAACCTTCTGGTTGATCAAACCATTCCGGGTTCAAATCCCACGTTGTCTGTCAGGAGTTTGTACATTCTCCCCATGTCTGTGTGGGTTTCCCTTGAGGGATCCAGTTTTCTCCTACTTTTTGAAACATACTGGGAGTGCAGGTTAATTGTGTATAAATTGGGCAGCACAGACTCATGGGTCAAAATGGCCTGTTACCATGCTGTATGTCAAAATTTAAATTTGATTTAAAGACACTTAGGAATGGAACTCATTCGTAACCTGCAGACTACCTGTACTTAACCTATCTATAGTACAATAATCTATTATCTGACTATGGAAAATCCAAATCTTATTCACCTGGTCGTGAATCCTATTATTCTCCTTCATAGATTGGGACTCCCTTTCAATCACCGAGGTCCTTGTTCCCACATGCCCTTTCACACACAAGCAGTCCATGCTTTATTTCAATATTGTGTGGTCTAGTTCCTGTGTTTCTTTGGAAATCATTGGATTGTTTCCCATATTCCTTTGAAATTGACCCAGATCATGTTTCCCATGGTCCCTTTCAACTTAGCAGGTAAAAATGCAGATGAAAGCAAATGAATTTTGTGGTATTAACAGAAATACCACCAAATAATCCAGAAAATCTTCTGATCCAGCACCATGAAAGAGTATTGAATTGAAGTGTTGATTTGTCAAAGTTCAAATTTATTGCCAGATGACAAACACGATTTCTTGCTCCTCCGGGCCAGGCAGAGTTTCTATTTATTGTTAACTGTAAACCAGTGATTTTCAAACTTACCCCCTAAACTCACATTCCTGTGCCAATAAGGGCTCTGTGATTAGTAAGGGATTGCTTAAGGTTGTATGTGAGTGAAAAGAAAAAGTTTTAAAACCATTGTTTTAATAGTACATAATTGACTTATGTGCAGTTTCATCGCTCCAAAGGAAATGGGCCAAAGTCAATTTTTCTCAAGCAAAATATTTCTATAACAATTGGGTCTGGAGCAGAGTTTCTCAACCTTCTATCTCACTCACACATCACCTTAAGCAATCCCTTACCAATCAGAGCCCTTATGGCATAGGGATTGCTTAAGGTGGAATGAAAGTTTAGGGGAGCAATTTGAAAATCACTGCTGTAAACAGGAAAAAGATATGAATACAAAAGAGAAAAGTGTAAATTGACTGTGCAATGCAGAAAAAAATATTCAGCAATGATTTAAGAGTGTAAATTAAGAGTCCTTTAAATGAGTATCAATTAAGTCTGTTGTTTAAAAGTCCAATGGTGGAGGGATAGCAACTGTTACTGACCCTGGTGGCACACGTCTTGTGGCATCTATACCTCTTTCTTGATGGCAGCAGTGAGAACAGAGCATGTCCTGGGTGGACAAGGTGGATCCTTGGTGATTGCCACTGTTCTCTGGCAACAGCATTCCATGTACATTTTCTTGATAGTGGGAGTGTTTTGCCTATGATGTACTAAACTATGTCCACTACCTTTTGCAGGCTTTCTGCTCAGGGATCTTGGTGCTTCACATCAGGCCATGATGCTGCCAGTCAGCACACTTTCCACTGCACATCTGTAGAAATTTGCCAAGGTAAATTCCACACTGGAGGAAGTTACAGAGATAGGAACTGGGATGGCTAAAGAGAAATCCAAACACAAGATCTGAGAATCTTTTTAACACGGGTACAAGAAAAAAAAAATTATGCATCAAAAACTTCAGGTGTTGGAAACAAAAAGTTTGATGAAAGATCGAGACTTGAAACAATAGTTCTGTTGCAACAGAGAAATGCTAAAAATGAAAAAAAAATGCTGGAACACAGCATATTTCAGGAAGTATTTGTGGAAGGAAGATTAAAAATAATATTACAGTCTTAAGAACATTAAAAAAATAGCAGAAGGCCATGAAGCCTGCTCTGCCATTCAATGAGATCATGGCTGATCTGATGATGGGTTCATCGCCTCTACCTGCCTTTTCTGCATATTCCTCAATTCTCTTATAATGTAAAAAAAAAACTATACAACCTTGTCTTAAATATATTTACTGATTATAGCCTCCGCTGCTTCAATGGGCTGCAGATTACAAAGATTCATCCCCCTCTAGGAAAAGCAATTCCTCCTCACCTGTCCTAAATCTACTACCCTGAATCTTGAGGATATGTCCCATAGTTCTTGTCTCCCCCACCAATGGAAGCAACTTAACTACCTCCATCTTATCTATGCCTTGCAAAATTGTATACATTCCTATTAGATCTCCTCTCATTCTTCTAAATTATAGAAAGTACAATCCCAGATAACTCAAATGCTAAACTCCCTAATCTCTGGAATCAGCCTGGTGTACCTCTTCTGCACAACCTCCAAACCCAGTAGATCCTTCCTCAAGTGAGTCTTAACCTCAGTATTCCAGTTGTGGTCTCACTGGTACCTTGTACAGTTGCAGCATAACATCCCTACTCCTATGCAATCCCTCTAGCAATGAAAGCCCACATTCCAATTGCCTACTTCATAGCCTGCTATATCTGCAAATCAACCTTTTGC
Source organism: Narcine bancroftii (assembly GCF_036971445.1). Classification (NCBI taxonomy): domain Eukaryota; kingdom Metazoa; phylum Chordata; class Chondrichthyes; order Torpediniformes; family Narcinidae; genus Narcine; species Narcine bancroftii. Next base: position 41,126,449 of record NC_091476.1, on the reverse strand, counting down.
AATTCACGTACACACACTCCTGAATCCTTCTCCACTGCCATTTAAATATGATCTTCCATTTTTCCTTTGAAAGTTGATATCACATTTACCAACATTGTACTCCATCTGGCAGACCCTTGCCCACTCACTCAATCCACCTATATCTCTCTGCACATTCTCCATATCCTCTTCACAAATTACTTTTCCCCTCAATTTTGTGTCATTTGTCCACTTAGACTCACCACACTCTATCCCCTCTTCCAGATCCTTAATGCAAGTGACCTTAAAAGGTGTTAAAAGGGAAGTCAAAAATGGGTTTAGTGGGTGCAGAGAGCATTTCAAGCCTGGAAATAATCTCATTTCCTCTTCGCCCCCCCCCCCCCGTACACCAGTCTGCCTTGTCTAGTAATCAAAGATTAGCAGTAACAAAAAGTCATGGACGAGGGCCTCAATCGTACTAAAAACAAAGGTAAAGCCAGAGTAGGGGAAATAACAGGGCCCAGGATGAAATACGAGTGGAACTCTGACCCAAGGTCAGAAGATGAAAACAATGGACGGTCCAGGTCACGACTTAACACAAACTCCATGCAAAAAAAAAAAAAATCCCCGCCCAGGGGTGAAGGAACTCACGTCCCAATAGACCAGTCCATCCTTCGCTGCAGACCACATGGGACTGGCACCGGGAGCACGGCCTCAAGTACCAAGCGACGCGTGCTGGCCCCACCCGGAACCATGGCAACCGAGCCGGCCCACCCACCCGCAGCGGCGCATCAAGGGTCCAAAGGCGTGATTGGTCCGATGGGATGACAGGCAGCCGACTCCCTTTGGCCGGTTGGCCTGGCCCGCGCTCAATCTTCTCTTCCCGCCCACCCCCCCCCCTCCGTCCGCGAAAGCAAGCGCGCGTCCGCGTGCGCGAGCATGGAGGGGTTGGGGATGGATTACGGCTTCTTCCCTTTGACGCGGCGCTCGCCGTCACTCCGTGGAGTCGTCTCAACCGCCGCCATCACGCAGATCAAGAAGGGCTGAAGTTTGAGAAGGAAAACGATTCACAAAGAGCCGGACAACAGACGAACGATCGCCGGGCGCGCGCGGGGCCCGGCGCGGGAACACGCGCGGGCCCAGAGTGCACCTGGCGCGGCCAAGATGGAGGATTTAATGGTGGAGGTGCGCGGCTCGAATGGAGCGTTTTACAAGGTAGCCGCGGCGGCCGCTGCTGCTTCCCGTGACCCTTCTTCATTTCTGCCGCAGCCGTCGACCCATTCCTCCCTGCTCCGCTCCCTCGCCGGTGGGTGGGTCGCCGGCCGCAATTGTTTTCATCTCGGTGTGTGGAAGTGGTCAGGCCCTGATCCGGGGCCTCGGCACCTTCTGCCGCTCCTTGCTCACAAGTGACCGGCCCTGGATGCTGGAAACACCACGTTCCCCTCACCTCTCGCTGACAACGCCTGGCCCACCCCCGGCGTGTGGCTGCTCTTGGCATCATCGCGCCTTGGCCGTTGACCAAACCCAGTCCTCTTTGTGTTTACATTCTGTTCCCAGGCTCCACTTCATTGTTTGAGTGTATTGGGCAGATGTTCACCTGGAGAGAGAGAGAGAGAGGAGGAGGGGGGGGAATAAAGCTTGTTAGGATTGTTTAGAATAGAGATTAAGTTCAAACACAGTGATCCAGTGATTTTTTTTGTATTAAAGGGAGTGAAATTTACTCCGGCTGTGACTGGCCTATTCGAACCATAGATTGTTGCCAGGCCCGCAGAGTTCCTTCCAGCTTCGCATTGTTTGCTCATGTTGACCCATGCCTTGCCTTTTCTCCCGGCTGCGAATTGCTGGTTGCGTTACACTGTACATCATTCATTGGCTAAATTTTAAGGTGGTGTAATTTTGAATCGGGTGTTGTGATATGCGGACCGAGCAATGGCATTAAACGCCCCCCCCCCCCCTCTATTAGTTGATGTTTCGAAGTTCACTGATGTGGAAATGTTTGGCGAGACAGACTTGAGGTGTTTGTTCACTATTATATTGAAGGATTAAATATTGTGAATGTTCTCCCCCATATCAAAGAAAGCAATATCTCGGGAACACACCATTTGAAAGGATGGCGCTGCAAATGCTGGAAAGCTGAAATAAAACCGCTTACTTTGCAAGTGAGGTAGTATTTCTGGAGTTGAAGATGATGTTTCAGGTTGATTGTGGGAAGAGAGGATTGCTTTGCAACCTTCTCTCAGTTATCAATTTTGATGGCATTTCGTTTAATTTTTTTGTTTGGAAATAGATATAGGGTGGGACATGTTTGCTGCTTGTGCAATTTTTAGAGACCAGTGTGGCTATGGTGCTTGGATTTATCTGATAAATAGGATAATTATTGGATTATTAATCTATGCAGAGTTTGTTGAAATTGAAGTGCAATTCCTAATTTAATCAATTTGTTTTAATATCCAGTTAATGGGACAAAATTTTGTCAATAGAATTGACTTTAGCTTTAATTGGCTATCGTACCCCAGACAGCAATGTCAAACGTCTTTTTCCTGTAAATGCTTCTTTGTTTTGGTTTCATTTGACTGTTCTGATTCAAATAACCATGTTACTTTTCTCTAATTTAACAAAAATACTGGTTTGTAGAGTAGTCATTGTCATGCATTATAGAAACAAACCCTTGGCCACCTTGCCTTTGTTGCCCAGGGAGCACCCATTCAAATAAATCCCTTTCACCAACATATGGTCAAGAACCTTACTTCCCTTGGCAAATTAAGTGTTCATCTTAATACTTAACAGTGGTTGTAACTTATTGAAAATAAAGCTTTTTCGTTCTTTTACATTGTGGTGGTTGAAAACAGCTTTTGATTTCAAATAATGATTTGTGACTCCTCATTCTTGTGCAGATTTAAAATAGAACGTATGGAGATGTGCTGTATTTTAGATTGTATTCTTTGTGTTTCTGAATTTGAATATATGTTTTACCTTGTCATATTTCCTGGTGAGTTACATAAAATTGCAGAAAATGATGGATGGTGTTCTAAAATATAACCCTTAACATTTCTTGGGTCTCCAAATTATTGTGAATCCACACTTAAGTTTTATGAATTCATAATTTCTTCCCTGAACTTGCTCATGCCTACCCTAATGTCCAGCTCTATGTCCTCTTGGAATTTCTGCACTCTAATCCTGGTCATATTTATTCATTCCATCTTTGTCTGCTGTGCTTTAAACTGACAAGTTCTGGAACTAACCTTGTAAAATGTGGTTTTTTTTTTCTGGATGTTCCTTAACCTGTTGGTGATCAAACTGAGGTTAACTATTTTTGTTAACTCACTTCAAGCACCTTTGGTAATTTTTGCCTATGTTAAAAACAAAAATTATTCTTTGTAGATGAACTTTCAATGTTACATTTGCATTGTGTTGGGGGATGCTTTTCTTTTTGGATGCATTGCTAAATCAAAGCTTGTCTATTTATTCAGATTGCTGTAAATGTTTCCATTGCATTGTTTGAAGAACAGGGAGTTTTTCTCGTACCTTGAACAATATTTGGTTCTCATCCAACATCCAGGTTAATGTTTTTATCTCCCTTTTGTTTGTGGGACCTTGCTGTGATCGAATTGCTAGCCATGCTAGGTTGCAAAACAGTAGAGGCTAATGGTTGAAAGTAATTAATTGGCTGTTGAGTATTGTGAGATGTCCTACAACTTTGAAAGGAATCATGGTAATGCAAATTCCTTTTAGCTTCAAAAAAATATTGCATGTGTTAACGCTTGTATTTTCTACAAAATTGGAATGAGCATTAAGCTACTAATGACAAAAATGAAATGCATTTTAAAATTTCAGAAAGTACAGCATGCTAATAGCAGTGGACATTTAAAGTTGTCAGATCAATGTTTGATCAGTTCAGTACTGAATGAAAGCAATGTTCAAAAATTTCATGGAGAAGCAGCTATGAGTTAACATAAAAACAATGATAAATTGAACTGAATACTTGGTTGGAATGTGAGAGAAAAATAATGAAAAAACTAAAGTGTCTTGATATTGTATGAAAATGTGTTTCTTCTATTTAGTATTCTTTCTGATAATTTCCCCATCTATTTCAAATAATCTTGCAACACAGGAGAGCTGTCATTGAAAGTATCTGTCATTTCCATGCCACCCCTCCAGTAGAGCTATCCATCTAGTCCCATCATTCTTGTATTTTACTCTTTACTGCCCAGCAATGTTTTACTCCATCACTATTCCCTTTGGGAAATTGTTGCAGAATTTGTTTCCACTATCCTTTGGAGCATTGCATTTCCAACGTTACTTTCTATTGTGTAGAAAGTAACAATTCCTGATATCACTTCAGGTTTCTAGTGTGGACACAGTCTATTTGCAGCTTCATTTGTGGTCTTGAGTTGAATATATGAGAAACTTCATGGTGGGAAATTGTAAGGATGACGTAGTGGTGGGCCAAATTTAGCAACATTTCAAACTTTATCATGTCTTTTCAAAATGGTGACACAAAACACTTTAAGTATATCAAGTTAATTTTAGTATTGATTTAACAAAAAAAAACTAAAGACATAAAGATTTCAACAAACTTGACAGAAATCACCATAAGATCAATATATTGGAATGACAGAGCCGAGCCAAAATGAGTGCAAGTTAAAAGAAACGTTTATTAGTTTCCTATTGTAGTAAAACGTGAGCAAGAAATTCTACACAAGGCCAGTCTTGAATGATGGAGATCTGAGTTGTGAGAAAGGTGGAGGTACTTGGATCTGCCAAGAAAATACCCAAGTGTTTTACTGATTGTAGCAAAATAGGAGGTTGTGCAAATTTAAATCTGGAATGAATAAATACTGAAACCATATGACAAGATGACCCTGGATCAGATTAGTAAAAAGAAAAAAAATAGGGAATTTAATAGAGGTGAAAATGCTGAATGGTGGGAATGTGTCTAAAATGTAGAAATGCACTGTTGAGAAGGTGGTGGACTCAGATACTGTCACATTTAAAAAGTATCTGACTGAGCATTTGAATTGCCAATGAAGAACTGATAAATTTGTGAAGAAAGAGATTTGAAGTTTGGAATTTGACACTGAAAATATACCTGGAAGTTTTTTTTAAAAAGTAAAACAATTTGTTCTTGGGTGAATTGCTTGATTTACTAGTTGAATGACTGAATAACATAGTAATATTATCTAGAGCCTAATCTATAAATTGATTACATTCTTCACTGCCTATTTTAGTATGAACATTGTTGGATTTCAACTGGAGAAAAAAAAAAGCATAGATGTAGAAAATGTATGTACCAATGACAAACATTTTCTTATGGTAGACAGAGATCCAAATCTGATGGTTGCATGCTATTATAATTTTCTGCATCCAATGCAGGGTTTATTGGATAATTTATTTCTATCAAACACCTGCTAGATATAGAGTATATTGACAACAATATTTATTATGATTAATATCTGACAATTAATATTTCTAATGTTGGAATGCTCTAATCACCTGCTGAGGCATTATAACTTTCAATATCTTCACCTGACACAATCTCAACTGTGATTCCAATGCAAGTAAGACTAATGTGAAAATACAGAAATACAGACACATTACTGATGCATGGAAGTGTAAAAGCAAAATCCATTTTGTCCTATAATATGGATGATGGTCCTTTCTCATTCTGATTTTTTTTTGTCTGATTGCCAGTTGGTAGCTGGATGTTTAAATACAGGCAGCCCCCTGTGTTACAGCTGTGTGGATAATGGAAATTCACTCTGACTAAATTCACAAGTTACTACCCAGATATTTGACACTGGGTATAAAATACAGGTATACTCTTGAAATTTGTGTGAAAATGTTAAATAAACTCAATTATAACTTGTTTCTTGATGCATGTACAGATGACACAAAATTGTGATATAGATTATTTTACAGGAACTCCAACCTCCATAAGGCAGGGGTTGACCTGCACTGTTTGTAAAAATACAATTTTTTTTTTGTTTGTTCATAGGATGTGTATATTGCTTGAAGTGCCAGCATTTATTGCTTCCCTCAGCTTGTACCTATCCTGATTTGTCCGTGGGCTAGGTCATATTAAAAAGTTGATCACTTTGGTTCTTGATAACATTGGCCAGATTGTAAAGTTGCCAAATCTTCTTTCAAGTATATAAAATATTTTTAGTGTACATTTCAGTCACTTCACTCTTTCCATCATTTTATTTTCTATTTCTGGATTTTTTTTTTATAAGGTTTGAATTTACCTTCCCACCACCACCACCACCTACCTCCCCCTGCCACCCCCAACAAATTGTCATGTTAAAATTTTAGCTCTATTATGGGACTTTAGTTTGTGGTCCAATGACTTCTATGCTATTTTACCTTGATAGCAAGTAGTGATTATTTAGTTGAGTCAACAAGGAAGGACATCAATAAATTGCAAATAATGTGGTGGAAATTCACCAAAATGTTGCAGGAAGAAAAGGGCATGAATTATAGTGAGAGGTATTGGTTTTCTAGAGCAAGGAGGCTGAGGGATGACCTTGTAGAGGTATACAAAATGATGAGGGGCATGGATAAAGTGAATGCTCTGTCTTTTTACTGTTGCTTGCAACTTCACTTTTTGTTCAAGCAGATACTTCAAGATTTCCAATGCAATTATTTTACAAATTAAATTCAAGAAATCATCCCTTTAGGGTTTGGAAGTACAGTATAGTTTTTTATTACTGGGTAAATTGCCACATTTTCTGAAACTCTTTTGAACATGTTATCTTGCTTGTATTTACATAGAATCATAGTGGTAGGCTCCACAGAGACATGCCCTCTCTGCCCACCTTGCCTGTGATGCCGATTCAGTTGCCCATTTTGGGCCTGAATCCATCAACACATTCCATTTAAACTTTATAATTGTATCTGCATTCACCTTGTTCCCTGGCAGCTTGTTCCAGATGTTCACCATTATTTGTGTGAAAACCTGCTATTCAGATCATATTTAAGTTTATCCCATCTCACGTTGAACCTGTTAATTGTTGATCTGGGCTCCCTTGCCCTTTTGGTGGGGGGGGGGGGGGGGGGAGGAATCCAACTATCAATGCCTGTCTTAATTTTATCCTCTATAAGATCACCCTTCAGCTTCCAACATTCCTGTGAGAGTAAACATAATTTATTCAACCTTTTGTGGCATCTACAGCCCTCCATCACAGACAGCACCCTGATGAATCTACTCTCTCTGCTACAACATTCTTCCTGCAGTGTGAGGACAACAAAAGTACGCAATGGTCGACATGCAATCCAACCATTTTTTTTACAACTGCAACTTGACATCTAAATTCTTGTACTCAATGTCTTCAACCCATGAAAGCAAATGTATCAAATCCCATGAAAGCAGATGTATCAAATTCCTTTCTCACTTTTCAAACTGCCATGTAAAATGAGGTTAACTGGAAAATTTGCATGGTTAGTGACCCAGGTAAATGGCGAGTTGAAGGGGTCCAACTGAGTCAACCCATTTGGAGCTCAACCGGAGCCCCTAACCTATCTCAGGTGGTCAGGTAACCCATTAAAAGTTAACCCAGGCATCCTCCTCCAGCAATTTTTGAAAGGGGAAATGACGGACATGGATACTCTGAAGTCAGCGCTTGTGTGCATTGCAAAGATTCCCCTGGCTGGAGAGAAGGAGCTGCGATTTGGGGGGGGGGGGAGGAGAAGTGGCCACAATTAGGGGGGGGAGAGAAGAGAGGGGGTGACTGCGATTTGGGGGGAGAGAAGAGAGGGGGGACTGCGATTTGGGGGGGAGAGAAGAGAGGGGGGACTGCGATGGGGGGGAGAGAAGAGAGGGGGGACTGCGATGGGGGAGAGAAGAGAGGGGGGACTGCGATGGGGGGGAGAGAAGAGAGGGGGGACTGCGATGCGGGGGAGAGAAGAGAGGGGGGACTGCGATGGGGGGGGGAGAGAAGAGAGGGGGGACTGCGATGGGGGGGAGAGAAGAGAGGGGGGACTGCGATGGGGGAGAGAAGAGAGGGGGGACTGCGATTTGGGGGGGAGAGAAGAGAGGGGGGACTGCGATGGGGGGGAGAGAAGAGAGGGGGGACTGCGATGGGGGAGAGAAGAGAGGGGGGACTGCGATGGGGGGGAGAGAAGAGAGGGGGGACTGCGATGCGGGGGAGAGAAGAGAGGGGGGACTGCGATGGGGGGGAGAGAAGAGAGGGGGGACTGCGATGGGGGGGAGAGAAGAGAGGGGGGACTGCGATGGGGGGGGAGAGAAGAGAGGGGGGACTGCGATGGGGGGAGAGAAGAGAGGGGGGACTGCGATGGGGGGAGAGAAGAGAGGGGGGACTGCGATGGGGGGAGAGAAGAGAGGGGGACTGCGATGGGGGGAGAGAAGAGAGGGGGGACTGCGATGGGGGGGAGAGAAGAGAGGGGGACTGCGATGGGGGAGAGAAGAGAGGGGGGCTGCGATGGGGAGAGAAGAGAGGGGGGCTGCGATGGGGGAGAGAAGAGAGGGGGGCTGCGATGGGGGAGAGAAGAGAGGGGGGGCTGCGATGGGGGAGTGAAGAGAGGGGGGCTGCGATGGGGGAGTGAAGAGAGGGGGGCTGCGATGGGGGAGAGAAGAGAGGGGGGCTGCGATGGGGGAGAGAAGAGAGGGGGGCTGCGATGGGGGAGAGAAGAGAGGGGGGCTGCGATGGGGGAGAGAAGAGAGGGGGGCTGCGATGGGGGAGAGAAGAGAGGGGGGCTGCGATGGGGGAGAGAAGAGAGGGGGGCTGCGATGGGGGAGAGAAGAGAGGGGGGCTGCGATGGGGGAGAGAAGAGAGGGGGCTGCGATGGGGGAGAGAAGAGAGGGGGGCTGCGATGGGGGAGAGAAGAGAGGGGGGCTGCGATGGGGGAGAGAAGAGAGGGGGCTGCGATGGGGGAGAGAAGAGAGGGGGCTGCGATGGGGGAGAGAAGAGAGGGGGCTGCGATGGGGGAGAGAAGAGAGGGGGGCTGCGATGGGGGAGAGAAGAGAGGGGGGCTGCGATGGGGGAGAGAAGAGAGGGGGGCTGCGATGGGGGAGAGAAGAGAGGGGGGCTGCGATGGGGGAGAGAAGAGAGGGGGGCTGCGATGGGGAGAGAAGAGAGGGGGGCTGCGATGGGGGAGAGAAGAGAGGGGGGCTGCGATGGGGGAGAGAAGAGAGGGGGGCTGCGATGGGGGAGAGAAGAGAGGGGGGCTGCGATGGGGGAGAGAAGAGAGGGGGGCTGCGATGGGGGAGTGAAGAGAGGGGGGCTGCGATGGGGGAGAGAAGAGAGGGGGGGCTGCGATGGGGAGAGAGGAGAGGGGGGCTGCGATGGGGGAGAGAGGAGAGGGGGGCTGCGATGGGGGAGAGAGGAGAGGGGGGCTGCGATGGGGGAGAGAGGAGAGGGGGGCTGCGATGGGATGGGGGAGAGAGGAGAGGGGGGCTGCGATGGGGGAGAGAGGAGAGGGGGGCTGCGATGGGGGAGAGAGGAGAGGGGGGCTGCGATGGGGGAGAGAAGAGAGGGGGGGCTGCGATGGGGGAGAGAAGAGAGGGGGGGCTGCGATGGGGGAGAGAAGAGAGGGGGGGGCTGCGATGGGGGAGAGAAGAGAGGGGGGGCTGCGATGGGGGAGAGAAGAGAGGGGGGGGCTGCGATGGGGGAGAGAAGAGAGGGGGGGCTGCGATGGGGGAGAGAAGAGAGGGGGGGGCTGCGATGGGGGAGAGAAGAGAGGGGTGGCTGCGATGGGGGAGAGAAGAGAGGGGGGGGCTGCGATGGGGGAGAGAAGAGAGGGGGGGGCTGCGATGGGGGAGAGAAGAGAGGGGGGGGCTGCGATGGGGGAGAGAAGAGAGGGGGGGCTGCGATGGGGGAGAGAAGAGAGGGGGGGCTGCGATGGGGGAGAGAAGAGAGGGGGGGCTGCGATGGGGAGAGAAGAGAGGGTGGGCTGCGATGGGGGAGAGAAGAGAGGGGGGGCTGCGATGGGGGAGAGAAGAGAGGGGGGGCTGCGATGGGGGAGAGAAGAGAGGGGGGGCTGCGATGGGGGAGAGAAGAGAGGGGGGGGCTGCGATGGGGGAGAGAAGAGAGGGGGGGGCTGCGATGGGGGAGAGAAGAGAGGGGGGGCTGCGATGGGGGAGAGAAGAGAGGGGGGGCTGCGATGGGGGAGAGAAGAGAGGGGGGGCTGCGATGGGGGAGAGAAGAGAGGGGGGGCTGCGATGGGGGAGAGAAGAGAGGGGGGCTGCGATGGGGGAGAGAAGAGAGGGGGGGCTGCGATGGGGGAGAGAAGAGAGGGGGGGCTGCGATGGGGGAGAGAAGAGAGGGGGGGCTGCGATGGGGGAGAGAAGAGAGGGGGGGCTGCGATGGGGGAGAGAAGAGAGGGGGGGCTGCGATGGGGGAGAGAAGAGAGGGGGGGGCTGCGATGGGGGAGAGAAGAGAGGGGGGGGCTGCGATGGGGGAGAGAAGAGAGGGGGGGGCTGCGATGGGGGAGAGAAGAGAGGGGGGGCTGCGATGGGGGAGAGAAGAGAGGGGGGGGCTGCGATGGGGGAGAGAAGAGAGGGGGGGGCTGCGATGGGGGAGAGAAGAGAGGGGGGGCTGCGATGGGGGAGAGAAGAGAGGGGGGGGCTGCGATGGGGGAGAGAAGAGAGGGGGGGCTGCGATGGGGGAGAGAAGAGAGGGGGGGCTGCGATGGGGGAGAGAAGAGAGGGGGGGCTGCGATGGGGGAGAGAAGAGAGGGGGGGCTGCGATGGGGGAGAGAAGAGAGGGGGGGCTGCGATGGGGGAGAGAAGAGAGGGGGGGCTGCGATGGGGGAGAGAAGAGAGGGGGGGCTGCGATGGGGGAGAGAAGAGAGGGGGGGCTGCGATGGGGGAGAGAAGAGAGGGGGGGCTGCGATGGGGGAGAGAAGAGAGGGGGGGCTGCGATGGGGGAGAGAAGAGAGGGGGGGCTGCGATGGGGGAGAGAAGAGAGGGGGGCCTGCGATGGGGGAGAGAAGAGAGGGGTGGGCTACGATGTGCTACTGCTGTGAATGCATCTCCAGTTCACGGCAACTGCTCAGTGTAGGAGCAGTGGTTGTCTTCCTTACCCATAATCTACCATGCCCCGGAACCACTCTGGCGCTGGCAGAGAGGTTTTAGCGGCATGGGAGATTATGGGTTAGGAAGACGCCCAACCCTCCTGCATTGAGCTGTCGCTGCGAACCGGAGTGTCATGTCGTGGCAGCAACCACTTGCCCCTCCCCCCAATATTCGTGGCAGCAACCACTTGCCCCTCCCCCAATATTCGTGGCAGCAACCACTTGCTCCTCCCCCCAATATTCGTGGCAGCAACCACTTGCCCCTCCCCCAATATTCGTGGCAGTGGCACATTGCTGGGGGGTGTGGGCAACTGATGGGCATGGGGGTGGTGCTACTGATGGCCAGTGGCGGGAAGGTGACTAACGGCTGATACTTCCGGTGAATGTATGACATCACTTACTGCGTCATCACGGGATCAGAATCCCCCTAAAATTGCTGGGTTGGCGTTTTATCAGATAGTCTGGCTGCGATTTGGAAGGTGTATCCCGCATCCTGGAGGGCTACCTGGGTGCTGCAATTTGAACGCACTTAGTGGCACCAATTTCAGGGAACTACAGATACAGAATCTTTTATCCAAAATCTTTGGGACAAGACATTTTCAGAATTCGGAATTTTTCGGATAATAATAATAACGGTGGTACATTAAGTAATTGTGCTGATTTCAGATTGGTGCAAAACAAAGACACACTCCAACTCAAAGGGTCTCTGGACAGGGAGGGGGTGTGGGGGTTACAATGGCCATCTGCGGTCTCAACATCCTGACAGTGGACCCTCACCCCAGCAGTCTGCCAACCATAGCTTCTGCCAACCATAGCTTCTGCCAACCATAGCTTCTGCCAACCATAGCTTCTGCCAACCATAGCTTCTGCCAACCATAGCTTCTGCCAACCACAGCTTCTGCCAACCACAGCTTCTGCCAACCACAGCTTCTGCCAACCACAGCTTCTGCCAACCATAGCTTCTGCCAACCATAGCTTCTGCCAACCATAGCTTCTGCCGCCCCCTTCAGAGGATCCTTTCCTGAACTGCCATCATTGGAGCTCCTGGCTGCCAATCCTCACCCTGGACAGTTGCCCATCTGAACTCCTAATGTCCTGGCTGCCCACCTATCGAAACCCTGACACCCCAGCTGCCTGCCCATCTGAACTCCTGATTAGGACACTGGACAGGGGTGGCATCCGGCCATCCAGATGTCCATATATGGTTAATCGGAGGCTCTGTTTTTCTGCTGGCATCTCTTAAAGTAAGGATTCCATAGAGTTTCATTAATTACCAGGATATTCAAGCGTGATTTGAGCAAGGGGTCAGATTTGGAGCCAAATATGAACTTTGCTATGCAGACGACATCCGTGGAAAAAATGTTTGATTTTCAGAATTTCGGAAAAAAGATTATGTATCTGTATTAACTTTCTTTCCAAGTTATCTGTCTTTTACTTTATACATTTTACTTCTCCTAAAGTGCATTACCACACTTGTCTGGAGTAATTTCTGCCGAACATTCTACCTGATCTTTGTCTCACTGATTCATCAGACAACAGTTGCTGTGCACGATTCCATCAGTTTCTGTTGCCGGAAAACTTGTAAATCATACACCCTTCTTTCCAATGTTCTCATCCAAATAATTTGTATATATTGCAAACAACAAAGGTTCTTGCATCTATCCCTGTGGTACACCACTTCTTAAGGATTTCCAGTCAGCAAAACACCCATCCACCACTACCTTCTGCCTCCTGTCATCCTGCCAATTTTGGATTTGTTTTGCTGACATGTTAGATCACTTGTGCCTCACATCACTGTAGCCCATATCTCAAATGTATGCACTGTAGCTTGGTAGACCATCAGATTGGTCCATATTTGAGATCTATCTTTGAACACAGTCTTAATTGGACAAAACCCATGTAAGTACACTGATTACAGCTTTTAATTTTGTCATTCCGGTGGAGTGAAGATGTGGCCACCATGGAAAATGATGTTTTCTTAGGTCTTGTCGTGGGTCTCGGCTATAGTTTCCAAACTTGCAGATTGGTAGAGAACCTTTATTTTCTGGACATTTCTTGCAAGCAGTCACCAGTGACTTCAACTCAGCATCTGGAGGGTCCACATCCACAAACATCAACTGCAAGGTGTAACAATATTTTGGGTATGTCTGATCTCAGTTCTGATTTGGGTTGCTTTCCTGGTTCATTCTGCAGCTTAGTCCCATTTCAGCAGAAAATTTATTGGAATGTACAATATTGCAGTAGGGAATATCATGAAGGCTGCCTTGGCCCTACTTTACTCAAAGTTGGGTATGTGGTAGACCAATTAGTTAGAATTCCGACTTTCAAGTCATAATGTAGTCGATCATAGAGAAGCAACAGTTAGATGTGAGGATTCTCCTTTGTCAATTCTCATAGCTTCATACTTTCATATGCGGCTCGGTTGGCATAGCGGTTAGTGCAATGCCTTTACAGCACCAGCAAAAAAAACCTGCATTCAAATCCTGCGCTATTTGTAAGGAGTTTGTACGTTCTTCCTGTGTCTGGGTTTTCTCCAGGTGCTCTGGTTTCCTCCCACCCTTCAAAAACCTACTGAGGTGTAGGTTAATGGGGTGCAAATTAGGTGGCACAGACTTGTAGGGGCAAATTGGCTTGTTACACTGCTGTATGTCTAAATTTAAAAAAAAATGCAGCATAGAAGGAGGCAATTGACATTTGATGCAAGTTTACTGTCATGTACACCAAAATCCTTTCTTGCTCCAGCCACACAGGTTCATAAAATACTCCAGCAATACTAGAAATTAAATTGCCATCAAGTGTCATGAAACACAAAAAAAATCATGAATATGAAAGGATTGATAAATCACAGTTGCTGTTAGCACAAAAGTGATGGTTCAATAGTGTGAACAGATCTTTTGATGGTCCTTCAACAGTTTACGATAAGGTTGTTTGGGGAGATTCAAGAGCCTGATAACTGTTGGAGAAGAAAATCTGTTCTTTCACCTGGAAGTGCTGGACCTCTGCCTGAAGGTACCAATGAGAAGAAATTGTGATTAGGTTCTACTAGTTATCAGAGCAATTCATCAGTCTCATTCTCCCTTTCATTTTATGGAAATTTTTATCCTTCAGATTCATCAACTCTAGCCTGATTGTCCTTTCATTTGTGGCCATATGCAATAGTTCATCAGTTGCCTTTTGAAATATAGAAAGGGGTAGAAGAGGAAACAGGAGCACTCCAGGGAAATGCACACAATCATCAGGGCAATGTGCAAACTCTACACAGACAGTATGGTGAATTGATTCTGTTAATGATAGCTTAAAAGTTGCAATCGCCTTCATTGGTGCTTGATTACTAACAATATTTACTAATCAGAGCAATCCTGGTCAAAATATGCTCTAACATCATTGATTTCATGAACTTTCTGTGGTCAATGTTCTCTTTTTTTGTATTTCTTGCAGGCATTTGTGAAAGATGTGCATGAAGAAGCTTTGACTGTGGCTTTTGAGAACAAGTAAGTCCTTTTATTGGAAAATGTTTAAAGCAGATCAGGTCTGCTTCTTGGAATAGATGTGACATTTTGATTAGTCATTGAAATTAAAAAATTTTTTTTGATTTCAAGTAAAGATAATTTTAAGGACAAAGATTATTTTCTTTTTCCTTGACTTTTTTTTCTGAAGCATTGTAAAGTTTAACTATACTATCCAACTATCAACCTGCACATAACCATGACGCTTAACCACAATACTGAATTTACTACTGATTCCATTACTTGACAGGTGTTCACTTCCTAATAGCAGGAACTTTACTTTTCTCTTCATGGATGAGAGGGGTTGATTGGGAAGGGATGTTCTGCGACCTGTTGTAACCCTAATAGAACTTGAAATTGAAACAGAAAATGAGTCAGCAAGTTCTAATGAACTTTGGAGAAACAATGAATGTTTCAGGTTGGTGACCTTCGTCAGAATTAAAAATAGTCCTATATTCTAATGAAAGGTCAGCAACTTGAAATGTTAATTATTTTTCTCCACTGATATGTCCAGAATATTTCTAACATTTTCTATTTCTAATTTAGATTTCCAACATTTGTTATTGTTTTCAGATTGCTGGTATACTTCGATCTGGTTCAGGGACACGTGATGGGATTTTTCAGTGTTTCAGCTAGATTACTTATGGGGCCTTGTGGAAAGCCTCAAATCTGAACTCTAAACTTGAAGCCTTCTATTTATCTAAATGTTCTTTGATGGGGAGGAGCAGAGTTAACAGTCAAAGCCTTTGGTGCTGCTTGTAATCTTGTTAATGTATTTCTATCTCTGGAAAATCTCAATAAAAGTAAAACCTCTGATGTAAATCATTTTATATTGTCTAGATATTATTAAATGTAGTTTCTCTTGAAATCTTTTCTAATTAGGTATTGATTTAAAATAAATCTTCCTTTCAAGAAAAAAAAAGATACCATTGAAAATGTTTATTAATCCTCTAATCAGATTTTAAGGCAGAGTGATTACCTGATTGCTCATCTCCAGTTCAAAGTCAACTGACCAATGTGGGATTGTAGTCATTATATTTGGAAATGGAGAACTTTCCCCATACGGGCCTGTCCATGACTCCTGACCCATACTATCAAGGGTTTTCTCTATGGCCCACTAAAATTGCCTAACAAGATGCTCAGATACACCAAGTAACTGTGAATGGTCCAAATCGGGGGCACATACATAAAAATATGTATAAGAAATCATGGGCCAAACAATTCTAAGCCTGGTAGTGGATTTTCCACAGGATCTGGAATTTTACCTTCTGGGAAACATTATGAACGTGGGTTTTAAACTGGCCAAGCACCAAATTCAGTTTGTGAAGGTTGCCTTGGCGGTTGCCAGGAAATGTATAGCGGTCACGTGGAAGTCTGACTTCCAACTAAATATTACATGATGGAATATGGAAATGTAGAGTTGCATTCTCCTGGAGAAAATCACATACAATTTAAGGAAATATGACATATTTGTTAGAGTGTGGCAACCTTATCTGAAACACAAAGGTACACAGATATAATTTCACCCCTTCAGAATAAAGGAAATGAAACAATCCATCCCACCAAGGAGACAATTGGGATCAAAAAAGTGGGATGTGGGATAGGCAATGTACTCTTTTTTGTTCCTTGCCCCATTTTATTTAAGCACTTGGGGTTTCAGTTTTTTGCAATGGTCGTTGACCTCAACGGTATTTGTTTTTTTTTGTATTTGTATCATTCCTGTAACTTGATTCTTGGTCGTATTGGGATATGAGGGGAGTGGCTCCGATTGTTTTGCATAAGTTTTGAAAGAAAGTTTATTGTCTGAATCTAAGTCTTTGAAAATCAAAATTAAAATATAAAGAAAGTAACATTTCAAGAAAAAACATTTTTGGACCAGAAAACACATGTGCCATCAAAAATTAATTTTCCATCAAAATAATTATACAACACTACTGAACAGTTTAACTGTTAACATTACAGTAGTCTAGCTAATTCAGTCACCCTACCTATTTGTGCGTCTTTGTAATTATGTATTTGCTTCCCCACCTTATCTGTTAGCTCCTTATGTCCTGCTACTTTATGCTTTCCTCTTGCATTTTACCTCTAAATATTTGCACAGTTTGGAACTTGATCTGCCATTTTTCCACTGATAATGTCCTGCTACTTTATGCTTTCCTCTTGCATTTTACCTCTAAATATTTACACAGTTTGGAACTTAATCTGCCATTTTTCCACTGAAATTTCCAACTGGTTTATATTCTATTGTAGAATTTGACATCCGCCCTCACTATACATAACTCTTCCAAATTTTCTGTCATCTATAAACTTGCTGACCAGACCAACATTTCTGTGAAGAATCTTGTTAAATAAGGCTATGGAGACTAAATCCATTGCCCTGCTCTTTCTGATCAGATTTGGCACTTCTACAAAAACAGTGAGATTTGTATGAGGGGGCTTCCTCCCACACGGTCATATTGGCAATTTCAAATAAGTTGATACATCTCCAAATGCGAGTAAATCTTGTCCCAAAGAGTCTTCAATAATTTCTCTACCACTAATTTGAAGCTTACTGGCCTCTCATTTCCTGGTTTGCTCCTGTTGCCCTTAAACAAAGCAAAATCATTATTTTTTGGTTTCCCCCCCCACCTCCATGTTTAATTTTCTGAATCAGCTCTTGCAATTTCTGGTTTCAGCTGGCAACCTGAAAGACAGATTCCTTTCCATGATGTACGATTTCCACCACCTGCAGACTATCACAAAGATATTAATGAAGGTGACGATGTTGAGGTATGTAATTACCAATAAAGATTTGTGGTGTGGTTATTACAAGTTATTTAAGCTGCGGTCTTGAGGTTTACTTCATTCTAATGAAACGTGATTGACCTGACAAGTTTTGTTTATCTTTCCACAGATGCTAACTGACCTTCTGTGAATTTCTGGCATTTTCTGTATTTATTTCAGATTTCCAACGTGTGCACATTTTAATGAAATTTACTGAATGGGTATGAATGCTGATGAAGCATTTGTTTTACCCCACGCTATTGTAGCCATAAATCATCCATTTAAAAACTTCATTTAAAAAAAAAAATACTTTCAGGGTGTCCTTTATTAGTTTTTCAGATATGTTCCCTTAGAATCAAAACCCTATAATTAATAAGAGTAGGGAAGTTCTGTTGCAACTGTCCAGGAGACTGGTGAGGCTGTCCCTGCAGCAGTGTCTAATTCCATAATTAAAGGATATTCTGCCTTTGAAAGCAGTGCAGAGAAGTTAACCAGGTTCTTTGCAGAAAAAAAGGGAGTGGGGGGGAAAGGGGGTTTGCTTATGAGAAGAGATTGATTAGCATGGGACAAGACTTTTTGATGTTTAGAAGGATAGGGTGGTGGGGGAGATGTTTTGTGGCACGGTTAGCAATGCTGTTAGGGCGACTTTATTACAGCATTACAGCACCAGTGACCCAAGTTCGAATCTGGCGTTATCTGTTAGGAGTTTATACATTCTTCTGTGTACATGTGGATTTCCTCCAGGTGCTCAGGTGTCCTCCCATGTTCCAAAGAGGTACGGGGCTGATAGATTTATTGATCAAATGGTGTTTTTGCAGAGTACAGGCTCATGGTCCAGAAGGATCTGCTATTGTGCTGTGTATCAAAATTTAAATTACACTTTTAAAAAATATAAAATCTTATAGAAACAAAGTTATAAAAGAAATTGATGAGATAGAAGCAGAGAAATTGCTTCCTCTGACAGGTGAAACTGAAAATAGGAGCATAGTCTCAAGATTCAGGTGAGTAGACTTATAATAGATGAGGGAACTGCTTCTCCCAGAGCATGGAAAATATCTGGAATTCTCTGCCCAATGAAGCAGTAGATATATTTAAGACAATTAATTGAATAAAATGGGGATTAAGGATTGAGTTACAGGCAGATCAATGGAGCTGAGTCCATTTCTGATCAGCCATGGTTTAAATGGCAGAACAGGCTCCTGTTTCTTATGATCTTGTGTTAGACAACTTGTCATTTTAAACTCGTACAAATGACAAACATTTTGGAACAACAGTTATCTCTTTGAAATCACCTTTCTGTTGTATACACAATTTGTCTTGTCTTGAAAATTACACCAAAGAACATGAGATGATAGAATTTTCTGAATGGAGTGATTTAATTTCTAGTATTTGTGTTTTACTGACTTTGCAAAATAGATACTTACTGCAATAGTATTTCCTTTCCCTGTTCTCTTTATTCCATCTTTATTTTTTTCTTGTGGTATCTCAACCTCAGGAATGACTCAGTTAAAGATTTTAATGATCTCCATTACATGGTGGTTATAAAATCCTTTGCACATTTCTTGCTGTTAATCTAAAATTAAAGCAATCTTGATTAAATTACTTTTCTCTCTATACATTAAAAAAAACTGATGAAACTCTGTAACAGCTGAATGAATGATTTTGTTTTCCAACATTGCCTGATTCTCATGTCTTCCGCCTGCTACTGCTTTGAAATAATCCTTAATTAAACATTCTTGGACTTGAGAGCATCTAACAATTTTATTTTTGCAGTCACAGAGCTCTTCTGCCTTAAATCAACTCCAAGAACATTACCTTTTCTCAAGATATTCTCACCTCCATAATGAACAATTTAAATTGAAATGGATGGGTTGAGGATGGAGAAATCAGGGGTTTGTTTCACTGGGGCAAGGAAAAGATGGTAGGAAATGGAAACCGTGGCTCAAGAAACGGGTCGGGCAACAAGTGAAGAGGAAGAAGGAAGCATACATATAGGAAGCAGGAAAGGCTCACAAGTATAGTACAACTCCAATGATCCAAAACCAGATTCTACGATTTGAAACAAATCAGAAATCCTCATTTATTTGAAATTTTATTTGGAGCTGGACTGACTGGAGACCTCAGGCTGCTGGCAAGAACGTGGGCCTCGGTGGGGAGGTGTCAGTGATCGGCAGTAGCCAGCATTTTTTGATGAGAATTAAACATTATTTTAATGCTTAAAAAGCCTTCTCTTGTTGCTTGGTGTATTTTAAATGCTTAAAAGTGATTTGCTGTTGTTACTGGGCTGTTTTTTTTAAAAATGGCCAGTTCTCAAAAAAAAATTATCCTACAGAGACGAGGTCTCAACCGTTTTGGAAAATCGGAGTTGTACTGTATATGGCAGGCAGGAAAGAGTTCGAGAAAGGATGTAGGAGAGTCCAAAGGGGGCATGAGAAGGCCTTGACATGTAGAATTAGGCCATTTATGTGTATGTGAAGAAGAGAAGGATGACAAGAATGAAGGTGGAGCTGCTAAAGGATAAGGGAGCCCTTATGTGCCGAGAGGTAGGGAAGGTCCTAAATTAATACTTTGTGACAAGGACCTTGATCACGGTGAGGTGCAAATTGAACAGGCCTGTGTGTTGGACAAAGTGGAGAATAAGGAAGAACAACTGTTGGATTTTCTTAAAAACCTAGATTGATAAGTCCTCAGGGTCAAACGCGCTATACTACAGGTTGCTGTTCAAATTGGGGGAAGAGATAGCAGGGGTAGTAGTTATGATCTTTGAATCCTCTTTGGCTGCAGGGGAGGTGTCGGAGGATTGGCGAAGGGCAAATGTAGTCACCTTGTTTAAAAATAATAGGGAAAATCCTGGCTGGGAATTAAAGACCAGTGAGGCTTGCGTCAGCAGTGGGCAAACTAATGATGAGGATTCTTAAGGATAGGATATATGAGCATTTGGAAAAGTGCAGTGTACTCAAGGATAGTCAGCATGGCTTTGTAAAGGGAAGATCATGCCTCAGGAATCTAATTGAGTCTTTTTTGGGAAGGTAAAAGAAATTGAGGTTAAGGCAGTAGATGTGGTCTATGTGAATTTTAGCAAAGCATTTGAGAAGGTCCCCCACTAGAGACTCATACATTATTTAATATAAATGGCGTGGATAAAGAGGTGGAAGGATGGGTCAGTAGGTTTGTGGATGACACAAAGGTTGAAGGAGTTGTGGATGGAGCTGAGGGCTCGAAGGTTACAAGAGGAACCTTGGGGTCCAAATCCAAACATCCCTCAAGGTTGCCACACAGATTGATGGGATAGTTAAGAAGGCATATGTGATGCTGGGATTCATTAAAAGGGGGATTGAATTCAGTAGAGCAGTCATGTTTCAACTCTACAAATCTTTGATAAGACCCCACAGAGTTCCAGTCTTCAGTTCCGGTCACCTCATTATAGGAAGGACGTGGAAGCTCTGGAGAGGGTGCAAAGAAGATTTACCAGAATGTGGCTTGGATTGGGAAACCAGTCTTATAAGGCAAGGTTAGCAGAGCTGCGACTTTTCTCTTTGGAGCATAGAAGGATGAGAGGAGACTTTATAGAGATATACAAGAACATGAGAGGCAGCCAGCACCTATTTCCTCTGGCAGGATCAGCAAACACCAGAGGTTGTGTACAAAATTAAGGGAGAGAAGTTTAGGTGAGACATCAGGGTTAAGTTTTTACACAGAGAGCTGTAGGTGCTTGGAATGTCTTGCTGGGGATGATGATGGAGGCTGAAACATTAGGGGCATTCAAAAGACTGAGACACACAGATGAAAGGAAAATAGTCTCAGTAGTATTGATAATCCAAATGACCCCTCACATCCTTCATGCCTGGTAGACCCTTAATTTTTGAGTCTCATATTCTTGTAATTACAGTAAAACTCTCACAATGTTAGTTTCTGTGCTGGACAAGTAGATCTTTCTGATCATCAGATGTTAATTTAGAAATACTCTCATACACTATTTTACTTCGAGTTTATTATTTTTAAAGATCTTGCATCATAACATTTCAGTGAACCCATTAAGTTTCATGAGTGCAGGAAAGAGCCAGATTATTTCAAAGGGAGGACAGCTAAAGGAACCAAGTGAGTTTAAAATGAGTGCCGGGAACCAGGCCACTGATGAATTCTAGGAGAGCTCGGGAACTGGGGACCTGTGAGAAGAAAGAAAGTGAGAATATCAGACCCACTAAGTTGAAGAGAGTACAGGAGCCAGCATCTAAGTGAGTGCAAAGTATAAACATCGTTTGGTGAGCCAAATGCTGATCCATTGGCATTTCCATGTAGTTGGAAAAAAATATCAAAGCTTGCTTAATGCTCTTGGCTTTTGTATACAAGCTGTCACTGGCATTCCATGGTTTAAAAAAATAGTTGAACTTTTATAATAAGGAAAGTGCAGAACAGGTACATATATAGGAAGAAATTAGTGAATGGAAAAATGAGACAATGGTGACTGACAAGGGAAGTTAAAGCCAAAGTAATAGCAAAAGGGAGAGCATACAAAGCAGCAAAAATAAGTGGGAAGATATAGGACTGGGAAGCTTAAAAACTTAGAGAAGATAACTCAGAAGGTGATTAGTAAGGAAAAGATGAATTATGAAAGGAGGTTAGCAAATAACAGGTTATGAAAAGCTTTTTAAAATCAATAAAAAGACATAGGACAGATTTTAAAAAATTGCTGGAAAAATTGTAATGGAGACATGGAGATGCCAGAGGAACTGAATGAATATACTGATATACTGTGGAAGACATTAGAAGCCTACAGGACTCTCAAGGTTTTCTCAGAAGAGAAGTGAGTGCAGTCAAGATCACGAGAGAGAGAGAGAGAGAGAGAGAGAGAGGGTACTTGGGAAGCTAAATGGTCTAAGGCTAGATAAGTCTCCCAGACTAGATGGAATGCACCCTCTGGCTCTGAAGGGGATAGCTGTAGAGATTATGAAAGCATTGGTAGTTATCTTTGAGGAATCGGTGGATTCCGGCATGATTCTAGTGGACTGGAGGATCGTGATTGTCACTCTGCTGTTTAAAAAGGGACCAAAGCAGCAGAAAGAAAATGCTAGACCTATTTGACTGACATTCATGATTGAGAAGCTGTTGGAGTCTATTGTCAAGAGTGAGGTTATGGAATTCCTGGAGATGCATGAAGAGAGAGAACCAAGTCAGCATGGTTTCTTTAAAGGGAAAATCATGCCTGACAGACCTATTGAATTTTTTTTTTAAAGAGATCACAAGTAGAATTGACAAGTAAGATTTCTATTTGGATTTTCAAAAGGCCTTTGACAAAGTGCTGCACCAGGTGCTAAACAATGAAGCTCATGGAATTACAGGAAGGATTGGCTGATTGGCAGTAAACAGTTGGAATAAAATGATCCTATTCTGTTTGGTTACAGG
Source organism: Narcine bancroftii (assembly GCF_036971445.1). Lineage (NCBI taxonomy): Eukaryota > Metazoa > Chordata > Chondrichthyes > Torpediniformes > Narcinidae > Narcine > Narcine bancroftii. The sequence goes on along the minus strand of NC_091476.1, from coordinate 41,103,788 downwards.
TTTCCAGTCATGTTCCGCAGGGTTAGTGTTGGGGGCCACTTGTTTTTACATTGTATATGCCGTATTTTTTGGTGTATAAGTTGAGTCATGAAACAAAAAAAAATTCTAAAAAAAAAATGGGGGTCAACTTGTACGCCAGATATACTTTTAAGCCCTTAAATTCAGCCCAAAATCCAATCTGCACTGATCTGGCTTCTAAGTTGATCCTGGAAAAACCAATTTGGTGCACAAGTCAACCCTTGAAAAGCAAAAAAACTTGTCTGTGACAGATTTTCATTTGAGATTTTTATTGAAAACAACACAATTATCACTCTTCAAAATCGCAGTCATTGTCCGAAAACAACAAATTCAGAACCCATCAAAATCACTCTCGCTCTGAAGCAAAGTTGGCAACAAACACATCCATACTGTCACTGTTTAAACAGTTATCATATGTGTCCCACAGTGATCATCATCTGTGCTGTCAAATGCATAAGAGATGCTGCACTTTTTAAACAACTTCACGTTTTCTACTTTAACTTTGTCCCATTCCTTGAGCACAAATTTACATAGCACATCAAGTGATGCAGTACACATTATCCTCCTTTTGTAAATGACTTTTCTGCACTCTTCATCCATGCCTTCTATTCCTCACGCACATAGTCTTTAAATAGCTTGTTCAAGCAGACATTGAGAGATTTCATTATGGACGTCAAGCCACCCAGGATAACCGACATGCAAGTGTTATGTAGTATTAATCTACTTTTAGTGTTCTCAGTTAAGTAACTACGAAATATATTCCAGACCAGCAAACTCCATTCTTTGTGTAAACTGCCTGGCTGTCTGTTCTATACATTGTCTATCCATAGTTTTGCACCATTTTCATCCATCCATTTTTTTTTCATGAAAATGTACAAATATGCCTACAGGGTATCTCATTTTCTGTTTAATTTTGCGTTTGAAGATTACCATGGGTCTTAACTTTGTCCTGTTGGCCATGCATGATAACACCATGGTAAATCTGGACCTTTTATGGCCTGTACTTCTGGTTTGCACAGTTTTAATATCTTTCCATTGCACTGTTCTATTGCCTATCATGTTAAAATTCATGGGGGGGGGAGGGGGGGGGTTTGTCCATGTTTCCGATACTTGCCAATGCAAACTGGTGTTTCCAAAGGTTCCATATAATAAACTAGTGAAAATTTACAACTTTGAGCAAGATCTCTTTGTAGTTTCTGTGCAAATTTTTGTTTTTTGGCCAAATACCAGATTTTTCCTATTCATGAAACGATTGCACAAGACTACTGTAGCCTCAAAATCACCACTGGCATCTGAGTGTGACTTTGCCCTTTTCAGTGCAAATGTTCTTATTTTATTTCGGGTGACTACGTAGAAATCTTATCTGTTCACATACCCATTCTGCAATGTGATTTTCCAACTCTGGTCAACGAATGATTCCTTTTTCGTGTTTTTCTTAGTCTCTTCTTTCTTCATCCAATCTTACCAATTTCTCGTGCACATCATATTTTCTTGCAACAGTGCAGTTGTTCGTTTTCTTGGCCATTTCTATCACTTTCAACTTAAGCTCGCTTCATATTTTCATCATGTGCTGCATTGTGTCGATGGACATTTCAGCCAATGCCAGTAGATCAATCCGCACGATCTGACGTATACGCCAGTCAACAGCCCATCTTAGGCATAATGAACTATAGGGGTTGACTCGTACGCTGGCCAACAGGACACAGGAGGCCAGAAAATTGGTGTGAACTTGTATGCTAGATATATCACAAAATCCTTAAAATGAGGCTGAAAAAGGTGGGGGGTCGATTTGTGCGCTAAAATATATGGTAAATGATTTGGCTTATGGAATAGATGGCTTTGTGGCTAAATTTGCAAATGATACCAAAATAAGTGGCTGGGTTGAGTGGTGCTAAGGATACCAAAAGGCTGCAGAAAGATGGATAGATTAGGAGAAAGGGGAAAGAGGTGGCAGATAAAATACAATGTTGGAAAGTGCTCTTTGGTAGACGAAATAGGAGGGCAGTTCACTATTTAGATGTGGAGAAAATTCAAAATTCTGAGGTGCAAAGGAACTTGGAAGTCCTCATGCCGAATACCCTTAAGGTTAACTTCCAAGTTGAGTCAGTGGTGAAGAAGGTGAATGCAATGTTGTTATTTTTGGTGGCATAGCATACAAGAGCAGGGAAGTAAATCTCAAAATTCTGTAGGCATCGTGGTTGAAGTTAAAAACATAAAATGCTGGAGATCCTCAGACTCAAAATGCTGGAGAACCTCAGTAGGCCAATCAGTGTCTTTTATGTAACAAAGGCAAAGATACATAACTGACATTTTAGCCTTGAACTTTGAAGGTCTCTGAAGCCCGAAGCATTGGTGATGTATCTTCGCCGTTGCTACATAAAGGACACTGTTTGACCTGTTGAGTTTCTTCAGCATTTTGTGTCTTTTCTACAAGAGCAGGGATGTGATGTTGAGACTATAAAGCACCAGTGAAACCTTGTTTGGAGTACTGTGTACAGTTTTGGATACTTTATTTGGGGGAAAAAAACATGTTGGTATTGGAAAGGGTTCAGAGAATATTTTCTAGAATGATACCAGGGATAAAAGGGTTAGTATGTCAGAAATGATTGTTGGCTCTTGGAGTATAGTTGTTGGAGTACTGAAGGAATGGGGTGGGGGGCGGGGGGTGGAGGAAGAGACAGAAAACTGTAGAGGCATTTTGAATGCTGAGAGGCCTGGACAGAGTGGATGTGGCAAGGATGTTTCCCATGGTAGGGAATTCTAGGATAAAAGGGTGTTAATTTAAAACAGATATGGAAAAAATTTGTTCTCGCCGTGAGTCTGTGGTACTTCTTACCATAGGCAAGGTTGTTGGGTGTACTTAAGACAAATGTTTGATTAGTCAAGGCATCGAGGTTATGGGGTGAAAACTGGGGAGTTGGGCTGAGTGGGAAGATGGGATAGCTCTTGATTAGAAAGGTGGAGCAGATTCAATCTGCCTGCTTCTCCTTTTTCTTGTAAAGAACTCTGCATTCCTCAGAAATTTAACATTGTTACCATTTTTAAAAATGATTTAATGGTTGAGCTGTGGATGAAATTAACTCTTTAATTGGATCAATCACTGTCATTGGCAAGGTTTACCTGTAAAATGAATTGGAATTTCAGAAATTTGTTTGCCTACATCAACAACCAGAGAATATATTTAACACAGTATAATATCTCTTGGTGGTTCACAAGAGCATTATCAAGCATCATCAAAAATGGTGATGAGCAGCAAGTTAACAGAGAATGAAAGTTTGTAGAACTAGGATTTAAAGAACTTTATTAAAGAGTCAGTTAGAACATTTTGGGTTGAGAAATTTTGAGGCAGAGACTTGTGGAGCTGACAAAGCTAACATCATTGGTGAATTATTGCAGAAGTTCCTGAAATATTGTGCTGGGAGGAAGTTGGAGTTGTGTAGGGCCTATATACTGGAAAGCAATGTAATCCAACTTGCTCAGGACTTTTGTAACTGGACTGGCAGAATTTCAGGGTTATTAGATGTTTTCATAATTAATACCTCAAGACATCTTCCATTCACTTTTGTTGCATCATAATATTAGTTTTACAGAGAACTCGGTGAGTTTGAAAGGAGCCTTGGGAGTAGCACCACGGTGGTACTGCTGAATTTCAAGGGAGTTAAAAGAGTGCAGGGTCCTAATGAGTTTCAGGAGAGTGCAGGAATCAGAGCTCCAGTGAGTTTCAAGAGAGTGCATGAAACTGGATCCAGTGAGGTTTATGGGGAATTGGTGCTCGTCAGGATCTCCAAACTGTTGGGTAGCAGATCGATAGTGTTTTACTGTAGTTAAAACAAAATGTGGTCAACCAAAGAACCCAAAAACCTGCAGTCTATTAATACCATGAATGAATTTTTCAGGCCTTGATTGGTAAGAAAGACCAAAAGGCAAGATGCAAGAAAGGAACAAAAATAACTAACTTTAATTATTCAATTTTTTTCAATTTGTTTATTTTTACCTTCATTAAGCATGTGACTGAACTGATGGCTGAACATAACCCTTTTCAATTTATCTTAACATATGATTGGTCATTTAATCTGGAGAATATTTTGTTGTTGCATCACCTTCAGAAATCTCATGTATCCAAAGCTGGTTTGCTGGAACAATGAACTAATTGTTCGGTTCTGGGTGGAGAGCCAAATCCTTTACTCTTAAGTCAAACCATATCTGAGTCTTTGTACTAATGGAATAAAAGTTCTGCTTCATTCTGGCACACATCAGCCTTCTTGTTTTGTGTTATGTATAAAGAGGTTTTTTTTCTGTCACTGGTTTTCCTCATTTTAAATTTGGGTTACTTTGAATGCTTTGCTTTAAGTGTTTCTAAGTACCTTACACTACCATAATGGCAATGAGAGACTCAAATGTTTAGCAAAAACAGTTTGATATGCTGAAGGTATTGTACCATTGTACCCTTACACTGTTGAAGGGATGCATGGTTTAAAATCTCTCAACAAAGGATTACTGTAATCCTTTTGCATTGTTTTGTGCAATAAACCGTGATTGCCGGGAGAAGAAAATAAAGTTGAATTTCTGCTGTTTTTTTTAAATGCTGGAGAAAATTGTGTTTTTTGTTGTAATTGCACTGGGGGCTTGTTACTTATCAGTGTCTTCAGTTTAGTTGTGTATACAGCTCCTGCCGTGGAAATCTTTTTAAAATATTGCTGCTATACTGTTGAATGGTTCGCTTTTCCTCATCAAGCATGCCTGTGTCTGTGTGGGGAAAAGTGGAGTCTAGTGTACCATGTACTAGCATATTTTCATCTTGAATTTATATTAAAAAAAATTGGCTCGTGTGGACATTTCCTTGTTGCTATTTCGTAGAGTAGCTCAGCACTGAAGGATCTTAATTGAAACATTACACTTTTCCAGTTATGGGTCATTAACCGGTTGTTTCCCCATGGTCCTGTAAATCTTTCCTTTAATGTACATGATTTACAGCTAGGTTTTTATTAAATGGCATATTTTCATACAACTTTAATTAATAAACTCCTGAATTACTAATTCAGCATTGGAATTACCCATTCAATACCTGGATTTGGACACAATTCTAAAATGTGATTTTTTTTGGTCCAAATTTCTATTTAAAAATTCCAGATGGGCTGAAAAATGGATTTAATTATCACAAATTGATAAATGTAAATCTAAACTTTTCTGAAACAACAAATAAATGAGGTTTTTTTTCCTAGTCCTTGCTTTGTGCCTTGCTGAACTTTCCTATCTAAAAAGTAGTAACATTTTTATTTTCCTAGGTGTATTCTCGAGCAAATGAGAAAGAACCTTGCGGCTGGTGGTTGGCAAAAGTTAGAATGATGAAGGGTGATGTAAGCTATTTATGTTGCTTATAAATTAAAGTTTCATTTTGGGTGATAAATATGACCATTTCTCCACTTTATTAAGTTGTGTAAAAATTAAAAGATGAGCATTTTTGAAAATGTTGCACAGGTATACCCTGTTTTATAAATACTTGCTTTACAAAAATTTGGTTTTATGAAGAAACCAGTGCACACTTATATGAAAGGATATTAATGGGTTTTTGTTTTTACGAAAGTAGCCTTCAATAGTAGTGAATGGGTCTTCGACATTATGCCATTTAACCTTACAAAAGGTTTCATGGGAACCCTCTAGTTTTGTAAAGTGGGGTCTTACCTGTATAGCAGATTATTTGTTCTTCTGCATGTTCTTAATTGTTCCTATTTTAAATTTTCTCATCTCATACATCTGGTGCACAGTCATGTGATGAAATGAAATTAAGACAACAGGATGAAAGAGGAAGGAAAGTAGTCTCATATAGGTTTGTCACATGTCCACACTGGGAAAGAGGTGGAGAGGATTAGTACCTTCAAGCGCAACGCCTTTATAGCGCCAGCAATTGGGACCGGACCTGGGTTCGAAACCTGTGCAGACTATAGGGAGTTTGTACATTCTCCCCGAGTCTGCATAGGTTTTCTCTGAGGGCTCTGGTTTCCTCTCCCTTCAAAAACATACTGGGATGTAGGTTAATGAGGTGTAAATTGGGCGGCATGAACTAGTAGTGCCGAATTGGACTGTTACATCGCTGTTTATCGAAATTTTAAAAATTAAAGTTCTGGGAGTCCACTTATTGGATAACCTCTCCTGTACATCGAAGCACACCACTTCTCTGCTTCCTCAGATTTGGCATGTCTTCAAATATGTTATCAAGTATTTGCAGTGTACAGTGTACAGTGGAAATATTGCTGCCTGCTGCCACATAGCCTGGTTTCATAATCTGAGTTCCAGGAATGCAGAAGGCTGCAGAAAGTAGCAAACATAGTGAAGTCGTAACTGGCTCTGACCTCCCATCCATGGAGGACATCGATGTAAGGTCCTGACTCAAAAAGGCAGGCAATATACTGATCACTACCTTTTCTCATTACCACCTTCAGGCAAAGGTACAGGAAAAGCTTGAGGTCCACCACTTTCAAGTTCAAGAACAATTTTCCAAAAGGTCTCAGGCTCTTCAACCTCCCCTTGTTACACATCAACTACTCCAGCACCACAATAGACCTGTTAACACTATTGAAATATCACTTTGTTTCCTTGCACCATCTGAAACTAAATATTTATCATCTATCAACTTATCTGTTATCTCTTTCTCTACTGGGTGATTTAGTGTATAGTTTTGGGAGTTTTTTTTAAATACAAGTACCTGTTTGGCTACAGCAATTAAGAATTTTGGTGTCTTCGTACATTCCACATGTGTGTGACAAACTCGTCATTAATTAGATCTTTTTGTAGGGAATTACTTTCTTTAAAATTATATTGTCTAGGTATTTAATAAGGCTTTTACTAGCTGTAATATAGTTACATAACAGAACCTATCATGCAAGTGATTGAGGCAGGTTAATGGTGGCTATTTAGTGGCAATTCATTTGGAAGCATGTTGCTGTTTTCATTTTACTAAAATGGTAACATATTAGTCCACTTAAAGACCAAGGCAAAGAGTTTAATAAATTAAATCTCACTGATTAACTTACTGTCTAAAATGTGCATTGAAAATTACTTAAAATAAGCATATGAGCAAAGTTTTCACATTGCTCCAATGTGCGTCACTCACCCTTCACTGTTTTCTGAAGGCTGAATTTGTTGAGGGACGTTGAGTAATGCATTCAAAACAAACTAGTAGTTTTTGCCAAGCAGTTAGGAGTGGCCTACAGTATCAATGTGATTTATTTTTGTAAACTATTTTTTAATGCATTGTGAGAGTAAAATGCATATTTTAAAGACTTTTTTCTTATTTAAAAAAAAATATTCAGTTTTATGTTATAGAGTATGCTGTTTGTGATGCAACGTTCAATGAAATAGTCACAGTTGAACGACTACGACCAATCAACCCTAATAAGCCTGCAACAAAAAGCACATTTCACAAAATAAAACTTGATGTTCCCGATGACCTGAGACGTGCGTAAGTAAAAGTTGAAATTTATCACAAGATAAATAAAAAGTGAATGACTTGTAATAAATCTGGATTTGGTTCCACGGTTTAAAAATCCTTGGCCTTTCAACATGTCCAATTGTGTACTTCTAGATGTGCCAACGAATCTTCACATAAGGATTTCAAAAAAGCTATTGGTGCTTATTGCGTATACTTCGATTCAGAAAGCAATCAGCTAGTTGTTTTGGTATGTGTGGCCCTTTTCCTCTTTGGACTATTATAATATCCTAAATATTGAGCCTTATTGTAAATAATTGATCCTAACTGCACATTCTTTGCAAAATTTCAGTCCACCAATGAAATGACAGCAAAGCGAGCGAGCATGCTGAGTGACATGCATTTCAGAAGCATTCGGACAAAGTTGACCCTGATGTTGAGGAATGAAGAGGCGAGCAAACAACTGGAGGTATATTGAAATAATTCCGTTTTTCTTAATATTACCTTTCTTTGACATTGAAAGTGGAGAGCATGGGGAAAAGTTGAAAGTGAACTCTTACCATGAAAGACTGCCAAATGGAATGTGGAAAAGTATATAATTTTTTAAAAGTCTATCTACCAGCAAATAGCTTTAAAGAGTGGTGGTCACAGTTTCATATTTCTAAAATCTACCAGAATTGTTATCCCAACTCTCAATATTGAAACTGAGTGAGTGATAAATGATCCTAGAGTTGAGAAAGAAATTGAGCAAAATGAGTTTTTAATTGGATGATAAATCATGACACTGACAGCCCATTGAAATCTGGCACTGGTGTCAATAAAACGACCTTTTTCTTTTAGTAACCAAGGGAAATGGGCAGATTTCAACTGTTGTAAAATGGCAAGGGCAGTTTTAAACCATTTTAATGTTAGCAAAAATCTGTTACGGATATTTTTCCAAGCAGTTTATATTTGCCAAATCTTTAAATTCAACAACAACTTGTACTTTTTAATCACTTTTAATTTCTTCTGTTTTTTTTTAAGAAATCAAATTCTTATGCCTAAAATTCTGGTATCCTTTTTTGGAATGTGCACTAAACTGATTTTTTATTATTCTTGCATCACCACCTCACACAGCTATCTTGACTACTCTCTTCACGTCCTCTCTCCCTTTAAGGATTCCATTACTTTCTCGCAATTCCTCTGTCACATCTTCTCCTAGGTCGAGGTCTTCCATGCTAGATGTCTTCCTTCAAACAATGTGGCCTTCCCTTTACCAACATCAACTTGGCCCTCACCCGTATATTGTCCATTACTTGAGTGTCTGCTCTTGCCCCTTCTGCCACCATGTGCGACAAGGACAGGATTCCCCTTGTCCTCACCCATTTCCCCACCAGCCTCCATATCCAATATATCCTCCTCTGCCATTTCAACCATCGACTCACTACATGATCCGATCAGCAGACACATTCCACAGGGACCACTCCCTCTGTGACTCGCTTTTCCACCTTGTCCATCAATTGGCTTCTTGGCAACCATGATCATAGGAGATGCTCCACTTGTGCCCGCAAATTCTCCCTCACTATCATTTGGATCCACAAACTGTCCTTCCAATGGAAGGAACACATTACTTGTGAATCTGCAAGGATCATCAACTGCAACCAGTGCTCCTGTTGTGGTCTCCATTTTATTGGAGAGACTGGATGCTGTTTGGAATGATTTAACCTTTGAAATGGACACAGACTGGGAAATTGCTTTGTTGAGCACATGTCTGCTACAATAGCACGGATGTCCCAGTGGCCACCCATTTCATTTCTCCTGTCCCATTTCCTTCCTGACATATCTGTCCATGGTCTTGTGCATTGCCAGACTAAGACCACCTGCAAATTGGGGAAACCACCTCAACTTCCATCTGGTCACCCTCCCCTTATCAGTTCTCCTGATTGGAACATCTTAGATACTGATATGTTTGGAATCATTAACCTTTGGAAATGGGACAGATTACATATTTTGATGAAGAGGCTTCTAATGCTGGAATTTTAAAACAAAAATTACCTTGAGATGTGTTCTCCACTGTGTGTTTAGTTGGTAGCTATCTTTTTGAGTACCAATGCCAGGTTCTCAGGGAACCACTCACTTAAAGTACCATGGTATTAGAGTGCAGCAACTATGACAATATGGCATGTACAAATACAGGTACTCCCCAACTTGCAACCTATGCGACTTGCGTCCATCCGCACTTATGACCAAATTTTTAAAAAATAAATAGAAAAGATAAAAAATTTGTGCCGTTGTATTTGACAAACTATAGCAGGGCATTTAAGACCCAAAATATTAGTCGGCATCTGAGGTCCATAGGCTGGGTGCCATCATCTTGATTCCTTTGCACATGTGGGAGTCTTCGGTTGGCATATGAGCTGAGGGTTCGTGTATTGGAGTTTGGTTGGCACATGCACGAGAGTTAAGGGTGCGAATTCAATATCGTCATAGGACTCGACTCTCATGGATGCAGCAACTGAAATCCAATGCGCAAACCCACCATGCGCCAACCAAAGACTTGCAGATGCGCACAAGAGTCAAGATGGCCATGCCCAGCCTATGGACCTTGGTACACTAACAAAGAATGCACACACATTTTAGCTCTTACATGCCCTGTATCTCTGTTACAGTTTGCCAAATACAACATTTGATTTTAAAAAGTAGCTTTAAGACTTCAGTACTGCGTGGGTAAAATTCCGACTTGCATCCATTTCGAGAAACGGCTGATCCTACAGTCCCAATTACATCTAGAAAAAAAAGTAAGGCGCCTCTGGGTTACATTTGATATTTAAGGATTATTTAGCTCTGTGCAAATAACAAAATGTTAATATTCCATTTCAATTTCTAAGTAAAACAAAACAAAACAGCACTTGGAAGTTGTGACCGATAACATTTGAAGCTCTGTTATAATTGTTGTAGTTTAAAATAAGTTCCAGTATGTGCAACTTTCAATCTTGACTACTTGCTGTGCAAATACACTTTTAAAAATAAAAACATGCATATCAATAACATTGGGGACAGATATCCTCTTGTGGGATATTTTTCTGACAGTGCCTAGGTGACTGGAATTACGTTAAACATCAACTATGGCAGAACGATCAAGTTCAATATGATCGTACAATTCTAAGATACAACTGGACAAAATGACATTTTTCAGTCCTCTGTTAAAACATGTAAATACATAAAGACATAACATACATATTTGCAAGCAATTTATATGCAGTACATAATCAAAAATTCATAAATATCTTTAAATAATAGTAGATTCTCAGGGATTATATGAGTAGTTAATCAGTCATTCAACAGTCCCACTGCCCATGGCACGAAGCTGTTTCCAAGACTAGTGGTTCTGGTGTTGATATTTCTGCCATCTCTTTCCTGATTGACTGGAGTCGCTGAAGATGCTATTTGCAGGGTGGTAGGTGTCTTTAAAGATTTTGCAAGCCCTCTTCAGACATCAATTCCAGTCAATCACGTCAATTGGGTGGGGGCAGCAGGGAGGCCCCATTTATCCTCTGCCATTCTTATGGTCCTGTGGATTGCCCTCCAGTCCAATCCTGTACAGTAGATGTACCACACTGTGATGCAGCCAGTCAGGACGCTCTCAACAGAGCTCCTGTCAAAAGACGACACTGATGGTGGCAGGTAGCCTTGCCTGCCTTAGGACATCACAGAACTTTTAAGTCACATTTCAATATAAGTAAATGAATGAAGGCACTCAATAATTAGATGAGATTTTTTAAACTCACTTAAACACAGCTTTCCAATCCTTCCAATGTGTATGAGCCCACCTCAATCTCACTGCTGAGAATTCAGAAAACTAAACAGTGTTTTCTCTTGCATGTCCTCTGAGGATTGACCTCATTCTTCCAGATGATGTTCTGGAAATGAAGGAATTTTTATTGCTGGGCAAATTGTCCAATTATATGTTGTTGCAGAAACAAATCCATGTGCAGCATTGTGTCCTCATCACTTCAGTGGAGCGCATATTTCCCAGATTCTCATCCACTGATTATTGATCAGGTGGTGCCTGGAACCCTCTGAATGAATCATTTATGTTAAAATGCTAGAAACTCAGTTTGACCATTGTCACGATTAATCTTGTTACTTGGCTTTTTACCATGTTTTCTCTGAACTTTTAAAATCCAAAAAATGGCACCAGAGTGGCTTTTTTTTTGCAATGGATAGCAGGTAGAACTTAAGATTTTCTTTATCTCAGTACACACGGCAATAAACTAAACTCAGTGAACTGATGGATGATATAAATCATCCACAGCTGAGCTGCTTGATCCATAAGTAAGCATATTCAATGCACAAATTCACTGTTGTCCTAATCTGTCTTCAGGCTGCAAGCAGGAAGAAAGTGGTCACATTTATTGTTGTGAGTGAATTTTCTAGTGTCCTCTGGCAAAATTTCATTCTCACCGTGGGACTATCTAATACTACCCTTTTGAGTAATGATTTCACTACCTGCATTGTTCATCAAACTGAACCTGCAGGTTGCTCACTGAATAATAAAAAGATTGGCAATAGGCCTTGGCAGTATCAAGGCTTGTAGTATTTTGAGCAGTGTTGTCTGATGGAAGAAATGTGGCTAGTATTATATCATTGCTTTCAATATCTTCTGGTGTGTTTTACTTTGACCATTGCTGGGTATTTCCATTTGAACCCACTAATTTGGCACTAAAAATAATTGCCTTGGGGGTGTAAACTCACTTTTATAACTTTAAATCCCAAGCTGCATAGTTTCTAGGATACTAGAGTTTCTATTGTGCATGAGATAAATTGAAGATTATCAGCTTGTTTTGTCTCGTGCCCATCTTCTAATTTCTGACAGACTGGCAAATTGCAAGCTGAGTAAGGTGGCCTTGACAAAATCCCAAGAAGGGCATGACCTTGGGCTACCTAAAGAGGATGCATGGTGTATTGAATGGCAGCCAATTAATTACTGTAGCTTAGCCTATTTGACTGCCACCACTTGAAGCATTTGAGAATGGAAATAAATTAGTTTTCAAGGTGGTTCATGTCTCCTAAGTTCCTGCTGGAAGCTGCTTTATGGCCTCCGTGTCCATGCCAATCTCATGTGCAGACTGTAAGTTAGGCTTGTCACATATATTACAGGAATGATCATTCTGATTGTTATGATGACATTCTTGGTAACGTATGGCATTTTCTGTGGTGTGACTGTGTATTAGGTGTGCAGTCACCTCCAGCCATTTCCATTCTCTTTGACTGGTTACAGCTTGCCAAATAACTGTACCTCAAGATGCTATTCTAGCCTCATTTATGTAAAGCAACTGGGATGATCCTGCATCATACATTCAATAGCAGTTTGATTTGTTTTGCTAATGAGCAGAATATTCTTTCCCCAAATGGACACGCTTTGCCCTGAAGTGATTGAAAGTAAGAATGAGGGTTCTGATTGTGTTGAATTTGACACCCAATTTGATTGAAGCTTCCAATTTTACTTCCAATCATCTTGTGAGTCTTGTATGTGTGTTAACCAAGGTTATCCATTATAACTTAGGTTTGTGTGGTAAGTGAATTGGGCTCGGCTTCAGTTGGCATTTGGGTTTATGCACAATTGTCAATGCACAAGTGGAACTGTTGCTTGTTTGCGGTTGAGTGGACTTTTAATTAGCCACTTAGTTGTTGGTCATTTTATCAACTGCAAGTGTTAAATAGTGCAAGATGCCAACACCACTGGAAATAGCTTCAATATCAGCAAACTTTTAGACCAGAGCAACTTCAAATGGTGTTGAAGACGCATCTAAAATACCACTGTGGATAGTATGTATATTTATGCATACTATCTGGTGAGTTATCCCAATGTAGTGTGCCCAAAAGACTGCTATTCAACTGCCCTCAGTTCCAAGGAAAACCCACTGATTCTGTGATATGCTACTGGTTTTAGAATGATGATATTGGTCTCTAACTCATGAGAGTTAGGTTTTTGATTGCCCTGCTATTTTCCTTCAGAATTGCTCATTAGATTTTGGATGTCCTTGGGATTATACTTCAACGTTGGTGCCCTGTGGCGATTATTTATGCCTTTTTTGTGATTATTTATGCCTTTTTTTGGTTTATTGTGCCTTGAAATCTAGGTGGACCTAATGGTTTTTGGGACAGAATGCATAGTTGAAGCTTACACCTTATGAAAATCAAAAGGAATGCTTGTGTGTAGACTTTCTAATATTGTAGTTTTGTCTTTTTATCGAGTAATTAGCATAAGAAAATTACAAATTGACAAGAAAGCCAATATACAGACCAATTTGAACTTAGACTAAATAAAAGTCTGAATTCCATGACTGCTTTTTAAGTTAAGTCTCTTCTTTGGCTTGGCTTCGCGGACGAAGATTTATGGAGGGGGTAAATGTCCACATTAGCTGCAGGCTCGTTTGTGGCTGACAAGTCCGATGCGGGACAGGCAGACACGGTTGCAGGGGAAAATTGGTTGGTTGGGGTTGGGTGTTGGGTTTTTCCTCCTTTGTCTTTTGTCAGTGAGGTTGGCTCTGCGGTCTTCTTCAAAGGAGGTTGCTGCCCGCCGAACTGTGAGGCGCCAAGATGCACGGTTTGAGGCGATATCAGCCCACTGGCGGTGGTCAATGTGGCAGGCACCAAGAGATTTCTTTTGGCAGTCCTTGTACCTCTTCTTTTTTGCACCTCTGTCACGGTGGCCAGTGGAGAGCTCGCCATATAACACGATCTTGGGAAGGCGATGGTCCTCCATTCTGGAGACGTGACCTACCCAGCGCAGCTGGATCTTCAGCAGCGTGGATTCGATGCTGTCGGCCTCTGCTATCTCGAGTACTTCGATGTTGGGGATGAAGTCGCTCCAATGAATGTTGAGGATGGAGCGGAGACAACGCTGGTGGAAGCGTTCTAGGAGCCGTAGGTGATGCCGGTAGAGGACCCATGATTCGGAGCCGAACAGGAGTGTGGGTATGACAACGGCTCTGTATACGCTAATCTTTGTGAGGTTTTTCAGTTGGTTGTTTTTCCAGACTCTTTTGTGTAGTCTTCCAAAGGCGCTATTTGCCTTGGCGAGTCTGTTGTCTATCTCGTTGTCGATCCTTGCATCTGATGAAATGGTGTAGCCGAGATAGGTAAACTGGTTGACTGTTTTGAGTTTTGTGTGCCCGATGGAGATGTGGGGGGGCTGGTAGTCATGTTTTTGTCTTTTTATCGAGTAATTAGCATAAGAAAATTACAAATTGACAAGAAAGCCAATATACAGACCAATTTGAACTTAGACTAAATAAAAGTCTGAATTCCATGACTGCTTTTTAAGTTAAGTCTTTAGTTTTGCTTTCCTGTTGATTAAAAAGCTTTTTTAACTTCTTTAGCAGTTTAAATATTTTAATATACAAATTACATTGACCTTGTTGCAACTAATGTTTGCATATTTAAGTTCACTTCCATAGTAACCTGCCATTTTCATAGCCTATGTTCTTTATGGGTTAAGATACTATTTATTGTGATATCAGCACTCAAGCATTCCAAAATTCGAGAAAATTGCTGTTTGTTGCAAATAAATCAATGGCCCTGACCTGCAAAATTATTCTGCTTTCTAATCCATTTTTTTTAGATTTTGAAATGATTCAAATATATAGCGTCTTCATTTATACCAGCACAGTATGAAAAGCATTGTGGAAATCTTAATTACAATCAGATTACTGTTTTGGAAAAGTAGTATCAAAAGTTTTGTTAATTGAAAAAAAAATTGAGATGGATTTATTGAAGTTTGGTAATGGTGTAAGTGATGACTACTTGAAACTTTGAGTCACCATGAGGTTCAAGATTGGCTTTTTTAGAAAGGAAATCTGCATGGAAAGTCTTGGCTGATCAGCCCTCAGACTGAACTTTGGGAAGTTCAGATTTAGCAGTGACATAATGGACACGGACACCGTTGATTGTTTTGCAACTGACTTGATGTTCATCAGACATATCAGCATGGGATTAGCAAAAATCTTGAAATGATCAACAAGAAAAATGTGACTTATTCAGTACCAGAACGTTTATGCCTTGATACAAACCAAACAAATGACTCCACAATAATTTTACCTAACCTTATAAATTTACCAATTTCTGATTTATTTGCGTGCGAGTGTATCCTTGTGAAGATTATCATTGTGGTATATCATGTTTTAATTCACTTTTGGGGTATTAGAGCAATAAAGCTGCAGAAAGAGTGGTTAGAATGTGGGATCTCTATTATACAAACAGTTACAAAAATTAATTAAAGCATCTGTTGAGAAGGTTAGATAAGCACATGGGGGAAAGGGAATAGAAAGCTGTACTGATGGTTCAGGAGCTTGTGGTTTTGTGGGTAGTGCACTTGCATATTGAATTAGAGGTTGGTTCAAGTCCAACCAGAGATGTTAGAAATAGTGTAGTGATGTCATCTTATGGATGATTTCATATTTTCCTGCATTTTGTTATGCCTTATCATTTTACCATTTACTTAATGTTATCTCTTTGCATCTTCCTGATAACCACTTCAGCTATTTCGCATCAATTTTTGTCTCAAATTGGCATGCCTTCTTTCAGTTCATTTATACCAATTGTCAAAAGCTGGCGACTTATCAATGATCCTGGCAATTTACTACTTACTACATTTTGCCAACCAGTTAAAGACCCATTTCTTGTTCACCAATCGATCTTCTGTTGATGTTAATATATTACCTCCTACTCAATGAGCTTTTATTTTCTTTGCTGCACCTTATCAAATGTTTTTTTTAAATCTAAGCCCTTTATCTACAATTCTTAAAAAAAACCAAAATAAATTGGACAAAATTATTTCTTTCTCATAACACAATGTTGACCTTGGTAACCTTAAATTTTTCTAAGTGCCTTACTACAAAGATTTTAAATAATAAGATTATAGATATTAAGATAACCTCCCTTTTATTTCTTGTTTTCTATCTTCCTTTATGAATGATTTGATTTATTACTTTCAGTCTGATGGAATCTAAGGATTTTTTGGGAATTAAAATTAATGCATTACATCTCACGAGCCACTTTTTAAGATCCCAGCATCAGTACCTTGTGTCTTGATGGCATGCAGTTCCAACAATTTGTTCTTTTTCCCGACCCATGTTGTAATTTCCCAAGTCTCTCCCTTTCATTTCTCAAGTACGCAGCTAATTCTGTTATTTGTATCCTTTCTATCAGCGGTTCTGTGCCTTTTTTTCCACCCACTAGCTTGAGCCCCTTCTCAAACCTCTGCCACTTGAGTTTTGGTGTAATTTTTCTCTTTTTTTTTTGAGAATTTGTTTGCGAGACACTGACCTTCCCCTCTCTATCACCTGTCCAAGGCCCTAATGCTCCAGACCACCTCTAACAAAGCAGCAGATGACTTGTGGTCCACAGATCACATGTTAAGAAATACTGCTGTACAGCACAATATTTGTTTAATTCCTCTGCCATTTCCTTGCTTTTGCATTGACACAAAACACATGACGTGTTCATGACAACAAATTCTGATTCTTTTCATTAGTAACTCCCCACACTCATTTTAATTAACTTTTTCTTTCAAATATCTGTAAGAGCTATTGTTGCCTGTCTTTGTATTTTTGGCTGGTTTTGTCTCTTATTTTAATGTTTCCTTGCTTATTGGTCATGTTCCTGACCCATAGAATATCAGAATATTTCACTGAATGTTACTAATTAATAGAATATAAGCATTGTGTAAAGTTAACAGAGGTAAAATGACTTGATTTGCATTGCAGTTTGTAGTGAGCCAATGTATCAAAATTCTTTTATTTTTTTCCACTATTGTCAGTTCACTTCAGTTATAAAGTCATTCCTTTTTAATTTGCCAAGAATAATGTCATAACATAATGTAGCTGTTGTCATTGCTGATTCTACATCTACAGTACTTGCTTTCCTATCTTTTAGAGTTCTCGGCAGCTTGCCTCACGATTCCATGAACAGTTTGTCGTACGAGAAGACCTCATGGGCCTCGCCATTGGTACGCATGGAGCCAACATTCAACAGGCAAGGAAAGTGCCAGGTGTTACTGCTATTGAACTGGATGAAGAGACTTGCACTTTCCACATCTACGGTGAGGTGGGTTCTTTTAGAATATATTTTAGAATAGGCTTAATATTAATGCTATGAATATTTATTGATGCCACCACATTAGTTACAGTTGCAGAAAACACCATTCTTTCACTGATGTAAATGTAGTTCTTTGCTTACATGACCAGTACTTTGAGATTTGCATTGTCCAGATTTTAAACAAATGAAGGGTGATTAAAATTGACAAGAGATTTGATAAGATAGAAGCTAAAAGGCAGTTTTTTAAGGGGTGTAGAACTAGGATTTTTGGTTTCAGGACGAGGACTTGACTACGTTGGACAGAGGTAAGGTTTTCACTGGAAATTGTGAATCTTCAGAAATCCGTACAGTGCACAAGGCTGTGAACATTTGGTTACTGAGCTTATTTAATACTGGCACTTGTGAACTTTTACTCAAACCATATTTTCATACTTTTCTATTGAAAATGTCTTGCATACAAAGGTCAATATTTTTGTATTGTTCTCTCTTCAATTTCTGTTGCAATTGGGTTAGCTTATTTTCCATGAATTTGGCTATTTGAACAGGGATGATGGTGGAGGTCCTATTTATAGGAAGTACAAGTATTTTGCTGCTCATTTATTTTCATCATTCCAGCTCTTGTGGCATTAGTAATTTTTATTTATTGAATGTGCTTATAGACAAGGCTACCTTGACTGCCTGTATCAAATTTATTTCAGATACTGCTAGCCTTTCTTTAGATTTTGTGATCCCTGTTGAATTGTTTACTGTCATGTGTACTGAGAAACAGAGACAAGTTTTGTTTTGCATGCAATCTAGGCAAGTCAACCCATATTTAAGTACAACTGGCAATACAAAATAAAAGTGCAGAGTACAGTTACAGAGAAAAAGTAGAGTTAAATCAATGTAACCCCAACAGTTACATTTGCTAAGGAATAGTTTGCTAAGAAACCTGTCCTTGAATCTGGTTTGTGCTTTCAAACTCTTGCATCTTGTGCCTCACTTTTTTTGGGAGGGAGGGGGATGGGGGTTTGCATATTTGGGGACTTGCAGGTTTTGAATATGTGATGCATAATAGAATGAAGAAACATCAAGTCAGCTTGTTGAGTGAAGAATTATGGATTTTGGACATTATTGTATTTCCTCTTATTTACTGCTCTTCTGCTTGTCAGAATTCACCAGGGTGGAAGAGACCTTGATGGAGAAGTATCAGGCTCCATTGTGGAGTGATCAGGGTAAAAGTCGAAAGCCCTGGAGCAGGAGGATATGGTTCTCTAGCAGCATTTCAGTAATGCAGCAGTCTTCTGACTAAAAGTGATAGCAGCAGCAAGCAATTTGGTTAGATTTCTTGTGTTGCTGGATGTAATATTTCCACAGTTTTTGAGTTTGTAAAACTAAGTTGTTTGGTTGTCTGTGACCAAAACTTGAACTTTGTGGACATAGATTAATTGGATTCAGGGCAACCTGAAAGGTGAGGCCATGACTGAAAATGAGGAACTATAACAGTAGTTATTATATCTGTATTGCCTGGAGCATATTCCAGTTGAACCAATGGAAATGCATTTTATTCACTAGACTACCAAGCATTAATCTCTCCAATGTTTATAATGGTGACATCTTCAAAATCTTGCTAATGAAAGTTTTTAACCCAAGTTTTTCAGAGAGCAGTTTTGTTACAGGGCATAATGTAGTCTGTCTTTCAAATGCATCACATAAGATTTCTTCTTTGTAGTGTAACTGAATCTTTTTTGAAAACAACTTGGCAATTTATTTCTACATGAATTAAGCTTGGTTTGTAATTTTGTTTATTCTTCCATTTTAAACCATTACCAGAATGGAAAAGCTTGATGGAAATCCATGTTGAATTTGCTTATGTCTGAGGCATTAATTCAATCTCGGATTATTTGCTCCAACCAGTTCTCTGCATCTGAGGTGATTAATGTACTGTACAAGATCAGCAAACCCTACTACAGGTGGGCAGGCAGATCTTGATGAGGTGGGTGGGTTGTTCAGGCATCATGCACTCCTTTTGCAGTTTGCATTTGATTTCTATATGCTCCCTTGTGATAGTCTTCAAGTATTTGGAGCCTTCCCAGATACTTCTCCCAGGTTTATGGGCCAGTACTTCAGTGGTATTTTTTTGATTATTTTAAAATGTTGATCCCTACATGGAGTCAGTTATAAAATTGAAAAAAATACAAATAGAAAAATTATACATTTCATGATGGTTAAATCCCCCAGTCCTCCAATCCCTCCCACCCTAGAAAAAGAGGAAGAAAGAAAAAGAGAGAAAAGACAAGAACGGAAAAGAGAAAACAGAAGAAAGGAAAGCAGAAAGGATTACCTAGAAGTGTCTACTCACTACAGGGACCACCAATATTTATTCTATTTAATTCTTTAGAGAAGGTTAACACGTCCATAGCACAACTATGCAACTTGGTATTGCATCGTGCCATACCTAAATTTGAATCAGATTTTCAAGTAACTGCTATACATTTTCTTGCCATTGCTAATTTGACAAATTCTGTTTGGTATTTAGATCATTTCAATTTTGGTCTCTACAATATTCCTCAATAAAAATAGTTCTGGATTTTGTGGAAACTTAATTCCTATAATCTGTTTGGGGGGAAAAAAAATCCTAAATCTGTCCAAAAATGTCTTGGGACATGACCAAATTGAAAATACCTGCCTCTTTGCATGTCTAAAACATTGATCTGATAAATCTGACTTCAACCTATTTAATTTCTGCAGTATGAGATAAAATTTATGTAAAATAAATTATATTGAGCCAATCTATACCTTAGATTTATTGTATTTGTCATACTATCCTTACAAAGATCAGACCAATTTTGGTCATCAATTCTAACATTTAAATCTGATTCCCATCTCTGTCTGGACTTATGAACCCCCTGTTTAGGTGTTCCCATTTGAAGTAAAAGCTACATGGCAGAAGTAAATTTCTTTATATTTTGCTTTCACATGAAAGTTTCTACATCACTGCTGTTGGTAATAAAATTATTGGGCCTAATTTATCCCTTAAATATGCTCTTAATTGAAAATAGCAAAAGAGTGCGTTAGTCAGTATTCCATACTTTTTTTTTAATTGATCAAATGACATCAATGCCCTCCTTCATAACAATCTTCAATATGTCTGATCCCCTTATGAGACCAGACATCTTAAAATTGATTATCCATTGTAAAAGGAACGTCTGTTTTTAATCAAAGGCATTTTAGATGATAGACCTCCCCTTGTTCCAATTTCACAATTTATCCTGCTCCAAATATTAATCCTGTGTTTTAACAAGGGGGCTTCTTTCTCACTGGATATTAATTTCACTTCCCATTTGTTTATAAAATTCCCTACCATTCTCTCTCCTATTTTCTCAAGGAATATAAAATTAATTTATTGGCTGATGATGTTTTGATATATCTGACAGAACCAGAAACTTTGTTACAAAAGCTGCACTTAAAATTGGAAGAATATGGGAATGTTTCAGGCTATAAAATAAATTGGGGCAAAATAAATTGCCTCTTACAGGGGGGATTATACTTGACGTCGAAGAGATACCTAATTTAAATGGCTGATAAATGGGATAAAATGCTTAGGGGTATGCATGGATAACAATTTAAATAATTTATACAAGTTGAATTATTCACCTTTACTTAAAAAGGTTGAAGAAGATTTGAATAGGTGGATGGCTTTGCTAATAACATTTAGTGGGTTGAGTAAATTGTTTTAAGATGAATAATTTACCAAAAATACACTCTTTTTCAAATGATGCCAATATCAATATCTCAGAAGTTTTTTCAAGAATTAAATAAATAGGTAAGAAAATTTATTTGTAAGGGTAAAATGCGTAGGATCGCCATAGAAAAATTAACATGGAAATATGAATTAAGAGGATTATGACTTAGAAATTTAAAAAAATTATCAAGCAGCACAAATGAGATTTCTTGCTTCCTTTTTTGAGGAGGAAGAGAAACCTGCAGGGGTAAAAATAGAATCAGTGAAAATAGGACAGAGAATAGCAGAGGATTTTATATAAAATCGCTTTAAGGATTTTTTGAGGCATTTTATCATCTTTGATTTGTTTTTATCACCACCTTCGATTTGTCCTTTAACATTGGAGCTTGTTAAATAGCTTATTTTGCAGGTTTTGTGTTATGTGTGCAGACATTATAATTGATTTCATCAAAGTTTTATCAGAACTTTGAGGCTAGTGATGTTGGTCTGGGAAAGGATAATGTATTTGTTTGTCCTCCCAATGGATTTGGAAGATTTTGGAGACAGGATTTGTGGTTCTTTAAGTGCTTTGCTGTGTCTGGAAGGTTGTTCATATTTCTGCATAGGGGAAATTGCAGATTATTGTTTCTCACTATATCATGAGCTTGGAGTGGTTTACAGTCTTGTCCTTTAAGCATTCTTTAGAAAACTGAAACCTATGCTGATACATTTCAGGAGCTATTTGTTTTTGGGAACAACATCTCCCCTTGTGGGGAAGTGGATATCAAGATGATGTGTGCAGACCAGTCTCAAAGATGTTGATTAATTCCTCTCTCAATATGGATTCCATTCCATATTTTGAATAATTGTTTCCAACTATTGTCTCCTTAGTTCCTTTGAACAACGCACTATTCCATTTATACAGCATTTGCTTTGGGATAAATTCGCCAATTTTATTCATTTCAATCTGAACCCAAGCTGCTTTTTCACTCCTTTATAACAGGAGAACAAAAATCTCAATTGAGCTGCTTTGAAGTAATTCTTAAAATTGGTAATCTTAGTCCTCCCTGATGAAATTTCCACATTAATTTTTCCAAACCAATTTTTGACATCTTGCCTTTCCAAATAAATTCTCGTATTAATTTATTCAAACTTCGGAAGAATGATTCTGGTACATAAATAGGCAATGATTGAAATAAATATTGTAATCTTGGAAAAATATTCATTTTAATACAATTCACTTGTCCAATTAACGTTATTGTTAAATCTTTCCATCTTTTCAAATCCTCTTCCAATTAAAAAAAATGGCAACTAATTTAAACAAATTTAATATTTCTATTAATTTTTATTCCCAAATATTTAATTGCATAATTTTGCCATTTAAATTTTGTCAATCTTTTACACTGAGAATAATACATAATAATAGGCATCACCTCACTTTTGTCAACATTGACTTGATAACCCAACACTAGTCCATATTGTTTTAATCTCTCATTGAACTTATTTAACGATATTTCTGGTCTAGTTAAATATACCGTAACATCATCTGTAAATAAACTAATTTTATAATTTTTATTACCTACTTCTTGACCTGTAATTTCTTTATCAGTTCTAATTATTTCTGCTAATGGCTTGATTGCTAATGCAAATTAAAAAAGGTAATGATGGGCAACCTTGTCGAAGGTTAGTTCCAGGGATGGTGGGGTTGACATATGCTGATAGGCTAGAAAAACTGGACTTGTATCCGATGGAGTTTAGAAGGATGAGGGGGGACATGATTGAGGTATACAAAATTATCAGGGTGAAGTCGGATTACTTGTTCCCAATGATGGGGGAGACGAGGACTAGAGGGCATAGTTTAAGAATATAGGGTAGGCCCTTTAGGACGGAGATGAGAAAACATTTTTTTACCCAGAGAAGTGTGAATCTGTGGAATGCTCTGCCACAGAGGGTGGCAAAAGAGAGTTAGATAAGACTCTAGTGGGCAAAGGAGTTAAGGGTTATGGAGATAAGGCTAGAAAGGGGTACTGATGGTAGTGATCAGCCATGATCTGTAAAATGGCGGTGCTGGCTCGACGGGCCGAAGGGCCTACTCCAGCTCCTATTGTCTATTGTCTAAGAATTAAAAATGACCAATTACCAAAAAATGTTGTTAAAACAAAACCAACTTCTTCCTTTTACTGTGAATAATTCTTTATTTGATAACTGGTATAGTAAAGGCATATAGAGGATAAAGGATTGTATTTTAGGATTTAAAAAAAACTTTTGACCAATTAAAAGGTGAATACAATATACATAACAGTATAATTTTTGCATATTATCAATTAAAATCGTATTAAAAAAATTGAGAATAGATATGAGATTTCCAAAATGAAGTTATTTTGAAGATATAATTACAGGTACATTTATGGTCAAGAAATTTATTACTAATTTGTATATAAAATTACAAGAAACCAGAGAAAAAAGATTCATATAAATCAAAAATGTGATGGGAGAAAGATTTAAATATAAAAATTCATGAGGAAATATGGTCAAAATTATGTCAAGAAAGTGATACAAATACAGTTAATGCTAGATACCAAATGGTTCAATATAATTTTCTCCATCAATTATATTCTTTGGCTTGGCTTCGCGGACGAAGATTTATGGAGGGGGTAAAAGTCCACGTCAGCTGCAGGCTCGATTGTGGCTGACAAGTCCGATGCGGGACAGGCAGACACGGTTGCAGCGGCTGCAGGGGAAAATTGGTTGGTTGGGGTTGGGTGTTGGGTTTTTCCTCCTTTGTCTTTTGTCAGTGAGGTGGGCTCTGCGGTCTTCTTCAAAGGAGGTTGCTGCCCGCCGAACTGTGAGGCGCCAAGATGCACGGTTTGAGGCGATATCAGCCCTCTGGCGGTGGTCAATGTGGCATGCACCAAGAGATTTCTTTAGGCAGTCCTTGTACCTCTTCTTTGGTACACTTCTGTCACGGTGGCCAGTGGAGAGCTCGCCATATAACACGATCTTGGGAAGGCGATGGTCCTCCATTCTGGAGACGTGACCCACCCAGCGCAGCTGGATCTTCATCAGCGTGGACTCGATGCTGTCGGCCTCTGCCATCTCGAGTACTTCGATGTTAGGGATGAAGTCGCTCCAATGAATGTTGAGGATGGAGCGGAGACAACGCTGGTAGAAGCGTTCTAGGAGCCGTAGGTGATGCCGGTAGAGGACCCATGATTCGGAGCCGAACAGGAGTGTGGGTATGACAACGGCTCTGTATACGCTAAGCTTTGTGAGGTTTTTCAGTTGGTCGTTTTTCCAGACTCTTTTATGTAGTCTTTCTTGGAGAGTGTTTTCTATCTCGTTGTCGATCCTTGCATTTTTTTTTTGAAATTTATTTATAGTATCTCCATACATTCATTTCAAATTGACTTAGTATAATATTACATAATAGATACTAAATAATTTTCAAATTTTCACCCCCCCACCCCCCCATCTCCCCTAACCCCTTAGGAAACCACCTTGTGGTGGTTAATTCCCAAAAACCCAAATGGGTGTGGTATAAACCACAAGTGGCATATGACTTTCAGGAGCAGAAGTACCACCCCCTCCCCCCCCCCCCCCCCCCCCACCCAGGCAGACAAAATACACGTATAAACCGAAAAATCATCATTTCTTATATCCATAAAACCCCGGTCCATCAATTTAACCAATCTTATTCATAAACTCTTTTTTTTGAAAATCCAAACTTGATATTAAATTTTGCACCCTTTCCACCCTCCCAACACTGAGTTAAACATTGTTTACAATCAATAAAAGCTTTTTTTAAAAAATTTTTTCAAGTCTTCCTGAATTTCATCCACTGAATAAAAACACCTCTGAACATCCCAGTTCAACACCGAATCTTCCATTCTTCTCAGTTTCAAGTTGAATTTGTAACTTACTTTCAAAAAAAGTTTTTTCAAATCTTTTAAAATTTTCTTGAACATAATTCCTTCAGTCTTGATCTTCTAAAGCATCAATGTTATTCATAAGTTCTTTCTTCTATGTTTCCCAATTTAATATCAAATTTTCCACTTTGTCAATCTTCTCAATGTTAAGTTGAAATTATTGTTTATTTTCAAGAAAAACTTATTCAAAATTTTTAACTCTTCTTGGACATTGCTCCTTCGACTTTAATTTAATAAATCATCAAACTTGTTCATAGTTTCTTTCTACTGAGGTTCCAAGTTTAATAAAGTTTCTGTTTTTTCCAATTTTCTCAATATTAAACTGATCTTGTTGTTAGTTTAAAAAAAAACCTTTTCAAAACTATTAAAATCTGTTTGCAATGTATGCATACTCACAGATAATAAATTCACTCTTCCAATATTCCATCCAAAAAAAAATCACTGATAAACCTTATTGCAGGTCAAGGAGTTCCATATATATGTTTATCTTCAGAAAATATTTCAAATCAACATTCGTCGCCATCTTTCAAAAGGGAGTCCGAAATCAACTTTAATAAGTTCTGTTCTTGAGAAAATTCCAGCACCAACTCTGGCTCTGTCTGGGCAAATAGGTCAAATTTCTTCCAAAGTCAAAGAATGTAATTTTGTTCTGTATTTATAGATAATAAGTTCATCCTTCCGATATTCCATCCAAAAAAAATCACTAATAAACTTTAATGTTATCTAGATTTTTAAAACTCACGGGCAACCAATGCCAATTACTGCAATTTATCTTCATAAAACATTTCAAATCAATATTCATCACCATCTTTCAGAGGGGTGTCCAAGGCCAGCTTATCCGGCGGTCCAATTAATGAGCTCCGTTCTTAAGAAGATTCCAGCCTTGACTCCGTGGTTCTGTCTGGGCAAGTAGGCCGAGTTTCTTCCAAAGTCGGAGAGTGTAGTTTTGTTCTGTATTTGAACTCTATTTTCCTTAATCTTTGTTGCCATTTTAAACTAAAAACAATTGATAAACAAAACAAAGACTTTTAACAGAAAAGAAATATTCTTAAAACGGGCATTTATATAACTGCCTGGGAGAGACCGGGAAGGCACGTCCGCTCCCTACGCCATCTTGCCACGCCCCCGTCGATCCTTGCATCTGATGAAATGGTGCAGCCGAGATAGGTAAACTGGTTGACCGTTTTGAGTTTTGTGTGCCCGATGGAGATGTGGGGGGGTCTGGTAGTCATGGTGGGGAGCTGGCTGATGGAGGACCTCCGTTTTCTTCAGGCTGACTTCCAGGCCAAACATTTTGGCAGTTTCCGCAAAACAGGACGTCAAGCGCTGAAGAGCTGGCTCTGAATGGGCAAATAAAGCGGCATCGTCAGCAAAGAGTAGTTCACGAACAAGTTTCTCTTGTGTCTTGGTGTGAGCTTGCAGGCGCCTCAGTTTGAAGAGATTGCCATCCGTGCGGTACCGGATGTAAACAGCGTCTTCATTTTTGAGGTCTTTCATGGCTTGGTTCAGCATCATGCTGAAGAAGATTGAAAAGAGGGTTGGTGCGAGAACATAGCCTTGCTTCACGCCATTGTTAATGGAGAAGGGTTCAGAGAGCTCATTGCTGTATCTGACCCGACCTTGTTGGTTTTCGTGCAGTTGGATAACCATGTTGAGGAACTTTGGGGGGCATCCTATGCGCTCTAGTATTTGCCAAAGCCCTTTCCTGCTCACGGTATCGAAGGCTTTGGTGAGGTCAACAAAGGTGATGTAGAGTCCTTTGTTTTGTTCTCTGCACTTTTCTTGGAGCTGTCTGAGGGCAAAGACCATGTCAATAGTTCCTCTGTTTGCGCGAAAGCCACACTGTGATTCTGGGAGAATATTCTCGGCGACACTAGGAATTATTCTATTTAGGAGAATCCTAGCGAAGATTTTGCCTGCAATGATTCCCCTGTAGTTTGAGCAGTCTGGTTTCTCGCCTTTGTTTTTGTACAGGGTGATGAAGATGGCATCACGAAGGTCCTGAGGCAGTTTTCCTTGGTCCCAACAAAGCTTGAAAAACTCATGCAGTTTGACATGCAGAGTTTTGCCACCAGCCTTCCAGATCTCTGGGGGGATTCCATTCATACCTGCTGCTTTGCCACTTTTCAGTTGTTCAATTGCCTTATATGTCTCATCCTGGGTGAGGACCTCATCCAGCTCTAGCCTTAGGGGCTGTTGAGGGAGCTGGAGCAGGGTGGAATCACCCCATATAAATATAAATACCCCATATAAATCTCTCTTCTTCCTTTTGGGAGGGAACAGGGTTGGGAAGAAAATTTAAAAGTTCTATTTTTATACCACTACATATGATCAAACAATTAATATTGTATTCATTGAAATTTTTTGTCTCTATTGATACAAATGATTAATAAAATTTTCAAAAAATGTTGATTAATTGGGAGGAAAGTAGCAGAGTGGGGAGGGTTAACATCAGTTCTATTCTCGTTTGTGTTAAGAACTATGATGCACATAATTGATTATTGTCAACATTTAACTCATTGACAGATGGGAGTGAATTTGATTCTGGAATAGACATGATGAGGATTGAGTAGTTCACTCCTGATTCTGCAAATGGGGCTTCACACAAGTCAGGGGCTTGTTGGAGATGAACTGGTGTTGCAGCAAGGAAGATTGAGAAGACGTTAGTGCAATGACAAGGAAAGGGAAAGGAAAGCATTCTATTTGAATTCTCCATCAAAAAAGCCATGAACACCACTTTGTCATAATCAGCACCTTGTCTTGTTTGAGAGACATATAGGTAACACATGATCTAGCCTTTGGCAGTTGTTTAAGCACGTGCCAGTCACTATCAACCAACTGCTGTTGGATATATCCTGTCATCTCCATCAACCTGACTAAAATGCCCAACATTCTTCTCCAAGAGTGAAGAACAGAGGAATGCTCATCAAGGGTAGCCAATTCGGTGGAGGGGTTGGGGGAGATGTGGTTTTCAATTTTGACACCCCCCTAATATTAGTCATCGCCTTCTGCCTACCTCACAGTTGGATGAAAATTAGGATTAATCAGAGACCAAGGGGGTTTTTGAATAAATAAAAATTAAAGAAATGCTGATGATGCAAATCTTTTTTTAAAATTTTCTTGGGTAAACTTATACCTCTCATTTTGTTCGTTTGGGAAGTCTGCTGCCTTATGGGGCGGGCGTGAACAGCAGGTGGAGAGGGCAGTACATTAGGCACATGCTGAGGAGTATCTGCATTATTACTATGGTCATCTTTCCAGATATTCCCGTCCCATTCATCAATTACATCAGGATCGTCGCTATTCCTTATCATGGCACAAATACAATGTGGATCGGGTTCTTCTCCATGCCTTTATTTATCTGCACAGAGCTGCTGCCGGAGTTTAATATTATGGCAGATCGTTTGGACATGCTTATCCTCCCATTCATTGCCTCGGTCCTGACTGGTGCAAACAATCTCACTCATCATGGAACAGCATTGTCGCAGGGCTTTTAGCTCCTCCTCTAGTTGCTCTCTCTAATGCTGAGATTCTACTTCTCGCTGAACTGATTCTGCTTCACGCTGAACAGAGTGGCGTATGGCTGTGGCCAGCAGCCAAACACCGTCCGTCAGCGTCCCCTTTTTAACAGGAAATTTACTTTCTCGAAGGAGAGTGGCCACCCGCTCTCCCAGAGGTGCACTTGATGGATCTAACTTCTTATTCCAATTGAGGGGTGGTCCCAACAAAGACAGGGTATTGGCCAACATGCCAAACCCTTCGTCTTTGGAAGTCCATCCCAGAATCAAGAACTGCTCAGGGCTCACCTCCTTCTTTCGGCGAAACATCTTGAGACCAACCCTGCTCGACTACACCAATTGTCTTGGGTAAACTTGTACCTCACACTTTGTTCATTTTAGATTGGTCACAGTGTTTGAGCTACCGAAAGAAAATAGACACACACGCCGAGAGTAGTTCAGTTTAAACAAGTCTTTATTACTAAATCTAAAGCTGAATTCACACTACAACATGCAAGCCCTTCCCAATTATACTTATCAATGCCTGGACTGGTCCCAACTGCCAAAGCGAGGCGACAACTGCACACTTGTAGTAGGTTGTCTGGGCGCTGGTAGCAGCTTCTCCATCTCCCCAGACCGGGACGTCGGTTTGGAATCTTGAAGTTCTTCTTGCTGAGAGATGTTGCCACCTCTTGGAGAGTCTCAAACTTCAGCAGTGGAACCATGGCTTTTATTACCCAAAAGTTGTTTACTTCAGATCTTATCTCTTTGAACAAATGATTTAATTATCTTCAAGGTCTCCTGACAGTCTGCGACCAACAAAAGACAACTGCATCTCTTGGCCTCATGGTGGAAGTTGGATAAGGTCTACTGATTCATATGCATCCCTGGGCCCCATGGTGGAATTTAGATGTGTTTACTAAATATGCATCTTGGGCCTCATAGTGGAATTGAGATTATGTCTTCTGATGCAACTGCATCCCTTCTTGCATCAGCTGGTCTAAATCCTCCATTACAGGTTGGGGGAGATGTGGTTTTCAATTTTGACACTCCCCAAATATTAGTCATCGCCTTCTACCTACCTCACAGTTGGATGAAAATTAGGATTAATCAGAGACCAAGGGAATTTTTTGAATAAATAAAAATTAAAGAAATGCCGATGATACAAATCTTTTTTTTAAAAAAAGTTGCTTGAAAAACGCAGTAGGTCAGGTCGCACCTCTGAAGAAATAATTAATTTCAGATCAAGAACCCTTTGAACCTTTTCTGCAGATGTCGCTTAGCCAACTGAGGGCTCCCAGCAATATTGATTTTATTTCTGCCTTAATTGCATTGCGTTGTGAAATGTTTTGTGTTATATTATCAACCAAGCTTTTAACAGAGTTAATGTTTACCTATCTCCAGTTGAATTGATAGTGGATTGTATATAGTTTACGTGGATACTGAAAAAAAATTAAATGTAGCCTTTTAGGGACATTCACAGATCACAAGATGCAAGAGCAAAAATAGGCCCATCAAATCTGCTCCTGCCATTCTAATCATGAGCTGATCCATCCACCCACTCAACCCGCTTTTTCCCATAACCCTTGATGCCCTAACTAGTCAATCTCTGCCTTAAATACACCCAACGACTTTGCTTCCACCATAGCCTCCTGTGGCAACAAGTTTGGTGCAGACTTATGACCCTCTGACAAAAGAAAATTTTCTGTATCTGTTTTAAATTGACACCCTTTGATCCTGAAATTATGCATTCTTGTCCTAGAATCCCCTACCATGGAAAACATCCTTGCCACATCTACTCTGTCCAGGCCTTTCAGCATTCAAAATGCCTCAGAGATCCTCCCTCATCCTTCTGTACTCAAACGAGTATAATCCAAGGATCGACAATCGTTCCTCGTGTACAAATCCATTAATTTCTAGTATCATTCTAATAAATCTTCTCTGAAACCTCTTCAGCACCAGCATGACTTTTCTCAAGTACCACATCCATAACTCTATACCATACTCTGAGGTCTCACCAGTGCTTTATAGATTCTCAACATTACATCTCTGTCTTGCTATCCCTCTCGAAATAACTGCCAACATTGCATTTGCTGCCTTCACCACCGACTCAACCTGGATCTCAGTCTCCAAGGAAGATACCACACAAAAAGTGAATTATTTCATTTGGATAAACTTAAATAGCTTTGAAGCCTTTTTAATTACCTTCTCATGCTAGGTTTTGTTAATTTAGCAGATTGTAATAAATATTTGCACGTGATTTATTTCCATCAGTTATACATTGGCAATTCAATGAAGGATAATTTGCAGCCTGGCAATAAATCAGTTGATCAATATCAAAGTCTTTTTTTCTCACTCCACCAAGGCAATTGGTTTGATATTAGGCTATGTGGAAGAAGAAAAGAAGTGGAAGATTTTCTGCAGGAACTTAATGGATCAAGCAACATCAGTGAGGCAAAAAAATGGTTGATATTTTGACCTGCAGAGTCATCCAGCAGATTGTGTTTCACTTCAGATTCCAGCATCTGTCATCTCCTTGGTGTATATAGTGCAAGATCTCCCCTGTTTCAAGCTGCCCTTAATATCTTTGCATATTTGAACCTTCACTGTTAAATTTAATGTACATTTCAAACTTAATCTGGCTTAATGAGCTGTAAGCTGGGAGGAAAAAGGATATGCAATCATAAATTCTTGAAGCACGGACAGCTTTAAAAGCATTTTGTTCATGGTGACTAACTTACTTTCTTACCTGGAAGAATTTTATGGTTGCTCGCTTACATTTGTATCTGTGAGTATTTAGAATTTTTCAATAATTTAGTTGAGAAGGTTTATAATTTCCATACACGTCCAGGTCCTGAAACATTGGTTCTTTATCTTTGCTATATAAAGTTCATTGTGTTTTTTATTTAAAGTATTGTGTTTAGTTCTGGTCGCCTCATTATAGGAAGGATGTGGAAGCTATAGAGAAGGTGCAGAGGAGATTTACCAGGATGTTGCCTGGATTGAAAAGTAAGTCAGAGGTCAAGTTAGCAGAGCTGGGACTTTTCTCTTTGGAGCGGAGAAGGATGAGAGGAAACTTAATAGAGGTCTACAAGATTCTGAGTGGCATAGATAAATTAAGCAGTTAGTGCCTTTTTTCCTGGGCAGTAATAGCAAACACCAAGGAGGGAGGAACTGGAGGACGACGAGGTGGGAAGGGTTTAGTTTTTTGGTAGGATTACATAAAACATCAATGGCCAAAGGGCCTGTTCTCTGCTGTAATGTTAAATTAGATATACAGCACTGAAACAGACCAATTTGGCCCTACAAGTTCATGCTGCCCATTTTACACCCCGATTAACCTACACCCCGGTACTTGTTTGAAGAATGTGAGGAAACTGGAGCCGCCAGAGAAAACCTATGCAGACACATGGGAAACAGACAAACTCCTTACAGACAGATTTGAACCCAGGTCCGGTCCTGATTGCTGGCCCTATAAAGGTGACACCAACCATGCTGCCCCAACCATTCTATGCTCTGATATACACACTCCTCTTTGGTGACAGTGCTGTTTGTGAAATGAGTTTTTAAAATGCGTGTGGAATGCTAGGTTTTATAAATACGTGGAATGCAATTTAAAAAAATTATGAGGAATCAATGTTTGCTTTAACCTTGGAGTAATATGTGGTTCTAGTAATCATGCTGTAGGAAAACGGACAGGATTTTGTGGAATAGCCATGGGCACGATGAACTTCAATTACATAGATTACCTATAGAAGCTAAAATTATTCTTGCAGTGATGAAGGGGATATGATGAGTGTTTTGAATCAAAAAAAGGGGAAAATATTCATGCAGTGACTGATTGTGATCTGCATTTCACAGCCTGAGGGTGGTGAGTGCAGACTTATTTGTTGCTTTCAAATGAACATTAGATTTTTGAGGATGGAAAGGAGTAATTCAGGGCAATGTGGCAGAGAGAAGGCATGGGCTTGATGAGTCAAATGACTGTCTTCTATGCTGTAATGACTAAAAAGATTCTTTTGGTAGAGAAGGGAGAAAATTAGCAAGCAAATCCAATACATGTAGGATTGAAATTTAACTCTGCAGAAATGCTAACAATAATATAATTAATTTAGTTGAAATTAATGTTTTCTCTAGGTGACATTCTTCCTTTAATATCAATCTGATTTATAGGATCAGGAAGCAGTCAAGCAGGCCAGGAATTATCTTGAATTTACAGAAGACTCTGTACAAGTACCGAGGAACCTAGTAGGTAAGTCTATCATTTTTTTTTTAATTAAAATTGTGAAATCAAATTTGGTATCTCCAAATATTTATGCAGTGCATTCCTTGTCCAGGAAAAGTAATAGGCAAAAATGGAAAGCTCATACAAGAAATCGTAGACAAATCTGGAGTTGTCCGAGTAAGAATTGAAGGCGACGGAGATAAGAAGATTCCACGGGAGGAGGTAGGCTGTGCCTAGTTAAACACCAGCTTGTTGTGAAAAATGTACCCAACACATGTATGATACCCTAGTCCAAATTCACCATGTCCTCCAGCAACTTGTCAGATATATTTATTTCCCCATCCTCTTGATCTCAAGTTCGGATACAATTGAAGACTGGCTTGGGTCTGAAGCACTGGGAGGAGCAATGTGGCCCTTCAATATTGCTTCCATTAAATCTATCGTCGTGAACCAACCTCCATACTTTCAAATGCCAAACCATTCCTCCACTCCTTGGGATTACCCAGTTTAGCCAGTTTTGGCCTACCGTCTAATAATAGCCATTTTCAGGTGCATTCTCCACCAAGAGTTCTCTGGCTCCTGTCCACTGTAGCTGTACTCCCACCCACTGACGTGACGTCATTTGAAGCACAACGAAAGAGAAGCAGAAGGACACAGGATTATGGCAGACCCGGAGCAGGCAAGAGAAATACTGATGATAGTTTCAGCCTTTCTCAGTGTTCAGAACCTGCAATACCCTGCCTGCAACTGTGTTTCCAAATTCACGCCAAGCATCTTGGGCTGATGACGTCACTGCGACATCATCAGCCCGCCCCTTAGCAGCCGCTTTTAGGCAGCTGCATTCAGGTGCCTAGGGGGACTTCAGTGCTCCGGTGATTATCCCTTCCGGAGGAGGGTTGGAAAGTGCGCCTCGGAAGCACCTCCTGCTCTTTGAGGTGGGTACCCTGAGAGCCGCATGGGGTAGAATATGCAGCTTTACATCGAGGTATTCTGGCCACCTGAAAGGGCCTAATAATTGTTGTGGCGGGTAAGCTTTGCTTTATGTTACCACCATTATCATAATTGGGCTCTGAGAAAAACTTAATTCAAACCTGTCATTACTAAGACTCCATTCTCCATCTTAGTTCACCTCTGCTGGAAGCCTCACTTATAATTTTGGTCCCTCCTAACCTCCTCCTTGCAAGGTATCATCCAGAACATTAATCGAGCTCCTGTAAATAACCACAAATCTGCAATGAAACCATTTTTTTATGCTTCTATGCTGCATTTTCAGCACTTTCTGATTTATCAAATATCCAATTGCTGTAGCATTTTCTATTTGTATCGTTCAAAGAAGACTAAAAGTAGAGATAGTGAAAATGACCCCTCATATATTTTCCTTAATTCAGATCGATCATGATTGATCTAATTTTTTTTATGCTCCACTTTACTGTTAGTTTGCCATAACTCTGGACTGCAGGTCAAAAATTTGTACATCTTTTCTTTGAATGTGTTCCGCGATGCATCTTCCTCAACTCTCTTGAGCAGATAATTTTCCTTTCTCAAATAGATTACCCTTTATTTTGTGTCTTCTAGCATCCTATGCCCCAAGCATCCTCTCAGCCAAGCCCTTCAGAACCTTTATTCCAGTAATCTCCCCTCTCATTCTTCTAAGCTCCAACAAGTATGGACTTGATCTCAACAGAAGGCATGCACTTTATTCCAGAAATCAATAGTGAATCTTTTTGAATTGCCTCCAGTGGAAGTTTGTACCTCCACTGAGATCAAAACTGTATACAATACTCCAGATGTGGTCTCACCAACACCCTGCACTTGTTCTCCATTCCACTTGCAGTAAAGGCCAAACTCGTCGTCCTTGTGTTTGCTGACATGACCTGCAATATGTCCTTGTTAAATACTTCATTTTTTAAAAATATTATAAACCTTTAATAGCCCCACCTTTTCCTGTTTCTGTAACCATCCTGTAGCCACTTGATTTTTTTAACTTTATTTTTGGGATTTGGGAATCCCTTTTTATTAATAATTGCTCATCTGTAGTCGAGGTATATGCACATCTTCATCTAAACTACTGAGGCTATAAATGGTGAAGTTCCATCCTCGTTCCAATTCCTCGTCTCCAACCTAAAATATCTACTTGATTAAAATGTTTCCCTCTCACCAAGTTCTGAACACGTAGCTTAATGTTTGTTTCTGCAAGTAGGTTACAAAATCAATCAGATTTTTTTTTTTTCAGGTATCATTTTGCCTTCTCACTATACTGGATTCTCAAAAAAGTAATTTTTTTTAATGCTTAATGTTCACAAAATAATCGAACTTAGGTGCGTGAAGGTGTTTTGTGAATTCAATTGATGTTTCATTTCGGTGGCTGTCCCTTTAAGAATCTTCCCATCATTTATCACTCAGATTTGTGAAGTTAACTTTTCTATCATATTTAGTTCCCAAGAAAGTGCTGTAAATCTGTACAAACAATCTGAACGTTGTAATTCATAGGACTCAACAGCTCAGTACAGGCCCTTCAGCCCACAGTGTTGTGCTGACCTAATAACCTATATGATCAATTGGTTAGAATTTCCCGACTGAATAGCCTTCCATTTTTCTTGGTTCTCTGTACCTGTCTAATTGTATTTCAAAAGATCCTGTTTTACCTGCCCCCACCACCGTTGCAGGCAGCTAATTCCATGCACCCCCCACTCTCTTTGTGGAAAAACTGTTTCTTACATCCCCCTCTATACTTATTCCCAAACACTTAAAAACTATGCTCCTCGCGTTAGGTATTTCACTCTTAATGATAAGCCTCTGGCCATCCACATGAGCAATGCCTCATCTTGTTCACCTCAATCAGGTCACCTTTCAAAGTTCATCACTCCAAGGACAAAAGACCAAGTTCATTCACCATTCCAGGCAACATCCTTGCAAATTTCCTCTGCGCCCTCTCTGTAGCATCCTAAAATGTCCTCAGCTCTGCTTGTCATTTAAACTTTTAAAATTTGGACATACAGCACGGTAACAGGCCCTTTCTGTCCTCAAGCTCGTGCCGCCCAATTAACCTACAGTCCCAATACATTTTGAACAGTGGGAGGAAACCGGAGCCCCTGGGGAAAACCCACGCAGACACGAAAAATGAACAAACTCCTTAAAGACAGCGCAGGATCGAACCCTGGCCCTAATCACTGGCGCTGTAACAGCCTTGTGTTAACCACTACCCTAACCATCGTCAAATAAAAACCAACTATGAAATTGGCAATGATTAATACTCCAGGATTTCTGACTGTATGGCAAGTCATTCATTTACTTGTTTCCTTTCTTGTATTTAAGAGTCCATGTGAAGTAATGGTCCTGCCTGCTTGTCCAGGAACATGCTAAAAGGACCCATGATATTAGGGTGTTCCACATTCATAATTTTTCTTTTTCAATTAATGTGACTA
Organism: Narcine bancroftii; assembly: GCF_036971445.1. Taxonomy (NCBI): domain Eukaryota; kingdom Metazoa; phylum Chordata; class Chondrichthyes; order Torpediniformes; family Narcinidae; genus Narcine; species Narcine bancroftii. The sequence continues at coordinate 41,067,488 of NC_091476.1, read as the reverse complement.
AAAACTGGTTAATATCATTATTTGACTGTGGCACCTTTTAGAATGCAAAATGTTTACTCATGTAACAAATAGTTGTACTTTAAAAATAATTTATCATAGTTTATTTTTGAGACATCCCAAAGGCATAAGTAATACGATAACATTTTTAAAGTATTTCCTTCATTGAAGGATGAAATTATTGTGTGATAATGCAAGTAAGTGGATGAGACATTGTAAACTTTTCTGATATTATTTAAATTACAACCCGTGTGTAAATGAGACCTTTTTCCTGACCTTTGGAATTGAATTTATTAATCATATTTGTTTAATGTTTCAGCGATAACAGTAGATCTTAGCTTGAAGGATCTGTTTTGACATTTAAAATCAAATGTTCTTCCAAAATATCAATCTATTCAGGAAATAGAATAGAGTGTTCAAGAACTACTTAACCAAAACAGCCCACAGCTACAGACTTGATGAGGACATAGCTTGGTGGACTTTGATGGCAATGTATGGAAGCAATTAATCTGTTCTCGACAACTCTTGACTAAATGCCCAGGAGTTCTATGAAATATAGATTCATCATCGTGTTTAGATATTACCCATAACTTAACACATGCTCTTCATGGAATCGTGGCTTTTTAAATAGAATTTTTATTTGCGCTTACAAAGCATAAACCTTGTATTAAGATATCGTACAATTTCTGTCTTATTAATAAAATGTCAATTTGAGAGGTTGTTTGTATTGAGTGTATAAATAAGTCAATTCAATGATCACTTGCAGGGCATGGTTCCTTTTGTGTTTGTTGGAACAAAGGAAAGCATAAGCAACGCTCGTGTTTTATTAGACTACCATCTAAACTACTTAAAGGTAAGTGCTGAGATCTCTTTTGATGTGATTGTGGTGCTAATTGTTTAATTTCCTTGTGATTTTGTGTACAATGGCCTCCTTGTTTTGATATTGAATGGAGAATGAATATTCTTGCTTATGTACTGACAATTAGTAACTGGAATGATGGAATGGTGTATCAGTCACAGGGTGGCACAGTTGGCGTAGCGGTTAGCACAGGACCTTTACAACGCCAGCGATTTGGACCATGGTTCAAATCCTGCACTCTCTGAAAGGAGTTAGTATGTTCTTTCCATGGGTTTTCCCAGGGGCTGTGGTTTCCTCCTGCTGTTTGAATCGTACTGGGCGAGTAGGTTAAATTGGGTGGCATGGACTCTTGGGCTGAAATGGCCTGTTGCCATGCTGTAAGTTAAAGCAGACTAAATTTAATTATATTTTTTAAATTTATCTTGGATGGTGTTAAAGATGCCAGCCGAGTGGAAAACATTTGATTACTATCTACAAGGCACAAGAGTAATAAATATTTGGTAGAAGACAAGTCGCTTGCTGTGGGATATTCTGCCTCTGTCCTGCTCTTGTAGCCACAATATTTACATGGATGATCCAGTTGTAATTCTGGTCAACAAATGTGGATGGTGGTGGGTACAACAGTAGCAATTCCACTGAATATTAAGAGCAAGTAGGTACATCTGTTTTAGAGATGGTCACAATTGGAATATAAATATTATTTGCCTCTTACCATCCATATCTGAAAGTTGTCTAGATCTTGTTTCATATATCTGATGCGCTCTATAAATGACCACAAAGACTGAGAGTGAGAAGCAATAGGCTTTAACACACTTTAGATTGTAACTGACCCGACTCCATGTGCTCGAATGAATGGATAGGAGGAGGGAGGTTGACCTTTATGGCGAAGTCACAAGGAGAGGAGTTGCTAAGAACTGAGTCATCAGTGGGCAGGCCAGCCACTCATATAAGCAGTATAGGCATATCATCATTGCATGCAAGAAATGCTTCATGTTCTGAGGAAATGTAATTTTCCAACTTGAATTCTGTTGCAGTACAGGCGATAAAACTATCTACATTTTTCCTAATTGCTGCATATCCATATGTATTTAAAATAGAGCCATATAATTTATTTTAAACACAAAACTATCCTGTTTCATTTTAAAATGTCTGTCTTTTTGCATTCTTTTTGACAATCTGATTTGTATATTGGGTTACATCTGGTTTTTGACTTGCAACACAATAGCATTGTTGTGGGATTCATTTAGGAGCATGATGACTGAGGGTAAGAAATTGCTTTTTGCACGTTAATGCATGATTTCATGCTCTTGAGCCTTCTCTCTGATATGTGGATGAGAGGATAGAGTGTCTTGGGTGCATTAGGTCCTTCAGCATGTTGGCTGCTAATAAGAGGCGCTGGGAGTCTATGATGGGGAACCGAATTGCATGATGTTCTGTATCTTGCTGTGATGCATCTAGAAAGCGTACTTTCAATGGTGCACCTGAATAAATTATTGAGGGACAGTTTAAAAAAAAAAATGCAGGTGATGATTCAACTTGGGTATTACCACATTTTCTTGCTCTAAATTATATAATGGAAAATGCTAGGAGTATTCAACAAGATAGCACATCTCAAGACAAACCGTAAATGTTTCAGGTTGGTGACATCTCAGTAGAATTGGAAATGCATAAGTTGTAAAATGTAGAGAGATTCTGGTATTTGGAGTGGGTGATGAGTGGGATAGGAGGAAAGGATTTTTATTGCAAGATAACAATGACAAATCCCTGCTCAAATGGTGGTGGAACTTTGGAATTCTCCACTCCAAGGTCTGTGGAGCTTCAATCATTTAAAACCAAGGGCAAAAAATTAATATGAAAGAAATAAAGGGATTTAGGATTAAGGCATGTGATCAACTCAGACCTCAAAGAATTATGAAGCTGGCTCAAGGAGCTGGAATGTTGATGACGAATGGCCAAACTTCTTTGCCATTTAAATTATCGTGATCAACTCATCAAGGTTGTCCATTGTCACCCCAGCCTTGTTTGCACTGGTCATTGAACGATTAGCTCAGGCAATTTGACAGAACAAGATTAAAAGGATAAGAATTGCAGATGAAGAATATAAGATTAAATTATTTGCTGATGATGTATTGATTTATTTGACACATCCAGAACATGCTTTGAAATATTTACAAGAATGTTTAGTTCAATTTGGGGAGTTATCTGGGTATAAGGTGAATTGAGATAAGAGTGAAATATTGCCAATTTTGGAGGGGGATTATGAAGAGTGTAATATATGGTATTTTCACGATATAAAAGTGATTCAGGATTGTTTCCGCAAAACAGGACATCGCTGAAGAGCTGGCTCTGAATGGGCAACTAAAGCGGCATCATCTGCAAAGAGTAGTTCACGGACAAGTTGCTCTTGTGTCTTGATGTGAGCTCGCCATGAAGACCTTGTATAGTATAGCAGTGAAATAAAAGCTACTATTTTTTTAAATTCAGCTCAAGGAAATAGTTTCCTTTAAAGAGTAGCCAAACAAAGTAATAAAACCATTGTTCCAATCTAATCCAAAGAATCTCTGAAAAATGGGAGAATTGTTCCCAAAATTGATAATACTGCTCAGAAGAGAAACATTGAGATAGCCAAAGAATTTACTAAATTGTGCCCAGATTCTCAGCCTACGTCTCATTATCAGGTTATCTGTCCGTTTTGAAAAGGGTCATCAATACTGATCAGACAGATTTTATTAAAAATCCTATTATTATAATATGCATCAATTCTCAAATATATTTACCTTTCATTCCAACAACTGAATATGTTCTCTTGTTGGATGCCAGAAAAGCGTTTGATTGAGTGGAATGGGAATATATCATTGCCACCCTAAAGAAATTTAATTTAGTCCAATTTTTAATCAAGTGGATTAAATTATATTTAGGCCCTAGCGCTTCAATACATTCAAATTCGCAACAATAAACATTTTTAGGATTTATAGTGGAACTCAACAAGGTTGCTCCATAAGCCCTTTACTTTTTGGCCTGACTTTGTAACATCTAGCAGTTTCTTAGCATGATAGTAGAGATTTTAGTGGTGTAGAGGTAATCCTCAACTTGCAACCTACTTGAGTTATGTCCACCCGCACATAAGACCAAAAAATACTGAACATATGCTAAGATTCTTCATTAAAGGTTCATTTTTTGAAAAATTGCTTTCATCCCTTGTTAAGACGTGCAAATCCGACTTGCGATCAATCTGAGTTATGACCAATCCTTTGGTCCCAATTACGGTCATAAGTTAAGGACTACCTGTAATTAGAAATGGAATCGAACATAAAGTCTCCATATATGCAGATGACCTCTTACTTTTTATTTCCAATCTTGAGATTTCTTTACCAAGTATATTAACTTGGCTCAATTTAGTCAGTATTCGGGCTATAAAATAAATGTTCATAAAAGTGAATTATTACCTATAAAAGGGCCTTCAGCAATCTATGCTAATTCATCTTAAAATAGTTAAAGACCAATTCAAATATTTGGGAATCACAATTACAAGAAGTTGTAAAAACTTATTGAAAGAATTTTTTTAGGGTTAATTAACCAGACTAAAGAATTGTTGTCAGAATGGTCATCCTTTTGTATGACAATAATTGGACTTATTAATGCAATTAGAATGAATATTTTTTCTTAAATTTTTGTATATGTCAATCTTTACTAGTTTTCATTCCTAAAACTTATTTTAATTCACTGGATTTGATTATTTCTTCCTATTTATGGCAAGGTAAACAGCCCTCTGTGTGTGTGTGTGTCTATTTTATATACACATATATAATATATATATAATAGAGAGAGAGAGAGAGAGAGAGAGAGAGAGATAAAATCCATCTTCTAAGGACCAAAAGGAATGGGGGCTTATCTCTTTTAAATTTTAGATATTACTATTGGGCAGTCAATATATGAAATTTTTTATCACTATTACATTTTGATACCTCAGATGATTATCCTTCTTGGGTAGAAAGTTTTGTTTTTGAGTAAGTGACCATGGGAATTGTCAGGGCAGGGTGGTGGACATTGTTTCTGTGGACTTCAGCAAGGTGTTTGACAAGATCCCCCATTGTTGGCTTGTCCAAAATGTTAGAATAAATTTAATCCAAAGTGAGACAACTTGGATGAAGGGGAAATTGGGTAATGGTCAAAGGTTGCTTTTCAAATTTGAGACCTATAAACAGTCATGCCACAGTGATTGGCCCTGGATCCTTTGTTTGTCTTGTACATTAATGATATGGAAGGGAATGCAGGGGCTTGATAAGTAAATTAGTAATAACACCAAACGTTTTACTTTAATGAATAATGAGGGTTGTCTAAGACAGTGGTTCTCTTTTTTCTTTGCATTCACATACCACTTTAAGTATTCCCTATGCCATAGGTGCTCTGTGATTAGTAAGGGATTGCTTAAGGTGGTATGTGGGTGGAAAGAAAAAAGTTATAAACCACTGTTTTAATCGTACCTAATGACTTGTTATGTGCACGGTTTCATAACCCCAAAGGAAATGGGCAATGACAATTTTTCTCAAGCAAAATATTTCAGTAACAATTGGTCAAGAGCAATGATTCTCAGCTTTCCCTTCCCACTCACATACCACCTTAAGCAATTCCTTACTAATCACAGAGCACGTGACATAGGGATTAAAGTGGTATGTGAGTGGAAAGTTAGAAAGAAAAAGGTTGAGAACCACTGTCTTAGCTGGCGAAGAAAGCAGGCTACCTGTGTTGTCTTTTCCAGGAACTATGTACTTGTACCCCAAGGTCTTGCTGGTTAATTATACAAGTAACACTTTGCGCACAATAGTTGAGGGGCATCTGAACAGACAGTTAAATGTGCAGGACCGAGATATGGGATTATTGCAGATAATTGAGATTCCTTTTGATAAGTATGATAATCAACATGGGTAAAGTGGGCTGATACATCCGTTTTGATTCTGGACTGACTTTATCTAACTTTGTTGACTTGTTCTATGTTTATCACTGCTGTTCCAACCCTTGGTTAACACTGAACTGTATAGTTGAAGCAAGTCTGTCATGAACATTTTAGTTGGCTTCGGTCAGAAGTTGATAAAGCTCATTTCTGATTCACCTCCAGCAAGTTAGATTTAGAAACTGCATATTACTAACTTTACTGCTATACCTTCATGTGCTGCTAGCGAAAGAGCAAATGGAATTTTACTGCTTCTGGTGGCCATTGTGGTAACTGGTGCTTGCACTTGTCAACTTCAAGAATTTCTCATTGGGATGAAATAACTTTTTTAGAGTAAAGTGATAGTTTTAGCATTTGGCCAGAATGCAACTGAATACATTTATTTCTTCACACCCTACTCACCAAAAAAAATTACATTGCATTAATTTTGGGGATAAACAGGACTGCAAGGATTTTTCAAAATCTGCATATCCTGTTTTATAATAATTGCGATCCCTTTAACTTCATAAAGGATTTTGTGCTTTTTTTTTTCTCTACAGGAAGTTGACCAGCTTCGGATGGAACGTTTACAAATAGATGAGCAACTTCGGCAGATGTGCGCAGGTTTAAGGACCCCCGCAAACCGTTCTGACAAAGAAAGGGGCTATTCAACAGATGAGAGCACAAGTTACTTGCGTGGGGGAAGACCTTATGGTAGTCGAGGGCGTGGCAGGCGAGGCCCAGGTTATGCGTCAGGTATAATCTTAAATTGTCCACTCCTAGTTTGGGAGAAAAAAATATTTTTGGTTTTTTTTTGTTTGGGATTCACTTTTTTTGCAGCTTTTTTCAAAAAAAAAGTTTGCTTTTTCAATTTCTCACTAACTACAAGATTTTCAAACCATTTTTCAAATTCATGAGATCGAATTTGGATTCTCCTCCTGAATATTAGTGGCCTGAAGGAGAGGCAAAATGTAAAGAATTCCAAGTTTGCCTGATGACACGTAAACAAATGGAAGAGCAGGTTGTCATAATGATGGTATTTTGTAACTTAAATTTAAAAATGTGTACAATAACTTTTATCGCTGGGTTAAAAGAGTGAAACCTGGACAAATCAACTTAATAGAGATACACTGAGGGGCTTAGGGTGGACAGCCAGCACTATTTTCCTGGAGTAACAAGAGCAAATCCCTGAGGACATTCTATTTAAGGTGATTGGAAGAAAGTTTAGGGGAGATGTTGAGGTTTTTTTTTATACTGAGGAGTGGTGGGTGCCTGGAATGCATTGCTGTGGGGTGGTGATGGAGTCTAGTACAGCTGGGACATTCAAAAGACTGAGATAGGCACATGTAGAGGATTGTGGTTGTGATAGAGGATTGTGGTTGTGATAGAGGATTGTGGTTGTGATAGAGGGAGAAATTAGAAAAATAGAGGATTGTGGTTGTGATAGAGGGAGAAATTAGATTGTTTCGGTGAAGGTTTTCATTGGTCAGCACAACATTAGCTGAAGGCCCCCTCCTGTAATGTTCTATGTTCAAATATGAGAAACTGGAGTGAAGTACTGTACTTGAGCACAGTCAAAAGGGAGACTGTTATCTAAATGGAGACCGAAGTACAGTGAGATATAGGTATTCTTGTACAATGATTGCCAAAGATTAGCAAATGGGTGCAGCAAGTGGTTAGGAAGTCGATTATCATATTAATCTTTATTGCCAGAGGTTTGGAGTATGGAAGTGGGGAAGTATTGTGTAAGGTATTGGGGAAATCACAGGTATACTGCATACAGTTTTGGTCCCCTTGTTTAAAAAGGGTAAACCAGCATTGAAGGTGGTCTAAAAAGAGATTCATTAGGTTAATTGGTATGCAAGGGTAATCCTTTCATAAATATCTAAAGAACTTGGATCCATATTCTTTTAGAATTTAGAAGAGACATAACCTTATTGCTAATGACCAAGTAAATGTCAAGATGTTTCCACCAGTGGGATTATCTTGATTAGAAAGCAAGGCAGTGGTCATTTAAAACTTGGATGCACTGAAAAAAACCTCTTGTAATGGTGTGAATCTCTAATATTCTACCTTGGAGCATTGTGGAAGCTCGAACATTGGAGGTATTTAAAGTGATAGATTTTTAAAATATGGGAGATTTGAGGGCTATGGGAAGTGCCACAAACTTCCCATACCATTTATATTAGATGTGGCCTGAGACATGTCAACTGTGATTGTATTGAATAACAGAACAGTCTTGAGGCGCCAAATGGCCTACTCCTGTTTTTTTTTTATTTGCCCTGCCGATGACTAGGATCTGCTATCCTTTATAGAAATCAAATTAGGGGTAAAATTGGGGCAGGAGGAATTTTGGATTGTGAATGTTGATGTATGGCTTTCATAGTTGTATTTCTTTTAAAAGAGAGCTAGAACAGTGTGAGAAGAATTGTCAACAAAACTATTCAACAATGACTCTTGGCGAGATAACTTTTGTTTTGAAAAGTTTAATGTATCATTTCAGAGCTGAGTTGTGATCAGATCCAAATACTATTCCTGAAATGAAGGTCATTGTTTATTTCAGTTGCTTAAATTGTATTCAGTAATAAACTTATTACATTTCATTTACTTTCCATTATCTTAATAATTTTTCCCCTTTCTCGTTTCGAAGGTAACAACTCTGAGGCATCTAATGCCTCTGAGACAGAATCTGAACACAGAGATGAGCTAAGTGATTGGTCGCTGGCCCCAACAGATGAAGAGAGGGAGCCATATTCACGTCGAGGTGATGGTCGCAGGCGTGGCAATGCCGGGCGTGGACGTGGTGGAGGTCGCGGTCGTGGGAGTAATAAAAATATGTCAGCGACTTCAGGTAAAATGGCCACACATTGTTTTGTGACTGTCCTTCTCTGTATGAAGAATATCAACTCTTCTCAAACTTGCAGACTTGTTCTGGTCAAGGTATTTCTTCAAAGAAGTATGCTTCCTTGAAGGGCTCAGGCTGGAAATGTTGATTATGCACCTTTACATTCTGTGGATACTGCAGGACCTGCTGTGTTCCTCTAGCATTTTTTAAATGTTGACACAATGTTTTATCAGTTTGTGGCTTGGTCATTTAAGTTTAGATTGTCATTAAAATCTAAATAGCACTTTTATGTTTTGATTGCAATATGTATCCTTGTCTGTTAAAGTGAGTTTTTTTTTTACCAACAAAGAGATGAAGCTTGTGTATATACAGCTGACTAATACTGTTAACTTTCAAACTAAGCAGGTTATGATATTTTTAATTGTGGAGGAGTAAGAGCATCTTGCTGAGAACTGAATATATTCTTTGTGTATGTGTGTGCATATATGTTTGTACGTGTTCATTCAGGCCATCACATACTATGATCTGCAGTCCTGACTCCCAATCTAGGATGACTTCAATTTTTTTCGGGTTTTTTGGTGTTTTAGATGAATACTTGAGGGCAGACATCCGTAAACGCAATTCGTCAAGAGACTCGAAGACTGGAACAACGGACAGCTCATTGGAGGTAGCCTTTCGGTTATGGTTTTTGTTTGCATAGTTGAGATTTGTCTGCCCTGAGATACAGTTTGGAAGGATTATATTTAGCTATTAAATGGGTTTGAAACTAATTCTATCAAATTACACCTCCAAGTGTTGATCTTTGAGGAAAGAAAGCTGCATTGCAGCTGATTTTTTTAATTAAAAAATTTGCATATACAAATTGAAATGTTAAATAAATCCAATGGATTAGGATTTGTATTTCAAGGTTCCTCTATTGTACGTCAATACACAAAATTTGCTTTCTTTTGTTTGCCCATAAAGCCCACTCAGTGTTGCCACAGGTCCATCATCTCTACAAAGAAGAGAAAGAAGCAAGAGAATCCCTTCAAAAGCATGGTCTGTGGATCCTGCCACCTCTCCCAATGCTGCAGCCTCTTGTTTTCTGTAAACCTCTGTTACTGCACAACTTCCTGTCTGGTTCAGAATGAGCATCCAAATCAACCTCAGCCCCTGGTTCCAAACTCCAGAAACAATTAGGAAGCTGTCAGCACCCGTGGCCCTTTGGGAGCTCTGCTCACCATCAGCATCCTCACAATTTCCAGTTAATATCTGGTCCCACGAGTCTGTCTCCTGCAGCATTACACGAGATTGGCCAAAGAGCCCTTTGCTGGACCACTCCTGCAATCTCATGTCCTGTAAGCTCTCCTCCCAGAATCAGTATGGTGGTGTTTTACTGGTCTGGTGTCCTGCGCCTACGCGCTGCTCCCTTGAGGCCTGCAACTCTCATAGTTTGGACTGCCAAGCATGAGCACTGCAGTCTTGGGCAGGGATCTCTGTGGGTTCTCTAAACAAAAAGGCTGCTGGTCCCATTCTACAGGTGGTTTAAATCTGTATGTCCAGACAATAGGATTCCACAGGCAAGCACTGGAAGTCTTGTCTCCGCACCCTGCTCGTGCAGGTCTGCAACGGCATCGACATTTTTGTTGGTCGAAGTGACAAGAAGGAATATGCCCTTGTTGACCAAAAAAAATTGTGTAATGTTAGAACATACCTATGCTCAACAAATTATCGTAAAGGAGGCAAGCAAGTTGGGTGCTACTGAAGATGGTTTGAGATAATCGAGGAAGATTTTGGAAAATGGAAGCACTGAGCAGAACAAGAGTAGCTAGCTTGTGGAATGTAAGTGCGTGCATTCAGCATTGCGTGTAAGTGTAAAAACGGGATCATGAGCATGTGGCTGGAAAGATGGTGCCAAGAGAATAGCTTAAGTTCTGGTACTTTGGAATGATTTTGTGGCAAATGCAACAGGACAGGGACCCAATATCTTCAGAGAGGCTTTGCTTGTTCTTTTGGGGAAGCTTAAAACTAAATTGGCAGAGCTGGGAACATGAAAAGTGTTATAGGAGGGAAGGAAACAGATATACTGTATAAAAGCATGCAGATACAGAAAACTTGAGAAAAATCTGTTAACAATACTATGCAAAAATAAGTTTTAAAAAAATTATTTCAAGCTACAGTAAAGGACTTAACAGAAATTAGTCATTAGCAAGGTGGATAACGAGGTGGAGGATTTGTTGTAATTCATGGGTGTGATCAAACTGCTATTGTGGAAATGTGGGGGCAGGGTGACCAATTATAGAAACTAGTTATTTCAGGGAATTCAACACACAGAGGATAGACGTGATGATGTCAGCACAGGACTGAGAAGGGATCTTGGCTGGGAGGGTTAGAATTAGTTTGGGTAAAGTTAAGATGCAGAAAGGGGCTGAAAACGTTGGAGAGACTTGCTTAGAGACTTCCAAATGATACTGGTTATATAGGGCTCAGTGCAAGTAAGAAAATTGGAGGTGTGCCACAGGATATTGAAGGGACTTCAGTCTACAGACTGGACAAATTCAAGTTGGTACAGGAAGATGAGTTCCCAGAATAAATAGGATGGATCCCTAGTTCAAGAACCAAATAGGAACCAGTTGTTTTGCATGGGTACTGTATCTTTGGCTTGGCTTCACGGACGAAGATTTATGGAGGGGGTAAAAGTCCACGTCAGCTGCAGGCTCGTTTGTGGCTGACAAGTCCGATGCGGGACAGGCAGACACGGTTGCAGCGGCTGCAGGGGAAAATTGGTTGGTTGGGGTTGGGTGTTGGGTTTTTCCTCCTTTGCCTTTTGTCAGTGAGGTGGGCTCTGCGGTCTTCTTCAAAGGAGGTTGCTGCCCGCCAAACTGTGAGGCGCCAAGATGCACGGTTTGAGGCGATATCAGCCCACTGGCGGTGGTCAATGTGGCAGGCACCAAGAGATTTCTTTAGGCAGTCCTTGTACCTTTTCTTTGGTGCACCTCTGTCACGGTGGCCAGTGGAGAGCTCGCCATATAACACGATCTTGGGAAGGCGATGGTCCTCCATATAATCTACTTGTAAAGGGTCTCCTCTGAAAATTAATCTTTGTGTAATAAAATGTTTCAGTTCAATCTGAAACCAGGAATTTCCATTTTTTGAAAGGAAACTGAATGTATGAAGGGAAGGTTTGCTGGTTAGACTGGAAATACTGGAGATAAGTTGATGACCAATATCCAGCATTTAGGTATATGAATTGCAATAAATATGCATTCCTGTTAGCTACAGATATACTCAAAGAAGAGTGGTTCAACTATGGATTGCAGGTAAATTCAAGCAATTTCTAAATCCAAGGAAGGAATGTATTGTCACTAAAAAAAGTAGTTTAGATGATGTTTAGGTGAGCTCAGTAATGGATGCCAAGAAATAACAGAAAGGAAAATAGGGTAAACACACGAAACACAAAATCTGACCATAAGAAATGTTATAGCCATATAAATAGGAAAAGATGGCCAAAGAGAGATGGGAGAATCTATAAAGCTGAATAAGGAGGCTTTGGGGGAAATAAACTGATGCTTGGCATGTGTGTTTCCAGAAAAAGTCACAAGAGCCTGCCAGAAATGCAGGAGAACCAGTGGCGCAGTGGAAACGGTGCTGTACAATGCAAGTTCAATATTGGCCTCCAATACCATCTGTGTGGAGCTTGCTCATTTGTTCTGTGGCTTGTGTGGTATCTCGCTGGGTGCTCCAGTTTCCTGCCATTGGCCAAAAATCTGGTTGAGTTTCAGGGGAATCAGATGGAGTGGACACGTGACAGAGATGCTTAGCAGGAAAAAGGGCAGTGGAATTAATAGAATCAGTCCAGTTTGCAAGATCAATGTGGGTTTAAGATTGGAATATTACAAAATTGATCCCATTTGACCTCTTAGATTTTTATTGGCTACATTTGGATCATATGATTTTCAATGAGATCCCACGTAACTGAGCAAAGCCAGGGTACATGGAATGGGTGCTTATATTGCAGCATAAATTCAGAGTTGGTCACTACGTAAGGCAATGTTGAAATGAGCAGGTCCTTTGATTTGCAAGCTGTGACCAGTAAGTTACCAGAGTTCAATGGTGAGGTCCCCAAGATTTAATGATCTCTTTCATCAAGGAAGTTAAAGGTTTCAAATTAGCTGGTCATACAAATTTGAGATTGCAGAGACTTCAAAGTTGAAATAGACCATATATGTTTGTGGCAGATGGAATGAAATATGGAAAAATGTGGGATTATCTGCTTTGATGATGTTCAAAAGGATCTGGGTGTCAAAATTTCACTCGGAACTGCAGATGGCACTTCAGAAACTAAAGAGGACCATAGCTGAAATATTGTGTACAGTACAACTCCAATTATCTGAAATGGTTGGGACAGGACCTTCATCAGATAAACATTTTTTGGAGAACTTTTTTTTTAAAAACAGCCAATAGCAACTGCAAATAGCTTGTAAGAGTATTTAAATAACAAGGGAAGACTTTTTAAGCATTAAATGATGTTTAATTCTCACCAAAAAAAAAATGCTTGATGCTGCCGATCACTGAACCGCCCCACCGAGGGGCCCGCTACTGCCAGGAGGTTGCACTTCTTGATGATGTTGGGACAAGAGATTATTCCGACTGCTTACTGGGAGACAGTGGCACACAATTTGAGAGGGAAAGTTGGAGAGAAAATTCAATAAGGGAAGGTAAAGAAGGAAAGATGGGAGGGGGGTGGGTGGGGGGGGGGGGAAAGTTACCTGAAACGAGAGAATCATCATTCTAATTTCATGTTGGATGAATTTTTTTTTCAACCTGTGAGGTCAGTTTGGCTCCAAAAAAATAATTCTGATAAATGTGGGTTTCAGATATCCTCGTTTATCCAAAAAAATTTTTAAAATGTCAGATAATGGGATTTTGGATAATGGGAATTCTACTGTACTAATTTTGACTCTGAATCCTGGGAATTCAGGTCTGCCACATGAACAGAAATGTAGACACAACTTTTTTAGAGTTTAGCAGAATTGGGAGATGAACTTGTTGAAGCATACACAATTCTTGAGCTGGGCAAGATAAATGCAGAGAGAAATATGAAGTGAGGAAAACTCTTCAGTCAAACACTCAAAAGCTGTTACTACATCTTTGGCATTCACTTCTCTGGAGGGTTGCAGAGCTTCATCCGTTGATTGTAATTTTTAGAGTTCAGATTTGTAGATATTAAGAAATCGGGGAATATGGATTGTGTAGGAGCACGAGGTTGAAGAATAGCCGTGATTGAATGGCAGAGCAGGATCAAGGGGCAAAATGGATTCCTGGTCCTAGTTCTTGCGCTTTAATCTGACCCAGCAATTACACCACCAATTTCAGTCGTGACTTTACATTGCTTTCATTTTACATAACTGCCAATCAAAAACCAACTGCTTGTTTTTAGGTTTATTTTCTTTTGCATGCAGATCTAATTGTGTGAGATTTCTGCATGTGTAAGTAAATTAAAAGAATGTTACAATTAGTGATTGCTTCTGAGAGAATAGTGTTCCCACCTCCTCTCCTTGTAAAATGTCACAAGTGTTATTCTGAAGGAGTGAGTCAATGCCAGCCCATTTCCTGGCAGGGTTTCTGACATAAAATTTGGAATTCAGGTTTGCTGAAAAAAAGTGTGAACTGATAGGCTTGGGTTAAAGAGAATGTTGTATGCAGGCAAGCTTGCTCATTCTTCAACTTGACATTTTTCTTTGCATTGTCTTCAATCTAGTTTCCACAGGAGCAAGTGATATTTATCAATTCACTTGTTTGTAACAGAGGGAATATTTAACCTGTCCAGTCAAGGGTAATTGTAAGGGTGATGAAGAGAGCAGAAACAGATAGCTTCATTAGTTGATCAGGTTATTCAATTTTGGCAGTTCATGAGAAAGATCCAAACTAGTTATGGAATTTATTTGTTCTCATGTCTGTACAAAACTGTGAAGCTAGGAGCTGATGCAGCAGTGTAAAACATTGTCAAGAGTTTCTCCTTTCCCTTACTGACAACTGTCATTCTTTCGTACCTACTGATCATATTAGGTAAATTTACTTCACCAAGTTCTCAAAGCCTGAAAGGTTATTTTTGTTATTATTTTTATTTCAAAGGAGGTTATTTCACCTGTCAAGTGTGTGGTCTGGGTTATGATCCCACAATCAAAATTTACTTAAGTTATGAATTAACAGTTTATTTTTTCTTGTGTTTTTACTGAAAATTATTTTCTAAAATTGCATAGTATTTCTAAGTGACAAAGCAGTCTAGTTGTACACAATCAAAATTGAATAGTTTTTGCATTTTTATAAAAATATTGACTCATAAACAATGTAATGATTTTATTTCCAATGGGTTGTTTGAACTTTATTGCCTTTGGATTTTAAAGCTTATTACCTTTCTTCCCTTATGTTTTGCTGGCACTTCCAAGATTGGGAAACAACAATATGGGGAATCACAGGTATGGCTGAACTGGCAAGATACTACATTCTAGTACAGCATGGCATGAGTGCTTGAAATAATCCTGTGAATTCTGTCAAGATGCACATTGCTGAAGTGGATAATACACAAGAGTCCACACCTTGGTGGGGTGATTGAGACATGAATTTGAGGAGGCTTTTAAATGTGAGGAAGTAATAATGCAGGAAGTTCTCATAAAAGGCTTTTCTTCTGCTTATGGAGCAGACATGGCAGGGGCACACATACAAGGGCCATGTGAAGCAGGCAGCAATTGGGAAAGTGGATTTTGGTGTCAGCAGGAAGTGAAGGATTGGTAAAGTTTTTCTATTGGGCTATGGAAGAGCCAAACCCGATCATCAGAGATGAAGATGGTATTTGTCAGGCAAGTGAAGAGAGTTCATTTTAAAAGTTCAGTAACTTGAGCAAAAAATAGGAAATAAGCCAAAGTGTCAAGATTTTTAGAACTATACATAAATAGAAAGCAAAACCTGCTTGTGATTGAGTATTATCAGATTTTTTTTCTGACCTTAATGTTGCTAAAATACCTGCAAAACCATTTAAAGTTATTCTGCCAACTTAAGTCGGAATAAATGTTGGTATCTTTCTGCCAACTTAAGTTCCAGTGTTCTGATTTTGATGCAGGTCCAATGTTCTGTGCAGCATTTAGTTTCTGAACACTTTCTGATTTGTTTCAGATCAGAACTGACAGCAATAATGAAAGGAGTATCACGATGAAAGCTTCACACAGCCCAAACGTTTTTGGTGAGAGCACTCGACAACGCATCGGCAAGGAGCGGACTCCAAAGAAAGAGAAACCAGAGACTTGTGCAGACAACCAGCAAGTGATGGTGAACGGAGTATCTTAAAGCGCGTACCTGCAGAGTGATATTCTCTCTTAATTTCCTTTCATTAACCATACAAACCAGATGCTTACATGTCACTTAGAGAAAACTATTAGGCCAAAGACATAAAACTCATTTGTGCATAACTGATGCACATGGTCCACTTTTGTCTTTTGGTGGACAGGTGGGACATTTGTGAAGTCACCATTTTCATTTCACTTAGCAAACTCCTTTTTGAAATAAAATAAAAGTATATTGTTTGATCTGTGCCTTCAATATAACTTGCCAGAAGGGGATAACCTTACTATAGTTGCAGAAATCAGGGAAGCTAAATGAGCAGAAGACAGTAACAATGTAAAATACATGTATGTAGATAAAGTGTGGTTAAATACCGGGGAACCTTTACAGAAGAATGCATGCTTTTCATGATTTTCCTTATATATGCATCTAGTTGAACAGTAAAGGATCAGAAATCCTTGCACTGAAGTTTGTATGGCATTGATTGGTCAGTGTGGGAGGGCACTTATTTCTTTACATCTCTACATTTGATGTATAAGAGTAAATGTAAAGAATTAAATAGTGTATTGTTTGAAAGGCATCTAATGCCTGGAGATTGTTGCCAAACCGATGATTTGTAGTTATTTATTTTTGGGAATGTACAGTATTTGGGGAGGGGGAAAGCTTTGTTTATGTACCTGTCCACTATGGGCTATTGTGTTAACTTAGTATAGATGATTAACAAAGGTAGATTGACCTTAACAGTGTATGATCTGCAATGAGGCAATATTTTTCTCTGTACATAGTAGTGAAAAGAAATAATTTGGTTTTATGTTGATATTGTTCGGTTGAAGTGCAATATATTTTGTATGCAAGCAGTTTCAATTAATAAAGTTTGATCTTCCTCTGCTGTCTGTCAGGTAAAAGTTACTTCCTTCTGATTTGCTAGTCGCAGTTTGAGTTCGAGACCATTTTTAATTACTTAATTAGCTAAATTAATTCAACCAAGATTTATTTGCCCGTTGATTGCTGATTTGGTGAATTTCCCTAGTAAAGTTATGAAATGTTATGTATGTAGTTACAATGGTTTAAAAAATGACAAGATCTGTTGTGTATACAAAATTTGCAATATTTTCTAATCTATTCCTTTCCCTTGGAGTCTTTTTAATTGTGCATAAATCAGTGGAAAGTGCAATGAGTTACATTGCTATTGAGGTAAGAATGGAGGAGAACTTAAAAAGTCATTTGTGTGAGAAAATAAGTCATTAATCAGGTTTTGTTAGTCATAGTTTTAAAACAGAAATGGGGCATTCAATCCAATTTGTGAACTGACCAAGTTCTCTCATTCCATTTTGCCAACTTTTGGGCCATAAACTTCAAAGCCTTTCCTGTCCTTGTAGCTCTTTAAAATGTTGCAGTTGTACCCAACCTCACCATTTCCTGTGGCAGCTTGTTCCTTATACCCACCATTTGTGTGAAATAGATGCCCCTCTAGTTCTTTTTAAAGCTTTCTGCCTTCACCTTAAATCTATGTCTTTTAGTTTAATATTCTTCTATGTTGGGAAAAGGGCAAGTCTGCTTTATCTGTGCCATTCTTAATTTTATAAAACTCTTAGATTTCCCCCTTGAAAATTGGATGAGGTCTAAGTCATGTATACAGTTGGCTAACATTTGATACACCAGTTGGCTAACATTTGATAAGAGGGCTCCCTGTGATTGGAATTAAATTTATGAAAATGTACAGTATGTTTAACGTTTATGCCCATCATTGTTTTTAGGCATGCTAATCTTCTATTATCCATACCAGAAAGAGTGAAATCACTCATTTCTCTTAATCTTAGCAGCATCTAAAAACATTTTCAGTATTCCAAATAAAACCAGAACACAACTCACAATCATTGCTGTCATTTTTTTTTCTGAACAGATGGATGCTTTATACAACCAGAGTTTGATGCGCAGTAGTGTTCTCCAATTAGCATCACAAGCTCTGCTCTTACCTGGTGTGGTTCCCTCATTTAGTTCTAAACATGCACTCTCTCTCCCTCTCTTTTTGGCATCTGTCTGAAACAAAATCAAACTGCTTGTGATCTTCATGTCATATTTGATTGCAAAAAGTCCTTGTACAGTACATGGACAGCTGTATTATAATAATAATGACCCAGTTTACCTCTTTCCACCCTTTGTAAATATGAGCTCATCCATGACCCTGCTGCCTGAATCCGAAGTTTCTGACATATGCTGGTTCTTTAAATTCTGTCCATAAAGCAACTCTGAGAATCCATCCTGAACCTCCCATTAAAAATTGTGACCATCTTTTGACGTCTGTCCCACCATCTCTCAAATTAGATGTGAAGTTGTAGATTGGAAAAGGTGCAGAAGAGATTCACTAAGATGTTGCCAGGATTAGAGTATTGAGGTTTTGGGAATGAGTTAATAGGCTAGATCTTTATTTTCTGGAGCATAAAGGCTGGAAATAAATTAAATCTTTAGCCTTTTTTAAACTGTTACAGTATGGACCAGGATGAACGGCAGGTTTTTTTGTTGTAGATCTTTACCTCCTGATGACGCTGCATGTCCTGCTAAGTTTCTCCGGCACTTCGATGTTTTGGTGATTTTGATGCAAGATTTTTTAAACCGTTACAGTATGGACCAGGATGAACGGCAGGTTTTTTTTTGTTGTTGTAGCTCTGTACCTCCTGATGACGCTGCTCATCCTGTTAAGTTTCTCCGGTACTTCGATGTTTTGGCGATTTCGATGCAAGATTTTTTAAACCGTTACAGTATGGACCAGGATGAATGGCAGGTTTTTTTTGTTGTAGATCTTTACCTCCTGTTGACGCTGCACGTCTTGCTAAGTTTCTCCGGCACTTCGATGTTTTTGCGATTTTGATGCAAGATTTTTTTTAAATCACTGCCTCACGAAAAGAAAACAAGAATTTGTGCTCAAACTCCTGGAGTGAAATTGAACTGACACTGTCTTTATTCAAACATTGAGTGTATTGCATACATGGCTCCAGGTGAGTTCAACAGGAGGATTGTTTCCAGTCGATAATTTTTCATCAGAGCTATTTTATTTTTACTTTGAATTTCCATTCTTGAAAAACTAAAATAAAAACTACAAAAATTCTTTGTTTGGTTTATTGACAGTATTCAATTCCCTCTCTCTAAAATTATGCGTTAAGTCTCCCCCTTTGCCTTTGAGAAAGACTCAGTTACTTTGATGTATTGGATATTGAGCTAGCCTTCATTTAAATATCTGCAATCCGTTTCAATCGCTGAGATCTTAATGTTCCAAGTGAATGGAAAAGTCAGGCCAGACTGAGCTGCTTGGCACTAAAATAGTTTCCTCCTGGGTGATGGGAAGAATGGAATTAAATTTTGTGCTCGTTTGCTATGGGAAGAAACAGTGACCCATGTAATTGATTTCTCTGGAGGTTTTCAACATTAAACAAATTGCTGCAGTTAACCACCCTTCCACTGAATGGATCAAAAGCAAATAGGATCCTGAATTTCATGGAGCAATAAGGATTTTTTTTTTTAAAGTTGCATTGAACCTTTATTTTAAAATGAGCCCAACTGGAATGGTGCATCTAATTATGCTTAGTGCTTTTCGCTAACGAAGTGATTGATCCACAAAAGCTTCACTAGAATAGTTCCAGAGATTATCAATTTCAGCTGCAAGGCTAAACTGAAGAAGCGTTGTTAAGAGTTTGCTTCATATGGGGTTTGAAGAGCCAGCATTGTTTCAAATGGCTGTAAGAATTCTGATTTCACCCTCAAAAACTTCCAATTTATTAAGTGGTTTTCACTTTGAATGATGCTTCACCCTCTCCATCACACCAGGTTTCCAAATAGATAAGGGTTTTAGGATGGTGCAGGTATTGTTCCACCCGCATCCCTTCAGCGACGTGTGTTTGATCCTGACTTGACAAGGTATCTCCGGAGTTGGCATGTTCCCTTCAAGTGTTATCTGGTTGCTCCAATTTTCTCGCACGTCCCCAAAATGTGTTAGTATGTCAACTTGTGATCGTGATTTTTTTTTCTCTCTATAGACAGACTAAGATAATTGGGCATGTGCGAGAAACTATATTACTGGAAAATAAGAGGGAAAATTAAGTAGGTGGGCAACTGAGAGCCAGCATCAATTTGATGGGCTGAATGGCCTCATGAAGCCCAGACAGTGGGAAATGTTCTTCAACCCACACTGTTTTATTCTCTCCCCCCCCCCCCCCACGTGTCCACGTCAAATATCCCCATCTAGAATCAATTTAAATAAACTCGTTAATTCAAAATCGACATGTCTTTGGGCTGCGGATGGGAATCCACGCGATTGGAATTGGACGGGCCAGATTTGAGCCCGGGTTGCTGGACCTGTGAGCCAGCTGTGCCTCTTATTTTGTGGGGTGGGGGGGGGGGGGGGGAATTAAACATATCCAGTGTATTGAACAAAGAAAGTGAGAGGGAGGAGTACCAGTTGCAATGATATTTAGGAGAGTGAAGTCCACTCCTCCACCCCCTCCTCCACCAGGCAGAGTCCTGGAGTGAAATGGTCCTTCCAGCCCATCCGCTCCCTCTCCTGGACCTGACTTGACCTTCAGCGCTCTCCCCAACCTCTCTCCCCACTTGTCCACTCTCTCCTTTCATGTAGTCTCAAAACGTCCCGTCCCGAAACACGGACTGGCCTCCCCTCTCCCTGACCCGCTGGGACCCTCCTTCCCAGCCCATGGCTTTGACCGATCGCGGCCGAGCGACACTTGCCGGTCAGAATTCTCGCTCTCTGGCCGGGTTTTACGTTAAGCTCCGAGGGGAATCGCCCTCGTCGTCACTTTAAGCTATTGTGAAGTCACTTGGGGCAAAAGGCGAGGGCGCCTGGAAAGTGCGGCTTGTACCCTTTGATCAAGTTGCCTGGCCTTTGATTCAGAGAATTACGTGGACGGGTCTGAGTCCTGGAGACCCCAGTTGATCCTCTGCTCCCAGCAGAGAGGTTCCAGGTGGGTGCTGAAGTCTGAGGGCAACCAAATCTCACTAGAAGCGAAATAGAATCCTGCAATCTTGGGCAAGCAAAGAGCTGCTGAAGTCGGGCAGCTTCCAAGGGTACACATGGTTAGTTCCGGCTGGGACCTCTTATCGACAGTCTCCAGTTTCTCGTTCCAAGCGAAAAGAACGAATCAGAATTTATTGTCCTGAACATGACACGAAATTAGTTGAGTTGGAGCAGGATTAGAGGTGCAAAATAAATTATTTCTGCAAAAGGACCACTTCCTAGTGGTTCATTGTCCATTCAAAAATCTGCTGGTGGTGGGGAAGAAGTGGATCTGTACCTGGTCCTTTTCAGGCTCCTGCACCTCTTTCCAGTGTGAAGAGGGTCCTTGTGGGTAGAGGCTACTTCACCAAGATGCCACTTCTTGTAGATGTCCACGATGGAGTGAAGTCTGACGCCTGTGATGGCGTTGGCCGAGTTCACAACTCTCCGGGCTTTTCCTGTCCTGTGCACTGGCACGTCCATACCAGACAGTAATGAGTAAAGTTCAATAATGAGTAAGTGAAAAATGTTTGTGATGTCAGCTTCCTACAATCATTCATTGGTATTTAATGTCATATTTTGAAATGCGCTGACCTAGTAAATACTGATGATACTGTGGTCCACAATCTTGTCAAACTTATTTTTAAAAATACTACCAATAGTCCCTGAAAATATTTAAATTGATAGTAATTTCTACGATTTACAAATCATTAAAATTCCAGAGGTGTCACAAATGCTTGATATTAACTAAATTATCTTAAATAGCTGTCACTGCATTTTAACTTCAGGGTGTCTTCATTGTCCTTCTGGACTTCCTTTTTCAGATTAGATGTTAAAATTGTGATCCTGAGCAAAACACGATATGCTGGAAGAACCGGCAGGCCAAATGATGTCAGTGCGAGAGAAAGAATGGGCAATGCTTTGGGCCACAACCTTTCGTCAAGACTGAGTGTCTGTGTAATGGGGACAGGGCCACTGGGGGAAATGGGGAGGAGTGAATGAGGGGCTCACAAAACTCCTGTCGAAGAGAAAACTCATTTCCAGCATTTTCTGTTTAGTTCCAATTTCTAGTATTTATGGGTTTTTTTTTACAGTCTGACGATTTGAAATTAGATTGATGGACTTGTTCAAAGTCAGATGGAAAATGCATCTTTTAAAGCATTATCTCTTTCTACCACAATTGATGTTAAATTTAGTGAGGACGTGACCAGAATTATTGTGTTGATGTGATCCAGAGTTCTCTGAAGAGTGCTATGGATACTGAAGGATTGAAATTAAAGACAAAAGAGATCAGCAGGTGTCTGTGGAGAGAAAAACTGCGTCAGCCGTTCAGGAGTTTTCGAGTTTGAATGGTCAGGTCCTTTCTGTCTGAGTAATGGAGTTGAACCAAAATAAAGTTGTGAACTCCTGAATGAGTCTCAAACCAGGAAAATAATGTTGCTTTTGAACACATTGAAGTATAATCAAAACTATCACATCTCCACCCATTAATGAAAAGCAAGCTCTACAGCAAGCTCCCACAAAGAGCTTTAATAATGTTGATTGAGGGTTAAATTGTGTCTTTTGCACAAGGTGTGCCTCCTCTACTCTTGAGTGCACAAGAGCTATGGGATCTTTCTCATCCATGAATCAGTCAGACTGGCTGTGGAGTGTTAACCTCCTCCACGAGCTAGCTCCATCTGCCAAAAAATTAGTGCTCTGTTAGGTGGGACTTGAATTCACAGCCTTCTAACTCACAGGCACTATATTGAGCAGGGCATAATATCCTGAATTAGTTAATCTATTTGTATTCAGCCATGTTCAGAACTTAGAGTTGTTTTGCTCACTGCTCAACAATGTCTCCATAGTTGCCTGAAGACAATACAATAACATTTACAATAATGAGAGGTTTTTCTCAAGATTCTAAGATTCATTTATCATTGCATAATAATACATTAAAATATGCTATTAAAATATACAATCTCCGTGTTGTATGTGATGCCATTAGTATTGCCCAGCGCCCTTTCGGTCAGTACAAGTGAAAGAGAAGCAAAAGTTCTCATGTACATAGTACAGATGCATGGAAATAGGTTATATTCAAGCTTAAGTATTTTGCATTGTTTTAGAATTTTTTTTTCCCTTTCTCAGGAATGGACTTCTAATGGGTCTTATTTCGGTGATTGGTTTGGCTTTACTGCTGATTGCTTCCACATACATCACAACTAGTAAGTATGTTGTTTGCATTAGGATGAGTGTCACATTGAATTATCTGAAATTGTGTCATCGGTACAAGTGATTTTTTTTCCCAAAGGTAACCAGTGTTAACTCTTAACTGCCACCTCAGATCGGGGACAACCAGAGATACACAATAAGGAATAGTATTACCAGAGACATCCATATGCCAAGAATAAGTCAGATAAAGAAACATTTGAGATGCATCCCAGCAAGGCATTAAATTCTGCATTCAAGCTGAGGTGAAACAATGGCTCAAAGCTTTTGTGGTAGATAATTTAATTTAAATAAAAATCAGAATCTCATGCAAACAACTGGACTTTTCATTTATAAATGCCCAAAAGTGCTTCAAATGCACAATAACAAGCATGCTGAGGGAATAACAGGAAGGACAGGCAAAATAGAGTCAGTGGTCAGTGGATGTAGCTTACTTTGATTTCCAGAAGGCCTTTAGCAAGGTGTTGCGCGTGAGGTTGCTAAGCAAGATAAGAGCATGATATTACAGGAAAGATATTGGCATTGAGATGGATTGGCTGACTGGCAAGAGGCAGAAAGGGGGAATAAAAGGGGCTGCTAGTGATCAGTGGTGTCTGCAGGGCTTGGTGTTGGGACCACTACTTTTGATATTATATGTTAATGATTTCGATTATCCTAAGCAGCCTGTTCCAGACACGCTCTCTGTTATAAATTTGCCCCACAAATCTTTAAACTTTCCCACTCTCACCTTAAATATATATGCTCTAATATTTATACCCTGGGGAAAAATACCAACCATCTACACCATCACCTCTTCTCATAACTTTATAAAACTCTATTAGATCTCCCCTCAGCCTCCGACACTCCAGAGAAACCAACTCAGTTTTGTCCACCCTCTCCCCATAACCCATACTGTCTAACCAGGTAGCATCCTGGTAAATCTCTTCTTTACCCTTCCCAAGTACTCCACATCGGTCCTCTATTGGGGAACCAGACTGCACACAGTACTCCAAGTGAACTCTAACAAAAGTTTAAAATATCTGTAACTTCCTGACTGATGTCCTGAGGTTTTGAAGTGTTGCTGCAAAGTAGAAGCAAGGAAGTTTAATTTAATTTAGACATACAGCTTAAAAAGCAGGCCCATGAGCCCATGCCACCTAAACACCCCAATTAACTTATAATCCCCATATCATTTGGGGGGTAGGAGAAAACCGGAGCACCGAAGGAAATCCACGCAGACTTGGGGAGAACATACAAACTCCTTACGGATAGCACCAGATTCAAACCCAAGTCGCACTAACTGCTACGCTAATTGTGTTATTTACTTGTATAAGATTTTAATTAAAGAGCTGTATCTTGCATAAAAGTGAGCTACCGCTTTTGGTGGGTCTCAGTTGGATGTGACCGGCAATCTACTCTGTTAAGGGTCCATGAAAGCAATTACTTTGGGTGGTCAAGTAGCCTGGAGCTCACTGATCTTACATGGGAAGTGCTGCTATGCTAAGTCAATGAGAGAACAAAGAGCTCAACCTGCTATAAACACTGATGTTTATTGTCACTTCCACCAAGATACAGCAAAAAAAGCTTGGTTTTCCGTGCTATCCAGGCAGCTCGCAAAAAGTGGCCAGACTCTTGTGCCGTTTTGAATTTAAAAATTCATGAAAAGCATCTTGGTGGGAACCTGTAATGCATTGCTGGGGTGGTGGTAAGAAAAAGATATTTAAAAGACTCTTAGATTGGCACATACTGTAGATGTAAGAAAAATGCAGGGTTATAGGTTTGATAGAATGCTGAATTTGATGTGTAGTGGGTTTACAGAGGTCAGCACAACATCGTGGGCCAAAAGGACTATGCTGTGCTGTGATGCTGTATGTTCCATGTTCCAAAACAAACTACAGGTAAAAAGGTAGACCATGACGATGGTAATATTAGCAGGTACGTCAAATACATTCACAGGAGCATGTTGTCAATCCTCCAGGCATTGGCCCAATAATAGGCATTAAAAAAGGCCTTAAAGACATTCAATCGATTTCTAATGTAACATTGGGTAGAGGTGACTCTTCATTCTCTGAAAGGCTAAAGGAAAATTTTATTGATTGTTTTACCACAAAAATTCTTATGTCGGAGAATCAATGTACCACACATGAACTGAGAAACATGGGACCAAATGGAATGTGGCCGTACAGGGACAGAAGTCCTCCTGTTGAACTGCATCATTCCATGATTTTAATTCTGGCATTAAAGAGAGGACTTTCCATTTTTAGTGATGGAAACATCTTGTAAATAATTTAATGAATGGAGATACTATTTCTAACTAGCCCAATGCATAATTTACATCAAAGTCACTTGGTGCTTGTTGTACAGTGTCTGTCAATCCTCCCAACAAGACAACAGAGATCGGCAGAGAGCAGCAACATTATCAACTGCTTCCAGTCCTGGTTGTGGTTTGTTGTGTTGTTCAGAAAGAATCAGGTGTGCATTGCAAATCCAGGATCCTAGTCTCAATTGGTCCACAGCCATGGAAGTAACTTTTAGATTATTGGACATTCAGGAATTAAATAAATAGTCAACCAATTTGTTTTTGAGACTTTAATTCAGGGGAAAATATGATTATGAGTATTCATTGTCATAAACAGGTATAACAGAAGTTTTACTTGCCATAGCTTCCCAGTTACGTAAAATACATAAACAAACATTTATGTATGATTAAGATGCAACAAAGAGAGGAAAAGGTATTGAATTTATAGTTAGAGAAAAGGAAATAAATCTTAAACATTTACAGTTTACCAGTAGTGCAGTACAGACAAGTCTTTAATTGTCTAGTAGTGTGTTGGGGTTTGGGTAGTACAGGAAGGTGAAAGAGCCTGATAGCTGTTGGAAAAAAAAACCTAGACGTGCCAAACTTCTTGCTTCTGTACCTTCTGCCCAAAGGGAGCAGTGAGAGGAGAGCATTGGCTGAAATCTTGAGGCTGCGCTTCACTTAGATGTTCCTGATAGATGGGAGGTGCCTGCCCTTGATGGAGATGGCTGTGTCTATTATATTCTGCAGCCATCTGCACTTAGGGTCACTGGAAGAAGTGGGCTGTTTCCTGCCATCTAAATTTAGATATACATCATGGTAATAGGCCCTTCCGGCCCATGAGCCTGTGCTGTCCAAATATTCCAATTAACCTACAATCTGGTATACTTTGTAGGGTGGGAGGAAATCAGATCACATGGAGGAAGCCCACTTCGACACAGGGACAATGTACAAACACCAAGCAGACATCATTGGATTTGAACCTGGGTCACTAGCGTTATAACGGTATTGTTCTGACCACTACCTTAACTATGCCTCCCATGGACTAGTTGTCTTAGATTGAGAATGAATGCAGTTTTGGTTGCCCAGCTATAGGAAGAACATCAATAAATTGGAAAGTGGGGGCAGAGGAAACTCAAGAGGATGTTGCCAGTACTGGATGGTTTGAGTTATAGAGAAACATTAGATAAGCTGTCTTTATTCCCTGGAGTGTAGGAGACTGAGCGGTGACTTTATAAATGTATATAAGATCACAATGTGCATGGATAAAATGTGCACTCACAGTCTAGCTTCGAGGATAGACAATTCTAGAAGAACAGGGCATTTGTTTAACGTAAGATTTAAGATGAACCTGTGGGATAATTTTACATTCAATCTGTGGTCAATATCCGGATCGAGCTTTCAGAGGAAATTATAGAAATTAGGACAATTTTGATATTCAGAAGACATTGGGATAGGAAGGATTTGGAAGGATGTAGTCCAAATGCAGCCAATTGGGCATGCCCAGAAAGCCAAGTTGGTCGGCATGGACAAATTGGGCCAAAGGGCCTGTTCTGTGCTGTGTTTCCATGATTCTTCAAGAAACAAAATGATGCTGTTTGGTTTATTCTACAACCAAATGTGCAGGTTTTGTTACATCAAGAAATCTCTGGGTATCCAACAAGGAGAAGAGGTCATTGGATGAGAGTGCATGGAGCTTCAGCCGGTTTCCAAGAGAAGCAATGATTGGAAATACATTCAACAAGATATTTTATCCACTAAGTAAGTCATTGAAATTGCATTTCTTCCTTTAGGCTATTTAATAGTGAAAATCCAAAGTTTTCAGCTCATCTTTTCTACATTGTTATTTAAGCTTCACTGAGACATTCCTTTCTCAGTTTTAGGATATTTCCAAGTATTTTGTAGTCAACAAAGAACTTCTTTAGTGCGGTCACTGTAGCAATGCAGAGAATCTGGCAGGCAATATGCACATAGAAAATTCTGACAAACTGCAAAACTTTAATGACCTCAGAATGTCTCAGGGCAGTAACTAGGAGAGCTAATGCTTCACAGTTCAAGAGACTTGACAGGGCACCGAAGAGGGCATGGCAGTAGATGTTATTTGCATGTACTTTTGTGATGATGTTAACAAGATCTCACTTGGGAGACTGATTCAAAGATTTTGGGCTCATTGGATCTAAAATTGGCTTGATAATAGGGTGGTTCTAATCAATGCTTTTGAAGTTAGATGGCCGTGACTGGTAGTGTTCATCGGGCATTGCTGTTGGAACCCTGATGTTTATCAGTTATGCGAATGTCTTGAATGTGGTTATGGGAGACAAGATTAGTAAGTTAATAGATGATACAAAGATTGGTGGAGTAGGTCATAGTGTGTAAGGCGGTCTTCGGCTGCGGAGACGTATAAATGTGATTGTGAAATGGACGAAAAATTGTCAGGCAGTTTAATCCAGGCAAATGTGAGGTGAAGAATTTTGGATTACTAATGAGGCTAGGGCACACACCATGAATGATTAGCTCTTTCATGGCATTGAAGAGGGATGAGTCCATGGATCTTTGAAGGTGGCAACACAAAAGGACAATCTCTACTTCTCTCTCGCTCTCTTTACCTCCATCACTGTTCTCTCTCTCTCTCTCTCTCCACCTCTCCCTCTACCTCCATCTCTATTTATCTCTTTCTCTCTACACTCTCTCTAACTCTCTTTATCTCCATCTTAATGATTTTTTTCTCTCTCTATCTCTCTCTCTCTGCCTCTTTCTTTCCCATGTCACATTTTTCTTTCTCCCTTTTTCTCTCATTTTTGTCCCTCTCTCTCACGCACTCATGCTTGCTCTATTTTACATCATCCCCAAGAGTATTGGCCAGTTATAAATTTCCTGGAGGCTCACGGGTGACTGCAGATGTGGCAACCTGAAGCATACCACCCTCTGCCAGAGGAACTCAACAGGCAGTGCAGCATCGGTGGGATAGAAAGAATGGCCAACATTTTGAGTTGGGAACCATTTATGTTTCTACTCAAAACATCCACCATTCTCCAACAGATTGTGTTTAGTTAAACGAGGAAGCTGCAGATGCTGGGGTCGAGTGCAAGACACAAACTCAGCAGGTCTCACAGCATCCATAGTAAGTAAAGGGCAACTAATGTTTCAGGCTTGAGCTCTTCATCAGGTATTTCTTCAACATAAACAGATTGTAGTTAGCTTAAGTTTTCTGACTTCTTGTTCAATAAATCATTAACAGTGTACCAAAAGCAAGGAAACATCAGTGCAATTAATCAGTATTTTATGGCACGCTATTTCTCATTTATTTCCCATTATTTTTCCCATTACGTTTTAGTTCTTATTTCCATTTATTTCCCATTATTTCCAATTTCTGTTTCCCATTATTTTTTCCATTCACTTTTAGTCCCTATTTTCCCTTTGTTTCCCATTATTTCCAATTTCCTTTATTTCCCATATTTTTCCCATTTCCCTTTAAGGCTGCAATCCGTATGCAAGCAAACTGAAAGCTTGTACTCTTGAGGATGAACTGAACAAGACAATGTGTCTGATTATGGGATGTTGCTTCAAAGAGAGGTGTCGAGATCCATGTTTCCACAAAACCGTGAATGGTATGTCAGACATTTTCAGAGCAGTTTGATTATGTTTTGAATTTCTCCATCTCCAGTGAGATTACTTAGTCTTTAGCCCACTTTGATTACATGCTGGGTCTCGGCATGGTATATCGGGGTGAATGTTGGGCATTGACAGTCCCTTCTGTATCGTTGCTCTCACAGTCCATCACAAGTTCTGACCTCCAGTCCATTGAAGACATCTATATGAGGTGCTACCTCAAGAAGGCAACCAATATCATAAAGGACCCCTTCGCTCTGGTCACAGCCTCTTTTCATTGTTACCTTCGTAGCCTGAAAACCAGCGTCTCTCGTATCAAGGAGATATTTTTACATCTATCAAGCTTCTGAACTTTCACTTGCTAGCCTCACCAAAAACTATACCAGCACTACCAAAACACCGTTCTGCATTATTGAAACACCACATTTTTTTCCTGCACTAACTGATCAGAAAACTTTCAGAACCTGAGGACCTTTGGTGGCCTTTTCTTGCTCTCATCACACTCTCGAATCCTAGCTTTAATACCTGGTTCCCATGTGCCAGCAGCTCATGCAGATCCCCGGACCACAAATCACCTGTGACTTGTAAGGGTCCATCATCTGCTGAGTCCCTTGCTGATCTGCCGTCGTGGTCACTGTCCTGTAGGGTCATCACCTCTGCTTCTCGTCCTCAACCAGGGTGTGCAGTTGGGGGGGAGGGGAGGGTTGTTCTCCCTGTTTCTGGTTTCCTGTAACAGTCTGCTGCTCCCTGGAGTCTGCAACACCTCGAGGACACTGCCAAGCACAGCATCTTCATCTTGGGAATTGTCCCTTGTGATGCCCTTTCTAATTCCAAATTTACAATTTCTATCTTTGGTTGTAGCACAAGTTAAACTGTTCAACAAACAGAATGCAAACTATAAACAAGGGTAGATCCATAGAAAATTACAGTAGAGAAAATGGGCCTCTTGGCCCTTCTAGTCTGTGATAGACTATTATTCTGCCTCGTTCCACTGAGCTGCACCCAGACCATCTCCTTCCATAAGCCTCCCATCCAAGTAGCTGTCCAAATGTTTCTTAAATGTTAAAACTGAGCCCGCATTCACTACTTTAGCTTGCAGCTTGTCCATAATTCCACCACTCTGTGCGTGAAGAAATTCACCCTAATGCTCCCCCTAAAAATTTCCCCTTTCACCCTCAACCCGTGTCCTTTGGTTTGTATCTCACCTAACCTCAGTGGAAAAAGCCTACTTGCACTTACTCCATCTATACCCATCACAATTTTAAATACCTCTATCAAATCTCCCCTCATTCTTCTACGCTCCAGGGAATAAAGACCTCACCCTTCTAGGCTTTCACTGTAACTCAGTTCCTCAAGTCCTGGCAACAGCCTTTTTAAATCTTCTCTACATTCCTTCAATTTTACTGATTTACTTCCTGTAGTTAGATGTCCAAAACTGCACCCAATAGTCCCAATTTGGCCTCACCAATGCAGTACAAAACTTTACCATAACATCCCAATTCCTATCCTCTATTTTATTTATGAATGCCAAAGTGCCCAAACTCCCCATTTACCTGTGATGCCACTTTAGGCAAATTATGCATCAGTATTCCCAGATCCCTCTGTTCTACCACACTCCTCAGTGCACCAATAAAATTATTTGACAAAGAATGATGGTTTCTGATATGGTTTTCTTGCTTTCTTTTAGGAACAAAACAAATTATGAATATTCTTGGAATTGGGATATTATTGATCCTTTTTGCAGCATGTTGCCCATTTATCTGTTGTCTAGTAATGCAAAAGACGTAAGTTGTTCCTTTTCTTCCAGACACTTTATTGAATTACATGTGACATCGACACAATGCATATCATGGATTTCTCCCCTTTGAAAGCCCACCTTAGGATTTTCCGTTTGTGATATATATTTACCTCCCATGGATGCTGCAACAGCTGCTAAGTTCCTCTAGCATATCTGTGTCTTTCTGCTGGCTGCCCAGAGATGTTTACTCATCTTTGCGTTAGTCAGAATCAGATTGCATTGTCATGAACAAGTCATGAAATTCGGTGTTTGTGCGGCTGCGTCATTGTGCAAACATTCATATAAACCACGTGTGCAACAATAAATTAAAAAAACAAAATAATACGCGAAAAGTAAGGCAGTGTCTTTGGTTCAAGAATCTGATGGCAGCGGGGAAGAAGCTGTCCTTGTGCCATTGAGTGCTCCTGTCCCTTTTTCCGAATGGTAGCAGAGTGAAGAGGGCATGGCCTGGGTGGTGGGGGTCTTTGAGGATAGAGGCTGCTTTTTTTAAGACACTGCCTCAGGTAGATATCCTCGATGAAGTGAAATTTGGTCCCTTTGATGTCACAGGCCGGGTTAACAACCCTCTGGAGTTTATGCATGTCCGGAGAGTTTAGACCTTTGTACCAGGCAGTGATGCAACTAACCAGAATGTTCTCAGTGGTACACCTGATATTCATAGCTTATTTGGTCTTTCTTCAAAGACACAATCCTGGTAATATTTGTGGAGGCTTCCCCTGCCTCCTCTAGACACCAACGACATGTTGCTGTGAATGAATCCACGGTAGACCAAGGGTAGTGGTGAGGAAATCCCAAAGGAACATGCAGAGAACATGGAACAGCACAGCACAGGATCCGTGTAGCCCATGATGTCTACACTAAACATGGTTCCCAATTAAAGTAAAACACTATGCTTGCACATTATCTCTATCCCTTTATTCCCTACATATTCATTGTGTCTGCTTCCACCAGTACTCTGGACAGCTTGTTCCAGGCACCCACCTCTCTCTGTAATAATACTTGTCCCAAAATCTCCTTTAAACTGCACGACCACCCCCCCCCCCCCCCTACCCCCGCACTTGCCTTGAATGTGTCCTCCAGTACATGACATTTTTATCCTGGGAAAAGGTTCTGACTGTCCATCCTATCAATGATTCTTATTAATTTATAAACTTCTATCAGGTCTCCTCTCAGCATCTGATGCTCCAGTGAGAACAACCCCAGTTTGTCCAAACTCTCCCCTTAACTCACACCTTCTAATCCAGCCAACATCCTGGTAAACCTTTTCTGAAACCTTTCAAAAGCCTCCAAATCCTTCCTGCAATGAGGCAACCAGAAATGCACATGATATTCTTTTTTTTTCCTTTTTAAGGTATTTTTATTGAGCTATATTATTAAACAAGTTAATAATATAGCAAAGCAATATGACAGCATATACATAAAATATAATTAAAGTAAATGCACAATACAACAAATTTTAAATTTCATCCCTAATTGTTAAATGTGATTGTTTGTTAAAATGATTATACATAAAAATCAGTTAAGTAATATTATAACAAACCTCATTATATGTAATATTGTATCTAAAAAAAAATCATCTAGGATAATCATAATTAAACCCATAAATCCATTTATTTTAAAAAAAGGCCCTAAAACTAATACTAATCCAACCCCTCCCTTTAATCAAGGTTACAAGAAAAATTCAAAGATGGATCAAGTTGTGACCTCCAGAAGATGGACGGATCAGCACTAGAGCCCCCAAATCATCTAAGATTCCCAGTTATGATAATATTCTATAAATGGGCCCCAAACCTTTTCAAACTGAAACTTTTTATCTTTAATATTATACCCAATTTTCTCTAAGCATAGATATGTCATTACATCCTGTAACCATTGTACATGAATTGGTGAGAGTTCGTCTTTCCATTTCATTAAAACTGCTCGTCTAGCTATCAATGTGCTAAAAGCTAAAACTTTCTTTTGAGGTGCCGATAAAAGTTTACCCAGTTCACACAAAAACAAACAGACAATTAAAGGGCTTGGATCTAATTTAATCGTAAAAATTGTTGACAAAGAATGAAAAATATTCTGCCAATGTCCTCCTAATGAGAATTGGATTCAGAACATGGGATCAATTTAGGAAATTTGTGGTTATAATAATTTTTCTCTGGCTAGTTCTATTATAGATAACTATTTATTCCTGCCTTCTGTATTAGATGAAAGCTTTAAGGAATAGTACAGATTTGATATTAAAAATTTTAAAGATTTATTTATTCAAAATAACTTTTTGCTTCTTTTCAACAATTGTCTGTTAAATTTAAGATCTCTAATAGACATTGTTTTAGATTTTTGCATTAGGAATTTTGTTCAGTTTAAATTGAGCCATTTTCCTAAAATCACAGATTCAAATATTCTTGATACAGATTTTGATCTGCAATTTCTTCACAGTGGACTGCTATATTTATATTGATTTATTGGATTTAAGACTAGTGCCAATGGCTAAGATTAAAAATGATAGGGAGTGTGATCCTAATGTAACTTTTTCCGATGAGAATTGGTATTCCACTCTTAGTTTGATCAATGAATCTTCATTTTGTGCAAAGCACTGTTTGTTGGAATTCAAAGTGGTACACAGAATACGCATGTCTAATCTCAAATGATCCCGTTTCGATGCAGATGTTGATCCATTTTGTGAAAAATGCAAACATTTTGAAGCCTCATTGATTCATATGTTTTGGGAATGCACATGATATTCCAAATGCGGCTGAATCACAGTTTTAAAAGTGTTGGAGAGCTTTGGATTCTCATCCAGATTCATGTGTTCTTCCTGAACGTAGGTAGTCATGGCTCAAGTTACTTTGGTTCTGATTTCTAAAATATTATTTCTGAATGTGATGTACCCCATATTGGTTTGAAGGAATCTGTATGAGCTGTTTCCACTATTTTGCCACTTCCTCACACTGAAATGCTTGACTATGGGTTGTTCTATTCTGACAGAAAGCTTAATCCGCTTGTACTCAAGAATAAAGCTGTTGAAAAGGCTAAAACAAAGGACATGGAAGTGGGAGCTTACATCCTGTCTTTGCTCAAGGCACAGAAAAGGAAAAAGCAAGCACTGGCAAAAGGTATTGCACTAAATCACAGCCATAGATTATCAAGCTCCAACATGATTTCAGTTTGAATTGTGAATGTAGAGGTGTGCGTTTGGGGTTAATGATATCAGCTTGATACACTGATGAAGGGATCAGCTATGTTGATGGTTATGGGTATATAGGCAGCAATGGAGTATACTCCAGTTAACAGATTCATGGGCTGAGTTAAATCATCTCCTCAAGTTCAAATTTATTGCCTCACCTACCAAGTGCAATGATCGAGGTTGTAAATAAGAGAATCTGCAGATGTCGGGGTCTAGTGCAGTACACAAGTGCTGGAGCAACACAGCAGGTCATGCAGCATCCCTAGGAAGTAAAAGTTAGTCAACTTTTCGGACCTGACCCCTTCATCAGGAATATTAAAGGTTAGGCAGACACCTGAATAAAAGAGGGTAGAAGGCGAAGGTGAAGGGAGAAGCACAAACTAACAGGTAAGAGGTATTACATGTGGGAAGTCAGAAGAGAAAGAAGCTGAGAAGCGATGGGGGGAGATGGCAGAGAGGCTAAGAAAGATAGCTTCTGATAGGTGAAGAAAGGAAAGCCTATGACGTTGACACTAAACATGATGCCCAATTAAACTAAGATACTGCTGCTTGCACATTATCCCTATCTCTTTATTCCCTACATACTCATTGTGTCTGCTTCCATCAGTACTCCTGACAGTCCATTCCAGGCACCCACCTCTCTCTCTGTGTAACCATACTTGCCCAAAACATCTCCTTCAGAGATCCAATTGGCTGCTCACACTCTCTCTGGTCTCACTCCTTCACTAACCCTCTGTCTCCTTCCTCCAGCTCCCCACCTTGTATTAGAATAGGACAGCCACAGGCTGAAACGTAGTGCAGCACACTAAAAGGTTTTTTGGCAAAGTCCTTGCTGACCATGACACCAGTTTGAACTAATCTCATCTGCCATTTCCCTCCATCCCATGCCTGTTCACGTTCCCATCTAAATGGCACTTAAACATCAGTATCGTAACTGATTCACTTGCCACATGTTCTAGACACCTACCATTCTCAGCATGAAAAAAATATTGCCTCTAGAAGTCACTCTCTCACCTTTAATCTCTGCACTTTGGAATTTGACATTTCTAGCCTGGGAGATGAGACTGCAGCTACCAAATCCACACCTATCAAAATTTTATGAACTTCTTTCAAGTTAACCCTCAGCCTCCAAGAGTTTGTCCAACCTCTCTATATAACTAATATACTGCTCCAGACAACGTCCTGGAGAAGCACAAAAGCTACGGATGCTGCAATCTTGAATGGACAAAGAATGCTGGTGGAACTCAACAAGTCAGAGAGCATCTGTGTGGTCATTCAACATTTCGGGTCTTGACCTGAGACTGATCAGGGTTCCTGACCCAAAACATTGACTGACCACTTCTGCCCATGTTTTGCTGAGTTCCTCCAGCAATTCTTTGTCTGCTCAACATCCTGGTGAACTTGTTATGCACCCTCTCCAAGGCCTTCACATTTTCCTGCAGTGTATTGACCAGAACTGCACACAATGTGGCCTCACCAAAGCTTTACATATGGCTGTAGTGTGTCTTCCTGAATGTTATATTCAAGTTCCAAATGTTAAAGGCAAATATATAGTACACCTTTGTCGTTACCCCTTGTGTTGGCATTTAAAGCAGCTGTGCCTTTGCACCCCAGGATCCCCCTGCATATCAATGCTCCAAAGGGTCCTACCTTAACGTTGACTCTGTCTATTTAACTTTAAGGACATGTTTACTTTGTATGAGTGAATTCTTCTAAGTAAAAGCTTTGAACCTTGTCAGTGCACAGAAAGTAGTGTCATCTTCTAATCCTCTCTCCAATAGGGTGCTTTCTAATGCCTGCGATGTCATCTACAAATCTGTTGCTGGAACAGTTCTGCACATTTCAAAATAATGTCTAATGCATCTTGTAAATTTAAACTTCATTATGGTGTTATTATTAATACTGATGTGTTTAGCATAATAGCTTAATGTAATATGATTATTACAGAGTGAGGATTTAATGCTACAAAACTGTTCTGGTCTCTCTGGGTGTTGGATAAAGGACAGGAAAAATTCACTAGGCTGGTATTGTTGTTGAGAGGCCTTTTCTCCATATAGTTACTTTGCTTCCCTTGGAAATGGATGGAAGTGCTATTTCTCTCAGCCACTGTTTCACTTTCCTGCTTTTTTTCTTTGGCTTGGCTTCGCGGACGAAGATTTATGGAGGGGGTAAAAAGTCCACGTCAGCTGCAGGCTCGTTTGTGGCTGACCAGTCCGATGCGGGACAGGCAGACACGATTGCAGCGGTTGCAAGGGAAAATTGGTTGGTTGGGGTTGGGTGTTGGGTTTTTCCTCCTTTGCCTTTTGTCAGTGAGGTGGGCTCTGCGGTCTTCTTCAAAGGAGGCTGCTGCCCGCCAAACTGTGAGGCGCCAAGATGCACGGTTTGAGGCGTTATCAGCCCACTGGCGGTGGTCAATGTGGCAGGCACCAAGAGATTTCTTTAGGCAGTCCTTGTACCTTTTCTTTGGTGCACCTCTGTCACGGTGGCCAGTGGAGAGCTCGCCATATAATACGATCTTGGGAAGGCGATGGTCCTCCATTCTGGAGACGTGACCCATCCAGCGCAGCTGGATCTTCAGCAGCGTGGACTCGATGCTGTCGACCTCTGCCATCTCGAGTACCTCGACGTTAGGGGTGTGAGCGCTCCAATGGATGTTGAGGATGGAGCGGAGACAACGCTGGTGGAAGCGTTCTAGGAGCCGTAGGTGGTGCCGGTAGAGGACCCATGATTCGGAGCCGAACAGGAGTGTGGGTATGACAACGGCTCTGTATACGCTTATCTTTGTGAGGTTTTTCAGTTGGTTGTTTTTCCAGACTCTTTTGTGTAGTCTTCCAAAGGCGCTACTTGCCTTGGCGAGTCTGTTGTCTATCTCATTGTCGATCCTTGCATCTGATGAAATGGTGCAGCCGAGATAGGTAAACTGGTTGACCGTTTTGAGTTTTGTGTGCCCGATGGAGATGTGGGGGGGCTGGTAGTCATGGTGGGGAGCTGGCTGATGGAGGACCTCAGTTTTCTTCAGGCTGACTTCCAGGCCAAACATTTTGGCAGTTTCCGCAAAGCAGGACGTCAAGCGCTGAAGAGCTGGCTCTGAATGGGCAACTAAAGCGGCATCATCTGCAAAGAGTAGTTCACGGACAAGTTTCTCTTGTGTCTTGGTGTGAGCTTGCAGGCGCCTCAGATTGAAGAGACTGCCATCCGTGCGGTACCGGATGTAAACAGCGTCTTCATTGTTGGGGTCTTTCATGGCTTGGTTCAGCATCATGCTGAAGAAGATTGAAAAGAGGGTTGGTGCGAGAACACAGCCTTGCTTCACGCCATTGTTAATGGAGAAGGGTTCAGAGAGCTCATTGCTGTATCTGACCCGACCTTGTTGGTTTTCGTGCAGTTGGATAATCATGTTGAGGAACTTTGGGGGACATCCGATGCGCTCTAGTATTTGCCAAAGCCCTTTCCTGCTCACGGTGTCGAAGGCTTTGGTGAGGTCAACAAAGGTGATGTAGAGTCCTTTGTTTTGTTCTCTGCACTTTTCTTGGAGCTGTCTGAGGGCAAAGACCATGTCAGTGGTTCCTCTGTTTGCGCGAAAGCCGCACTGTGATTCTGGGAGAATATTCTCGGCGTCACTAGGTATTATTCTATTTAGTAGAATCCTAGCGAAGATTTTGCCTGCAATGGAGAGCAACGTGATTCCCCTGTAGTTTGAGCAGTCTGATTTCTCGCCTTTGTTTTTGTACAGGGTGATGATGGTGGCATCACGAAGATCCTGAGGCAGTTTACCTTGGTCCCAACAAAGCTTGAAAAACTCATGCAGTTTGGCATGCAGAGTTTTGCCGCCAGCCTTCCAGACTTCTGGGGGGATTCCATCCATACCTGCTGCTTTGCCACTTTTCAGTTGTTCGATTGCCTTATATGTCTCATCCAGGGTGGGAACCTCATCCAGCTCTAGCCTTAGGGGCTGTTGAGGGAGCATTTACCCTCTGGGTAAATGCAACACCCAAAAGTGCTGGAGAAATACAGCAGATCATGGAGCTTCAAGAGGAAGCAAAGGGTGAACCTTGTTTCAGCCCTTCGTCTCTGTGCAAAGATGCTACTCCTGAGATGCAGATTGGAATAATCAGTGGCGACTTCACAGCTTGCAACGTGTAACCCCTGGGAATGTCCATTCCTCCCTCCTTTAACTGTCTTTATTCCAGACTGACAGTGCCTCCAGGACACCACGATGGTTATAAATCTTTCTGCTTCAGCACCATTGCCACAACTCTATATTTGTGTCATGTCAAACACTTCTATATGTCCTTAAAAATAAACGGACCAATCTCATTCACTGCAACACATAAATGTGAAACTCAACTGGTCACACATCATCTATAAGAAGCAAAGGGAACCATGTTTCAGGCCTACGGCCTTCATCAAGTACAAGAAAAAACAGGCAGGTGCCTGTTTTTTTAAAACTGCTGTTTTAACAGATTATGTTATATTTTATATTGTATATAGATATGTTCTAAAGGAGATAAATTGTGGCAGTTTTTTTTATAGTGTAGGTCAGATGCTAACACTTCAAAACAGATCTCACTTAAAATGCCAGAGCTCTGCTCAAGCCAGACAGTCCAGGCTCGGGGTGCCATTGCAAACTTTGAAGAATGCCTATAAGGACTTCACAAGTAGGTGTTAATTGGACATTGTTTTGGAAAGCAACAGATGAACAAACTCAGAAGATTAGGTCTGTCTGAGTGTGCAGTTGGCTGTTATAACAGGGTCATGTGGTTTTCTCTGATTGTGAGAGAGAGAATTCTGTTCTACAGTTCAGCAGCAGCTGGGACTGGAACGGCAAGCTTGTGGAAAAAACCCATTTTGAAGACAGGTGGTGAGTAATTAGTTCACCCTGGTCAAGGCCCCTGTGGCCTATACAAGAGGAGAGAACTGGCCGCATAATTTTTCACTTGAAATAAGGGAAACAAAAAGGAACTCTGAAAGAAAGAGGTTATCATCTGGAAAACCCTGATGGCGTAAGTTTCTTCGGCTGAAGTGACTGATCAGACTGATCAGAAGGAATCAGTTGTGGGTGTTCAATGAGCAAAAAATCTCTCTCTGAAAAGTGACAAGAACCTTCCTGAGTGGTAACCATTTACCTTTCAAGCACTGAAGCCTGGTGAACTTCATAAATGTTAAATTCTGTCCACAGTATAAGAATTTGGGGGGTGGGGGGTGGGGGAACTTGGAGGAGTGAGAAGTGAGACTGGATTGTGAATCAAAGGACTTTTTTTGAACTTGTATACACATTACATGCACTTAAAATTAGAAGGTTAAGTTCAGTTAATAGTAATAAGTTAAAGTTTGATCCTGTTTTCATGTTTAAATATTATTAAAAGTAACTGTTGTTTAAATATCAATTTGTCTTGGTGAATTTCTATTGCTGCTGGGATTTGGGGTCCTCTGGGCTCATAACACTGTTTCACTGTTAAGTTTACATTGAGCCTCTCCTGCCTGCTTCTCCATTCAATTAAATCAGACTTGATATTATACTTGAGACAACCAACTTTGCGAGAGACAGAGCTTACCTTAACGGGAGCTGTGAGTATATTGCCATACCAGTAAAGTAGCTTTGCAGTACGCAAAAAGTTCAATGAGAATGCAAAACCAAGTGAAAACGAAGGCATAGCCCATAGCCACAGTGTGTGTCCACACACATGAACAAAATATGAGATATAAAAAGCAACAAAAAAATGGAGAGACATCCAGTTACAAATGATGTGGAACTCAACATACCCCAAAACAATGTTCCACTTATGGTAAAATCTGTAATAAGTACAAAGGGCAAAATTAAAATGCAAAGCAATATTTTTCCAAAGGAAAACAAAACAGAAGTGAAAGTGAGCACACTGTACACACTAAAGAAGAAGCTGTTCTCAGTGATACAGTCTTTGTGGGCATGGTGGTGCAGAAAGATTCTAAAACAACAGACACTGAACAGCCAAGTGTGAACAAAGTCGAGCAGGATAAATGGACTATGTAATTGCATACAAATGGAACAAATGTTTCTTTCGAGCTGGACACAGGGGTAAAGATCAATTTGATCTGTGAGCACAACATCAGGGCAATGAAGATAAAGCCTTGCATCTATGCAAATCCTGTGCAAAGCCTACAATGGACAGAGCATCGACACAAAAGGTACATGCAAAGTCAAGGTGAAAGTTAAAGACCACCACCTCAGGTTCACATGAATCACTGCTGGGTGACAAAGCATGTGAAAACTTAAGCCTAGTCAAGAGGGTGTACACACTAGAGAAATCTATTGTATTAGCTGATGTGTTATCCAGGGCAATGATGCAGAGTGAAGCACACAATGAGAGTTCCACAGAGACAGATGTGAATCTCCACATTAATCTGATCACTGAATCTCTTCCCATATCTGACATGAAATCCAAGCAAATCACAGCTGAAACAGAAAAGGACACAGTTCTTTCACGTTAAGTTCATTAAGTATCTGAATGAAGGATGGCCTAAAGGTTAAAGTCAGTTATACTAGAACATCAGAGCTGAGCTGAATGATGTCAATCAGCTTCTACTCAGAGCAGAGCAGAATTATCATTCGTCAATCATTGCAACAAGAGATGCTGAAAAGAGTGCACGAGGGGCACTTTGGAATGGAAAAGTGCAATAGGAGGGCCAGAACTACTGTCTATTAGCCAGAGATAAATGCTAACTTTGACAGGATGGTTTCCAGTTGTGAGACCTGCTTGAAACATCACGCAAAAAGACAAAAAGCAAGAAGCTTTGGGCCACTGGCACAACATGACACAGGGTGACTCAGAGATTCCAACACTTGGGACAAAAGGCCACTGTTCTGGAGGACATAAATCCAAGATCCTACATAGTCAGACCAGAGAATGGTCAAATACTGAGGAGGAATTGAAAGAGCCTGCTGAAAATGCACCAGTGGCAGCAATGCCACTGCATTTGCTCTTCCAAGCCCGTGAGAATTTTATCAGTTTCATTGAGAGCCCTCTCATTCTTCTGAACTCTTAGAAAGTGTGGCCCCAGTTTGCTTACTGTCTCTTCATTGAACTGTAAATATTCACTATTCATTTACTTATTTTCTCTTCCCTTTTAGATTTTTTGTCTTTGTTGTCCTCTTATTTTGTTTCACATTTTGTATAGCTGGGAACTATCTGTTTCCCTCCATGGATGTTGTCTGACCCACTAAGTTCTTCCAGCAGTTTGTATTATGTTGAATAATCTATAGTTGGGTTCACAACTTTGGAAAAGAACCGAGGATTTATTCCTGTCTTCCAGGCCAAGTCTAATCCTTCAGTCCACATCCTGAGCTTCTGTCAAGAACTAGATAAACTCATGTTTCTTTGGCAACAATATTTGGGAGTTATTTTCAAATATATCAATAAGCTGAAAGACCCCCCTAAAATCTGGCTTTTTATCTCAGCTTTATAAAAGCAACTATTTGACACTAAAATTATTTTATTTTATTATTCCTAGATGGAAACAAGCAACCTAATGCTGAAAATCCATAAGCAGATGTTTTGTGTGGAACATCCTTCTCGTAAATTCCAAAAAAAGTTTGGGATAATTATTTTAATTGCTTAAAATAAGAAAGATTGACATCATTTTATTTGAAATATATCTAAAGGAGGGTGGGAGAAGTTGCTTAAAAATAAACAGTTCAAACTTTTGATAAATATGATGTATCTTGTAAAGAATTTGTTGGAGTTAGCCATGTAGGGTTTCCATGTTACTTTGAATTTGTTGCTCACTTAAATGTCTGCCTTTGTGTTGCCCAAGATATGTAAAGGTTGACCTTGAAAGTTTACTGTTAAATCACATTACATGGGAATACTGGAGATAAACTTACCCTCTATAAAGTTATCACCCTTAATTTGATCTGATCTTCTGGTAAAATTCCAAAATAACTCCTCTTATTTACTCCACGAGTGTGTGTGCAAGTGCGCGCGGGTTTATGTGTGGTTGTGTGTACATTATTATGAGCTCCTATTTCATTTAGTGTGAATATCACTTTAAGGGCTAGTACAGGCTGAAACCATTCACAGCTAGGGAGAGACTGGGCGGCAACAGCTAGTACAGACTGTACCCAAATTCGCTAGTTTGGAGATGAGAAAGAACATTGGGTGCTTTTTCTAGGAGCGCAGGTGGTGAGAGAGCTATGTGTGTGGATCACTGCAGAAACGACACATTAATGACCAGTGGCCATCTTTTTGAACACTGAGCAGGAATGACTCTGTGTGATCATGGACAATTTGGCTGATTCTCCCTGTCAGGGGAATTATTGAAACCCCACCGTGGCTAAAGCAAAGGTTGCATTGATTAACTTGTATCTGGGTTTTGGACACTGTGGAAATCACGTGTTTCTCCTACGCAAGGAAAAGTGGCGTTGTGACAATTGCTCCCACGAAAGGATCTTTCTCTGGAAGAAACTTGACAAGGATTTGTGAGTTTTCAGCAGTCAGGTGACTCAGTCTGTCCCACCTCCTTTGTGATTTTTTTTTAAATCTGCATTTCGACAATGGACTTTGTCATGACTGAACTTTGGAATGACTTTCCAGAATCTTGCTTAAGCTGAAATGGTTTGGGTATCACGCACACGCACTCACACATAATTGAGTTTTATTTTACTAATGTGTTATAGTAGTTATTAATTAATATAGTTTTTCAAAAGAAAAATATATTCCTTGGTGAATTTCCATTGCTGTTGGTCTGTGTCATAACAAAATGTATGTTCGTGAGTACACATGAACATGTCTGCATGTGTGTATGTGTATGCATGAGTGGATGTGTGTTTTCATGTGTGTATAAGAGTGTATACATGCGTACACGTGCATGTATGTATATCTGTCCATCCACCTGATTACACAGTACCACCTATTACCAGCAGGGTGCAGTGAGAGACTGTAGAATGCATTTTCAATGTCAACTTAAAAGAATTCTAAAATGCTCATTAGCCCAAGAGCAGCTCACAAGCACTCCACTAAATTCATTTCCAGATATTTATTCACTTTATTCACCTCTGCACCCACACACTAATTCCACACCCTAACAAGCCTGGATGGACCAAGTTATCACCTGATCTGTAATCTGCTCCTGTAGTGAGGGCCTTCAATGGATGCACTTAGTTCCCAACTTAAGTTTATTATCACCTGATTGTACAAGTACAACCCAACAAAACAGTCCTATCCTAG
The DNA here is from genome assembly GCF_036971445.1 of Narcine bancroftii. NCBI lineage: Eukaryota > Metazoa > Chordata > Chondrichthyes > Torpediniformes > Narcinidae > Narcine > Narcine bancroftii. The sequence goes on along the minus strand of NC_091476.1, from coordinate 41,024,267 downwards.
GTGCAAAAACATGCAAACACACACTCAGACAAATGGTACCTTTAATTATTTATTTATTTAACAATATTTTGTTAATGCATATTAGAGTCGCCCGTCATCATGCATATTGCATTGGTTCATGAGAGTGGGCCATTACCACCTTAGGATAGAGAACATCACAGCACAGTACCATTCCTTCAGGCCACAATGGTTTGACAATCCATGTCAGCACACTCCAGTCACTCCCATTATACTCCTCCTAGCTACGCCATTGCCATCCTCCTATCTTGATGTCCCTTCATCCCTCGACACTCCCCACTGTATCCCACCCTCATACTCCAAGATCCCTCCATCCCTCGACACTCCTCACCTTCATTCCCCAAGGTCCCTCCATCCCTTCCACCAACCTCATACCCCGATGTCCCTCCATCTGTTGACACTCCCCATCTTGTTCCTTGAGATCCCTGCATTGCCTGACACACCCCTTCCTCGTACCCCAAGGTCCCTCCATTCATTGACATCCCCTACCACGTCCAAACGTGAGACACTCTGGCGTCTCTCTGTCCCTTGACACTCTCTACTGTGTCCTACTCTTGTACCCCGAGCTCCCTCCATCCCTCGACACTCCTCACTCTCGTACTCCAAGGTCTCTCCATTCATCAACACCACCTACCATGTCCCATCCTCGTACCCAACATCGCTCCATCATTCAACACTCCCCACCATGTCCCACCATTGTACCTTGATGCCCCTCCATCCTTCGACACTCCCCACCCTACCCCACCTTCATACTCTGAGATCCCACCATCCCTGGACACCCCCCCACCCTCATACCCCAAAGTCCCTCCATCCCTTGACATCCCCCACCCTCATACCCCAAAGTCCCTCCATCCCTTGACATCCCCCACCCTCATACCCTGAGGTCCCTCAACACTCCCTATCCTTGAAGCTCTTTTGTGGATGGCAGTTTAACAAAACTGTGGTCTTCTGTGAACTCAGGAAAGTTCACGAATAACAATGCTGATGCCAATCAAACAACCTGAGTGCCCTGTGAAAATATTACAATATGCTTTTTTTAAATTAAAAATTTACTTTGATTCTCTGAATTTTATTTACAACACAATGGAAGCGATTCCAGCCATTTAAACCCAAGCTGCTCAATTGCACCCAAATTAACCCAAAGCCCCTGTCCGATTTGGGACGAAACCAGAGCACCCAGATGGGGAGAAGAGACTAACTCCACACAGACAGCGCAGCATTTGAACCCGGGTCGCTGGTGCTGTAATAATGTTGTGTTAACTGTGCTTCCCAAATGATGTACATCTGTCAGAATTGCATAATCCCTTAATGTTATGTTGCAATCTGTCCTACAAAGATGTCAGCAATAATAAGCTCATTAGGAATGTAAGTCACAGGAACACTATGATGCAATGGAACACCTTCAGAGCAGTTATGTCACTCACTGTTGAACAACTATCTCAATAGACAATAGGAGCTGGAGTAGGCCATTTGGCCCGTCGGGCCAGCACCGCCATTTTAGATCATGGCTGATCATCAACTTCACTTTCTCCCCAAACCTCACATCTTTCACTTGTTTAGAGACAAAAACTGTCAATTTTAAGTGTTGACTCCATTCTGCAAATGGGCGTCCACAACCATTGATTCAAAGAATGTGCGCGGTGGCGGATTAATTGCCATGCCCAGGCCCCTAAGCTGAACATTAGTAAGGCCTCCCCCCAGGCCCCCTTGACCTTGCCCACAGCCCCGACCCTTCGTTGAATAGAATAAAGTGAAATTGTTTGATGCCTTCACATACTCTAAATTTGTCCACTGGGCAGGTGGAGGGAATACACCAGTTAGCGTTTGTTTGTGGAATCAGACATTTTGCTGCCTGTGGTTTTGCACCGGATATTTTGATGCTGGACATTTTGGTGAAAAAAATGACTTGTAGCCCCTTGGACATTTTGGTGTCTGCAGTTTGGTGCCGGCTCTCACATTTGGCAACGGACATGGCATGTAATTTATTATCATTTTCATTCAATATTAAGCATTGATTAAAATTGTTTCTTGGCACTAATGGTTAGGCTACAACAACTTGTTCACTTATTTATTATGGAGCGAGGAGCAGCGCATTGGGCTGTCGTATGGGACCCTCCACTTGGGACAGCGGCTGTCTTTCTGTCGCATCGAGCTGCGCACACGGTGCTACGGGCGCTGGAGCCTGACCAGCACTGACTGTGTCAATGAGACAATGGGTCCGGGGGATGGAGAGGAACCGGGTGGAGGGGGCCAGGGGTGGGTGGCGGGGATGAGTGGCAGAGGGTGATCAGGGATCATGAAGGAATTGGTGTCCGGTCCCCAGTCCCGGGACAACCTCCCTCCACTAGCCCGAAAGGGCTTGGCAATAGGTTCCCTCCCACTGTCTGCTGTAACCACTTACTCACCACCATGTGCTGATAAGCTTTCAGCGCTCGTCGTGCCATGTTGGCAGCTTGACGTGATAGAGCGGCAGCCACTGGCCCGAGTGCAGGGTCCTGCATGACAGCCTGAAGAGCCGCTCCTCGCTTCACAATAAATATATTAAGTGAATAAATCATTGTAGCCTATTAACACCTAAAGCAGGCAAGGCTGCCAGCCGTCATTATCTCAGCCTTCTATAGAGGAGATCTTTCGTGAACATCCTGGCTGCCTGCATCACTGTGCAGTAAGGCTGCTGCAGAGAAATGGATTGGAAGTCAATCGACAGGACAAAAGGAGTGGCAGAGAGGATCACTGGAGTCTCCCACTCCCCCCACCCCCCCCCCCACCAACCCCAAATCAATGTGATGTACTAGGATTGTTGTCTGAGGAGGCCGTGCAAAATCATTGAGGAACCTATCCACCCCATACACAGCATCTTTCAACTGTTGGGCAAGAGATACAGGATTATCAGAGCCAGTACCACCAGGCTGAAGAACAGCATCTTCTCACAGGCAGTGAGAACAGTGAACAGCCAAAGGAACTGCTCTCTCTAACCATCCGAGACTCTCCTATTCACGAAACAACATTTATTTATTTATTTGTATACTTGTCTTGCATCTGAATTGTTTGTCTGTATACGTGTTGCATCTGGTTGTGTGTCTGTGCGTTTTGCACCGAGGACCGGAGGGCACTCTTTTGTCGAGTTTTACTTGTGCAGTCAGATGACAATAAACTCGACTTCTTGAATCCTATTCTAATGCGCCCCACCAGAGGTTGATGTCAGCAATTCTCTTCATTGTGTTAAAAGTGAAATGGAAATGGATAAATTTTAAATTCATCAACTCCAGGAGGGTTACTGCTTGAAAAAGAATGAACGGCGTTTCATTTGAATCTGCTCAGGATCAAGTTAGCATATCCTCTCCTTTCAAAGCACTTAGGGAAATAAAAGCCCTTCCCTTTCAAACATTCAGCTCAGAGATCCTGTGATATATGTTGACATTTCCATCTGCCTTGCTAAAAGCTTTATTCTGACTGTCCGATTCTTGGGACAAGCAGGAAATGTGGGAGATGGTTTTGCCTGTGGGTGGAGCCAGACGAGGAATATCAGTTTGATCATTGAACAACATGCCTGCTTTACATTTCATTGCCTTCATGAGCACCTACCTGAACACATTACTGTTTAATCACCTCAACTTATCCAATTCCTGCAGTTGCTTCCCCTGCTTTGATCGGCAAATTCCACCTTGCCTTCTCAGGTCTATCTCGATCTTCAGGCCTTTGGAAAGAAGTTAAGGCTCCAGTGCCGAACTTGCCCCAGACTCTGTCAAAGTCCCATGGACCTTTCTGATCCAAGTACTGGTGACACGATTAGCATAATGGTTAACGCAAAGCCATAACAGCACCAGTGACCTGAGTTGGAATCTGGCACTGTCTATAAGGAGTTTGTACATTCTCTCCATGTTTGTGTGGGTTTCCTCCGGGCGCTCTGGTTTCCTCCCACCCTTCAAAACGTATGGGGGTTATAGTTTAATTGCGGTATGTAGGAGGCATGTGCTTGTTGATTGGAAGGGCTTGTTACTGTGCTGTTATCATTGGTAGGTGTAAGGGTGCTGTGTTGCTGAATCCGCTGCCTTAAAGCTCCATGTTTGATCCTGGATTCTGACCTCTCTGTGTGAAGTTTTCACCTTCTGTTTCTGACTGCAAGAGTTTCTATACGATCTTATGACCAGAAATAGGCTATTCAACCCATCAAGTCTGTCCCACCATTTAATCATGAACTGATCCATTTTCCTACTCAGCCCCACTGCCCAGCTTTCTCCCCAAAACCTTTGAGGCCTTGGCTAATCAAGAACCTATCCAATGACGGCCTCCACAACTGTATGTGGCAACAGACTCCACAAATTCACTATCCTCTGTCTAAAGTAATTCATCTGCAAGTCTGGTCTAAGAGGATGCCCTTCAATCTTGAAGTTGTGTCCTCTTGACCTAGACTTTCCCATGATGGGAAACAGCCTTTGTATATCTACTCTGTCCAGGTTACTCTGGTTTACTCCTCATCCCAATTATGGGTGGGTTGGCAGACTAATTAACCAGTATGTTTGTCCCTCTTGAGTTGGTGATGGGGTGGGGGGTGGTGAGGGGGGGGTGGGGGGAGAATCAATGCGAATATAAGAAGAATTAAATGGAATTAGTGTAAGATTAGTATAAACAACCACTTGATGGTCAGCATCATCTCAATGGGCCAAAGAGCCTGTAATTATGCTGTATAATTCTATAAAGAGGATTACAAATATCCTCCAGCCTCTGACTCCTGAAAGGCTTGGATCTGATTCTTGGTCTGTGCATTCTAATGTGAGACCATCTCCCACAGAAATAGTGTCCCCTTATCAGTCCTATCAATTCGCCTTAATGATGATTAAATTGTCCCCTCGTTCTAACTTAAAAAAAACATCCCTGGGGTTAAACAAGACATGCTGGAGTCCAGTGCTATACACAAATGTGGTGGAGAAACTCATCAGGTCATCCAGCATCCAGAGGAAGAAAAAGATAGCCAACGTTTCGGACCTAGTCCCAACATCAAGGTTTGTGCAAAAACTGAGAAGAGCCTTGTCTTCCTTTCAATTTAACCCCTGGAGTCCAACTATGATTCTGATAAACTACAGAGATGGAAGCAAAGGAAAATGAAAATCCAACTTTGTGAGCAGAGGCCAAGGAGGGGCATAGACATTTTCCAGATGTAGAGAGGGGCTGTTATAGAGATGAAAGCAAGTTTCCTGCTGAACAGGGCAATAAATCATAGCACCCAAATGATCCACTGGAGGAACTCAGTGGGTCAAGCAGGCATCAGTGGGAGAGAAAGAATTGTCACCATCTGGTGTTGGAACCCTTCATCAAGACCGAAGGGTTCTGACCTGCAACATTAACCGTTCTTGTTCTCCCCCTGATGCTTAATCTGCTGACTTCCTCTGGTGGACTGTTTGTTGCTCCTGACTCCAGCTTCTGCCGTCTTCCGTGTGACTCCCAATAAATCCATAGCAAAATCTGATGGCGAACAGTACTTTTACTTCCACTCAGAGTTGTCCAGATGTGAATCACGCTTCCGCCAGAAGGATATTGGACAGGGGTACTTGCCTTTTTGGACAAAAACAGAGTTGTGCAAGAAATCACAATTGATCCTTCAAAGCAATAGGATTCTTACACTGGGCCAAAAGCCCTCTTTCCATCAGTGAGATTCTATAATCCAATGTTGTACCTGTTCACAGATCCAGGCAATAACAAAATGTGCAAAGCCAATAAATCCATTACGTTATCTTCCAAATGGTTAAGAGCATCATGTTATAGAGTGGAATATTTCTATAAATTACTGATCTTCCCATAGGGCCAAGGAATTGAATTGCACACATATTGTTGCTTTGCAAGCTTCACTGCAGCATGCACTATTTATGTGAGCCAAAAGGACACTTTCTCCAATCAATGCAGGGCCGTGATCAGTGGACCAGAAAGGAAAACAGAAAATGTTGAATATGTTCAGCGGGGTCAGAGAACATCTGTGGGGCGAGAGAGCGAGTGATGAATGTTCGTCAACCTAAAACATTAACTCTGCTTCTTTCCCTGAACTCTTGAGCATTTTCCAGCCACTTCTGCGTGTTGTTCAGCCTTCAGGACTGCCCAGAATGTTGTCTTGCATTGATTTTAGAGAAGGTTGACTTCTTTGTGGAGAAGGAGCTTCAGTAAACTTACCTGGTAAAGGAAGCAAGGTTGGAAGGTTTACATACAGGTGATCGAGGTTGCTTTCTTCAAAGAAGCTGATTGCTGTGAATCACCAGCATGTGCAGTGCAAAGAAATAAAGTTTTCCTTGCATCCCAGCATGACAGAATTTATCACAGGGATACCACAATCCCAATTCCAATGTTTAAGTGGAGGTGAGGGTGATGTTCATTCCTCTCCTTTGGTGCTGCCAGTTGGGACCTTGCACTTTCTCCCTGTGACATTTAAACCATCATCCTCTTTTTTTTTTCCCCAGAGTATGAAAAACTATGATTTATGGTGAAAAGGGGAAAGATTTAAAAGGGTCCTGAGGGCACCTTCTTCACACAGAGAGTGGTGGATATGTAGAATGAGCAGCCAGAGGAAGTGGTAGAAATGGGGACAATTGTAAGATTTAAATGACATTTACTCAGGCACATACCGCAGATAGGAAAGATTTAGAGGGTTAAGGACCGAACAGGCAAATGGAACCAATTTGGCCAGCGTGGACAAATTGGGCTGAAGGGGCCTGTTTCCATGCTGCAGAACTCAATGACTCCATGACCGAGTGTGTTTCCTCCAGCTTCTCTGGTTTCCTCACATCCCGCAAATATATTCATTAGTAGCTTAATGGATCACTGTAAATTGCTCCGATTGTGGAGGTGAGTGATATGACCTGGGGGAGTTCTGGGGCTGCCGGGCAAATAAAATGGAGGTTCAAATCAGATGAATATCAATGGGTGCCTGTTGCTTCGCAGGGGACTCAATGGGCTGAAGGGCCTGCTTCCATGCTGTGTGACTGCATGACCCTTACAAGTACCTTAGTATATGATCTTGCATGTATGACAATACATTTGTAAGTGTGTGTGAAATATAGAGATGGTGGTGAACACTACTTAAAATTATAAGAACATAAGGTGTCAGAGCTGCTAGGCGAGGGTGCCGAGGGCACTGAAGGCTTCGTGATCGTGTCAGAGGTTTGGATCAGCAGCTGGGGTTGCACAGGATCGAACAGAAATCTGTACAGCTGCAGAGGTTTGCAGGAGCACTGGTGGTGAATCACAGACACTCAGTGACTTTGTAAGGACTACCTTTTGCTTCTCTTTCTCTGACAGTAAGGGATACAGGGCAATTTCTGCTGATGGCAAATGATGAACTAAATACAATTATTTTGTAATATTCATCTGTTTTATTAGAATCTTGAGAGATAGGAGCAGGAGTTGGCGATCTGGCCTGTCCAAACATGGACTGAGCTCCATCTACCTACCTCTACTCTATAACCCTTAATTTCCCATGCTATTCAAATATCTATCTAATAGTATACATGTACAATTGTACAATTACAGTTCTCCATGAAAAACCTCAACAATGAAGACTCTGTTTACATCTGGTACCCCACGGATGGCAGTCTCTTCAATCTGAGGCACCTGCAAGCTCACACCAAGACACAAGAGCAACTTGTCCGTGAACTACTCTTTGCAGACGATGCCGCTTTAGTTGCCCATTCAGAGCCAGCTCTTCAGCGCTTGACGTCCTGTTTTGTGGAAACTGCCAAAATGTTTGGCCTGGAAGTCAGCCTGAAGAAAACTGAGGTCCTCCATCAGCCAGCTCCCCACCATGACTACCAGCCCCCCCCCCCCACCACCTCCACATCTCCATCGGGCACACAAAACTCAAAACAGTCAACCAGTTTACCTATCTCGGCTGAACCATTTCATCGGATGCAAGGATCAACAACGAGATAGACAACAGACTCGCCAAGGCAAATAGCACCTTTGGAAGACTACACAAAAGAGTCTGGAAAAACAACCAACTGAAAAACCTCACAAAGATTAGCGTATACAGAGCCGTTGTCATACCCACACTCCTGTTCAGCTCCGAATCATGGGTCCTTTACTGGCATCACCTACGACTCCTAGAACGCTTCCACCAGCATTGTCTCCACTCCATCCTCAACATTCATTGGAGAGACTTCATCTCCAACATCGAAGTACTCGAGATGGCAGAGGCCGACAGCATCGAATCCACGGTGCTGAAGATCAAACTGCACTGGGTAGGTCACGTCTCCAGAATGGAGGACCATCGCCTTCCCAAGATTGTGTTATATGGTGAGCTCTCCACTGGCCACCAAGACAGAGGTGCACCAAAGAAGAGGTACAAGGACTGCCTAAAGAAAGCTCTTGGTGCCTGCCACATTGACCACCGCCAGTGGGCTGATATCGCCTCAAACTGTGCATCTTGGCGCCTCACAGTTCAGCAGGCAGCAACCTCCTTTGAAGAAGACCGCAGAGCCCACCTCACTGACAAAAGACAAAGGAGGAAAAACCCAACACCCTACCCCAACCAACCAATTTTCCCTTGCAACTGCTGCAAACGTGTCTGCCTGTCCCGCATCGGACTTGTCAGCCACAAACGAGCCTGCAACTGACATGGACATTACCCCTCCATAAATCTTCATCCGCGAAGCCAAGCCAAAGAGAAGAGAACATTGTACAATGTATATGAAAATATCACTGAATTATCATAATGGTTGAAATGTGAATACGTGAAGTGGCATGGTTGGTGTAGCTGATAGCGCAACTTTGTTACGGCGCCAGCAATCGGGACGTGGGTTTGAATCCTGTGCTGTCTGTAAAGATTTTGTACATCTTCCCCGTGTCTGCATGGGTTTTACCCGGGGGTTCCAGTTTCCTCCCACCCTTCAAAAACATATTGGTGTTAATTGGTCTAACTGGGCGGCAAGGGCTCATGGGGTGAAATGGCCTTTTACCATGCTATATGTCTATATTTAATTTTTAAAAAACAATGAAAATAATTTAAATTTTTTAATTAAAAATTAAAATAAAAATGTAATTTAAATTTAATTTAATAAAAAAATTCATTTGCTTGTGGACACTGCTTTGTGTTTTATACTGCTATTTCAGTTCCTATGAATTTTGGGTCTTTCCATAGCTCCCTGAAAGAGGCTAAGCATGTAGTTCAAGTGTAAGTATATTGACACATGTACAGTGAGAAAGTTCATTTTATGAACATTTCAGCTGGTCAACCTATACATAGTACAGCAGTTAAAAACACAATACAGAGTGTAGAGTTAGAAGAGAGCAAGGGTAACATTATTTTACTTTTGTTAGGGTCATTCAGGAGCCTAATAACAGCAGGAAAGGAATCCTTGAATCTGATGGTGTGTGATCTCATAGTCAAGAATCTTCCAGGCGGTGGGGAATGAAGTGAGTGTGGGTAGGATGGGATGGGTCTTTAATATGTTGGCTGCTTTCCAAGGCAGTGTAGATGGAGACAATGGAGGGAGGAAGGGATTGTGTGATATTTTTTGATTGCTTGATAAAGAAGATTAATAATCTCCACCATTATGAAATGCTTCGAATGTCTGGTGATGGAATGCATCAGAGAGCACCTCTCAGAGGCTCTGGACCCATTTCAATTCACCTACAGATGGAACCGTTCCATTAACAATGCTGTAGTCTTGTCCCTTCACTGTATCCTGACCCACCTGGAGAAAAATGCCTCGAACGCCAGACTGCTGTTCATAGAATTCAGCTTGGCCTTCAGGCTAAGAAACAGCTTCTTGCCATGGACAGTGAGATGCTGAACGACTGATGAACTACTCATACAAACCCTCTGAGACTGTACTATTTATTTACCAATATTTATTTATAGTTACTGTAGATGTATCACTTGTCTGTATGTGAGTTATGTCTGTATGTTTGCTTGCATGGATTTGCAACTAGGACTGGAGAATGCTGTTTTACCGGGTGGTACTTGTAAAATCAGACAAAAATAATCTTGAACTTGAACTTGAAGATATATGGTATTATTGGCTTCATTGAGCAGGGCAGTGAGTATGAAAATAAGGAGATTTTGTTGGAACAACTGTATAGAAAACTTTGGTTTGGCAGCACTTACAGTATTGTGTGCCATTCTGATTACCTCATTAGAGAGCTTTAGAAAGAGACAGAAGAAATTTACCAAGATTCTTCCTGGATTAAAAGGCATGAGCATTAAAGAGAGGTTGGACAAACTTGATTTCTGCATTGGAATTTTGGAGCCTGAGGGACACCAGATAGAAGTTTATTGTTTAAATTTATTGTCACCTGATTACACAAATAGAAATACAACCCGATGAAACAGCATATCTCCAGAAGAAAGTGCACACACACACAGAGACATGCAGTACACTCTATACATAAACAATATATATTCGATCCAAAATAAATATAGACAATGTGACAGATTATTTTATATTTTATATAATATATAGATATGTTTTAAAGGAGATAAATTGTGGTAGGTTTTTTTTAGTGTAGGTCACATACAAATATTTCAAAACAGATCTCATTTAAAATGCCAGTGCTCTGCTCAAGCCAGACAGTCCAGGGTGCCTTTGCAGAAGCTTTGAAGAATGCCTATAGAGACTTCACAAGAAGGTGTTAATTGGACATGCTGTGGAGTAATGGATCATTGTTTTGGCAAGCAACAGATGAACGAACTCGTAAGATTAGGTTCGGAGCTGCAATCTGTCTGAGTGCAGTTGGCTGTTCTAAGAGGGTCATGTGGTTTTCTCTGAGAGAGTAAGAGAGAGTTTCACTTCGACCGTTCTACAGTTCAGCAGCAGCTGCGACTGGAACAGGACAAGCTGGAAAGCTTGTGGAAAAACCCCATTTTGAAGACAGGTGGTGAGCTCTTAGTTCAGCCTGGTCAAAGCCCTTGTGGTCCATACAAGAGGAGAGGACTGGCTGCATAATTTTTCAATTAAAATAAGGGAAACAAAAAGGAACTCTGAAAGAAAGAGGTTATCATCTGGAAAACCCTGATGGGGTAAGTTTCTTTGGAAAGATACTGAAGTGACTGTTCAGAAGGAATCAGTTGTGGGTGTCCAACAAGCAACAAATCTCCCTCTGAAAACTGACAAGAACCTTCCTGAGCAGTAACCATTTACCTTTCAAGCACCAAAGCCTGATGAAATTCACAAATGTTAACCGTGTGTACAGTATAAGTATTACCTGCAACAAGTGAACTTGGACTGTGAATCAAAGAACTTTTGTGAACTTACACACACATTATATACACATGCGCTTAGAATTAGAAGGGGGTTAATAGTAATAAGTTAAATTTTGATCCTGTTTTCATATTTAAAGATCATTAAAAGCAACTTTTGTTTAAGTAACCATTTGTCTTGGTGAATTTCTATTGCTGCTGGGTTTTGGGGTCCTCTGGGCCCATAGCAATAAAAATAATTTTGGGGTTTCTACAGTCAACAGTTTCTCCACTTGAGGGAAGAAGACGTTTTCCAGGCTGGCAGTCCTTCTTTTCATGATCCTTTACCTCTTCCTTGAAGGTCGTGTCTCAAAGATATTGTGGACTGGATTGTCAGCATCCTCAATGATTCCCTTAGCCCTCTTTAAGCATCGCTCCCTGTAGATACTGTTGATAGAGGGAAGGGAGACCCCCGTGATCTTCTCATTATGAGAGACATAGAAGGTGGTGGGTGCCTGTAAGGAGCTTAAGGTGTAGTGATGGAAGCAGATACCATAGTAATGTTTAAGAGGCCTTTAGATGCATGAATATGCAAGGAATGGAGGGATATGGATCACGTGCAAGTAGAAGAGCTTTCATTTAATCTGGCACTCTGTTCAGTGCAGACATTGTGGGCTTAGGTGGCTATTCCTGTGCTGCTCTATGTGCTTTGTGTGTAGATGCTGACTCAGTCATTCATGCTGGGGAGCCAGTCTGATCTCACTCTGGATGGCAGTAGAGCAGTGGGACAATGGGAATTGGCAGAAACATAATGCTCTTGGAGTGTACTCAGGGAAACCTCCGTCCCTCCTTCTCTTTTCCTTCACTGCCCTGTCAAGCCTTTCACAACGCTAATGATTCTGTCTGAAGCACAGCACTGCTCACACAGGTAGAATGATACTCTGCCCTTCAAGCAGAAGACATCTATTGATGAATTGCAGGTACATTGGCGACTGACAATGGGATACAGCTGCATAGCTTCAAAGGCACACTGGATATTTTCCATTGAATAGGCACGGCAGTGCTATTTTTGCTTCCAAGTATTTTCTGTCTCAACTAATTTCTATAACTGTCAATCATCCATTGCCCTGCTTATTTCATTGCAGTAACAATTCCAAACAGGTGAAAATCCCTTGGAAACAATGAGGGAGTTGGCTGGGTTTCAATCCCATGCGATCCACCCATATTCACTAATGTTATTGACCTAGATATGATCCACTATTCTCCAGGCTATCATGGAACCATGGAATATTACAGCACAGAAAACAGGCCCTTTGGCCCTACTAGCCTGTGCTGAACTATTATTCTCCTTAGTCTATCTGATCTGCACCCAATCCATAGCCCTCGATACCTTTCCCATCCATGTACTTGTCCAAGTTTTCCTTAATGTTAAAATTGAGCCCTCATTCACCACTTCAGATGACAGCTGGTTCTACACTCCCACTCTTTGTGTGAAGATATTCCCCTAAAGTTGCCCCTGATTTTTTCACCTTTAACCTTTAACTCATGTCCTCTGGTTTATATGTCACCTAACCTCACTCGAAAAAGCCTATTTTCATTTACTCTATCTATACCTGTCTTAATTTTGTATACAATCCTGGAAGCCCTTGTCCTAAATCTTTCTAAATTACATTTGATGATTGTTCTATAAATTGCCCTCTCCCTCCTCACTCCCACTTTCCCTTGCCATTAAGTAGCTCCTTTCTGTTCAATTTCCTTTCTCAGTCACCACCAAATTATATCCACCATCCCTCTCCCCATTTCATCCGCATTTTCCTCTTTCTCACCTCCATCTTCTCCCTCTCTAGTTCCCTCATCGTATCCCTCTCTCTCCCTTCCTCCCTCACCTTCTCACCGCTCTTCGTGAATTCATCTCACTCATCACTTCCTGCTTTCTCCCTTCCCTCCCTCTTTCCGTCCCTCAGCCTTGCTGCCTCTACTTCACCTGCTCTCACTCTGAATATATTTTTCCTCTGTTTCCATCCCCCTCTTATTTAGAAATGTTAGACGAAGCTTGCCCTGGTGACAACTGAGGTTAAGATCAAGCTTTTAACCCTCTGGCCTCAAACACAGTGAATTGAGAGCTAAATGACTAAGGCAAGTCTCATCAGAAGCAACAGGGAAATGCAGGACTGTGTACAGGACTGCTCTGCATCACTGCCTTTATGAAGCACTGAAGCCTTGGGTATAAGAATAGACTGTTTCACATTCCTCATCAGAGCTGCACATGACACAATTCATCATGTTGCCGTTGACCCACTTTCGAGGTTAGGAGTTGTAATCCTCACCTGTCCTTCTAACTGTGCAGATCAAATTATAATATGGTCCTTTAAATAGATTCACATAAATCCCTGCCTAAAATATGATATATGGAGCATTGTGACTAAAAAAGCTTCCAGCCTTATCCCCATTATATTGCATTCAAAATCCATTTCCAATCACAGCTGTATTTGCACACAGTTCTACATCCTCCCTTCTTAACCATCACACCCCACACACACTCTCCTCCTTCTTCCCATCAGGGAGAACGTTCAAGAGTGTGAAAGCATGCACCAACCGGCTTAAAGACAGTTGCTTCCCCGTAGCCATCAGGCTCTTAATGAACCCCACCAAAGTGTTCTCATGCAGCCTTTGCTTAGGACTGACTGATCTTTCTTTTCATTGAAACTCTACACAGCTGTATGGACGAATGTTAGAGATAACCTGTTGGACTGCTACTAGGAATATATGACATATAAACTTAAACTTATAACATGGTTACAGCAGAAGAGGCCATTCAGCCTATTGTGTCTGTACTGGCTCTTCACCAAATCAAATCTATATTTCCACCACCTGACCCTTCCTCTGTGGCCGTAAATTGTTTTTCCCACACAATTCCCTTGAGAAGGCACAGTGGAACATTCCTCCAACACATCATCTGGGAATCCACTCCAGGGCCATGTGCTGTGTGAAAAGAAGTTTCCTCACAACACTCTTCATTCTCTTCTCCTTTATTTTTATTTGTGACCGTAAGCCCTTTGATCCCACCCCCACCAATAGTGAACAACCTCCCACAAACACCTTTCAACGTTTTCTATATTTATACAGAAATCTCATCCTCTCAGATCTATCCATGTGGCAGAAACCAGGATTCCTTATAAATCTTTCCTGGACTCCTTAATGGCTTCACAGCCCTTCCATTATATAGTGATCAGAACTGAGCCACCCCATTGCTGCTGGGCAGAGTTTTATCAAAGCCAAACATGATTTCCCTGCATTTGCGTTAAATGTGCAATATTCAATGTTATTAATAAAGGCATAGTGTATGCTTAATGATTGTTGCAGTGTTCAACACAACAGCTGTAGTAAAGCATCTAAGCGTGCGTTGCAGGACCTTTGCCAGAAAGAATTTGATAATCATGAAAATGTTAGGTTATTCAGAGGAACAACAAAAAATTCTGGAAATATTCAAAAATCCAGGGAGCATCCATGAGGAGAGAAACAGTCGATATTCCAGGTTCGTGCTTTGGCCTCAGGACTGGGATGGATCAAGACAAATGGCATGAAGATGGAGAAAAAGGGAGGGGGAACGTTTGTTATCGGAGACAAATGGCATGAAGATGGAGAAAAAGGGAGGGGGAACGTTTGTTATCGGATGGGAGGCTGGAGAGAAGGAATGATAAAAATGGTGAAAAGTGCATCAGAGGGCAAGAAGGAAAGGAACATTCTGGAAGAAGGGGAAAGGGCAAAAGCAGAAACATTTGTTGGAATTATTCGAGGCAAATGTTGGAAATGGACATAAAAATATAGGGAATGATGAGCATCTGAAATGTTGAGTTTGGAAGGCTGAATTATACATCGTGGGGAGATTAGGTCCTCTCCCTCAGCTAAAGGCGTTAAAGCAAATCTGACAGTGGGAATGAGAACCGGAGAGACCAGGAAGTCAACTCCTAGAGGCCAAGAGTCTTCTTAAAGAGGGCTGCCCAGCATTGAAGCCATAATTGCACTCATCTACGGTAAAACCAATAACCGTAAAGGGTCCCGACCCAAAACATTTCCTGCCCCTTTCTTCCCGCGGATGTTGCGTGACCCGCTAAGTTTGAAATTGTCAAAGTTTGACAGGTGACAAAAGCAAAAACCCAGCTAATGCTGCCAGTGTGTAATAAGGCTGGAAACACTCGGCGAGCCACATCACATCTGTGGGGAAAGAAACGAAAGGCCATTTTCCCTCAACGGCCAGCTCAAAGAAGTTCAACAAAAATGCTGGTGTTGGAAATCTGGAATATACAGTCAGAAAAGGCCTGAGACCCAAAATAACAACTTTACTTCCTACTGTATGTTTTCCAACATTTTCTATCTTTCTGCTGAATTCTGTGGGATGATTTTTAATTTGAAATGCCACTGATGAATTGGAAACATTAGATTGGATCCTCTGTTCTCGTTGATATTTCATTTGTTTTCTTTCTTCATTTGACACACTATTCATTCTGTGTACTTTTATTCATAACAAATGTTTTGATGGATCTCTGGCAATACATGGATATGATTATTAAACCTCTTTCTTGCTTGTTTTGATGCTCTTTTTACTATCTTTTGTATGTGGCTTCCACATCCTCAAGCTAAATCAATCTACAAAAACAGCTTTTGCATATCTCTTCCAGCTAAAAGGGTTTTTTTTTTAGTTTCACGAGGTGCTTTGGGGACAGAATTACATGTAGGTACAAGCTTCAGACTTACGGCTTTAACACACCAAATCATAAAATATTTCAGAGCTTTGTGCAATATTTAATTTGAGTCAAAACACGGAAATGCTGGAGGAACTCAGCTGGTCTCACAGCGTCCATAGGAGATAAAGATAAAAAGGTCCGGAACGTCGGTAATATATCTTTATCTCCTATGGATGCTGCGAGACCAGCTGAGGTCCTCCAGCATTTCTGTGCTTTGCCTTCAATCACAGCATCTGCAGACTTTTGTGCTTCACAATATTTGATTTGATTCTCCCTGAAGGTGAGAGAGAAAAAAAGAATAATTTTTTCATGTTCCGGATTCAATTAAGTAAGATTGTTCCACCTGTTTATCTGCAGGTCAGCATACAAAAATTTATGCGTTGACTGTTTAATGCTCCATCTTGCATTTTGTGAGTCAAGAAGAAAATGAATTTCTCAGAAACTCTATTCAGTGACTGGGATTCCAATCTTTGGCAGATGATAAAATATCAATTATTCAGTATATTTTACAATATTTGAAAGTCTGAAGAATTTTCTCACTTCTCCCTCTAATCTTCAGGCAATTTTCCACCAGAGATTCTAATTCTAACCCTGTTGTAGAACAGCAGATGTTGAAAAACACAGATTTGTTGTTGAGAAAGGGGTCTGTGAAGGCACTGGTTAACCAAGTGGAACACCCTTCAACCAGATTCCATGAAATTAGTAAACGGTTTTTAACCATTTGTACCTCTAACCTTCTTCTCAATACACACATCGCCCAACACACTTGGAAGTTATAGAGTCTTACAGCAAGGAAACAGGCCCTTCAGCCCAACTTGTCCATCCTGAGAAAGTCTCATCTGCCTTCATTTGGCCCATGTCCCTCTCAACCTTTCCTATCCATGAACCCATCTAAATGGCTTTTAAATATTGCAATTATTCCTGCCTTTACCACTTCCTCTGGCAATTCAATCCACACACCCACCACTTTCTGGGTGAAAATGATGCCCCTCATATTCCTTTTAAATCTTTCCCTGCTCACCTTAAATCAAGTTTTAGACTCCCCTAGCCAGAGAAAATAATGATGACTTGTCAATGCCACACATGTGATTTTATTTTCCTCTATAAAAATGATTCTCGACCTTTTTTTTTCCCACTCACATCACCTTAAGTAATCCCTTAATAACCACAGAGCACCTATGCCATAGGTGGCATAGTAAGGGATTTTGTAAGGTAGTATATGTGAGTGAAAAAAAAAGGTTGAGGACCACTGCTCTATTTAGAGAGTGGAGAGGGTATTTAACATTTTTGGATGGACCTTATCTGTTGCTCGATGAGTTACACTCTTGGTTCTAGCCCAGTTATTTTGGGATTCAGGACCCACTGAAGGAAACTGGGCACTCAACAGATGCTCCAGTGTAGTACTAAGGAGTGTTGCTCTTTCATAGGTTGGATCATTAAATTAAACTCCAAAGGTAAAATGATAGAGAGTGTTAGAAACAGATGTGAGCATGTCATTCAAGGAGAACTTTGGCAGAGGAGGAAGGGGATGCCACTCTGAATGCAGACAGTTCATTAACCAATAAGCAGCCTGTTAAAGGAACCAATGGTATATATTTTTTTAAAAATGCTGCAACCACAGGATCTGTAGCCAAGATGGCAGTACCAGTACTGGACCATGTACCATGAGTGGTTGCAGACTCCAGGAGAGCATCGGACCCACACAGGGCATCAGATGTGGGAAGAACACCCGCACCCTACTCCTTGTTGAGAATGAGAAACGTGAAAGATGACTGTACAGAATGATGACTACAGCTCTGGACCAATGACTGAAGGAAGCCCATACAGGTTGAGGGCTGCTGGCGACTGGCTCATGGAAGCCAGATATCGGAACTGGAATTCGAGAAGGTTTTGAGGGCAAGAAGGGCTCCTTAAGGGCCTGAGGTGCTGAAGGTTTCCTGATCGTATCGGTGCTTTGAATCTGGAGTTCAAATTGCTGATGGTTTGAATTATGTGGCTGCAGAGACTGCATGAGCGCTGGGGGAAAATCCACGGACACCCGGTGTCTCTGAAGGGATTCTCTTTAGCTTCTCTTTCTCCTATTGTTAAAGGCACTGGACAATGTTCATGATGACATTTTGTTTGACTTAGAGCAGACAAAACAAATTACTGTATATACTCAAGTAATTGTCGATACCTTGTAATAGTCAACCCCGTATGTTTAGGCCCCAAAATCGGGTGTTTTTATATGAAACATGTAAAAGTCGACCTCCCTATTTTTGTCCCCAACTGCCCACCCATTCAAGTTCCCTACACCTAGACTGCAGACTTACCACCTGGTCCTGGTTATTCGAGCTCCCGATGCCTTGAATGATGCAGATACTTATCGAGGTCAAACGTTTGACCCATATAAATGTCAGCTTCCCCTTTTTTGGCCCCAAAAAATTAACGATTACACAAGTACATACGATACATCACATATGTTACATTTTTCTTTCAATCTTTTTATTGATTTTATTACGATGAAACATATAAACACATAGTGTATACATATTAAGTACAGAAAGTAACACACTAATGTGTATAGTGAGGTGGAAAAACCCAACACCCAACCCCAACCAATCAATTTTCCCCTGCAACCGCTGCAACCGTGTCTGCCTGTCCCGCATCGGACTTGTCAGCCACAAACGAGCCTGCAGCTGACGGGGACTTTTTACCCCCTCCATAAATCTTCGTCCGCGAAGCCAAGCCAAAGAGAAGAGAGAATGTGTATACAATGCTATTATAATCAGTACTCGTATCACTAATCACTTCTAAATACTGAATTAAAGAATGAAAGGAAATATTTTATTATAATGTATAATATCTATTCCCACTACCTTGACCAGAATTGTATGGTGAAAAGATTAATACTCTACTTCAGAAAAATAAAGTGAGAAAAAAAGAACAACATCATCAAAATTTTTATTGTTCTAAAAGTTCTGAAAATAGTTCACAAATGGTCCCCACATATTTTGAAAATTCATATTCATATTAGTTACAGAGCATCATATTTTCTCTAAATTAAGGCAAGACATAATCTCACACAACCATTGCACATGACTGGGGAACAGCATCCTTCCACCGAAGTAGTATTACATGTCTTTCCATAAGGGAAGTAAATGATATTATTTGATGTTTAGTTGGCATTAAAGTCAGGCCATTCTCTCCAATAGTGCCAAAAAGAGCAATGAAAAGATTAGGCTCTAAGTTTAATTCAAGAATTATTGATAAAGTCTGAAAAACCTCCGTTCAGTATCTCCTCAAGCTCAGGCAAGTCCAAAACATATGGATTAATGCAGCATCCCCATTGTTACATCTGTCACAAACGAGGACTCATATTCAGGTAGATACAAAAAATTTATATTTGGACATGTGAGCTCTATGGACTATTTTAAATTGTAAAAGAAAATGACAAGCACATAATAACGAAGTATCATCCAATTTAAAGATCAAATCCCAATTCTCTTCAGATATTGAAAAATATAGGTCCTGTTTCCATGCTTTTTAAAATTTTACCTAAAGGAGCTTGAGGCAATTTCAACAACATTTCATAAGTATCAGATATTAAACCTTTCTGTGAAGGTTGTAAATTAAAAATTGCATCAATAATATTTGGGTAGGAGCATTGAGAAACTCAGATAATTGAGAGTGGAGTGTTTCTAATGCCTAAAATATGAATTTTGGGTAAAGCAAATTTGCTTGCCAATTGTTCAAATGAAGACTATTTTCAATAATTAAATCTTTAAAACAGATAATACCTATTCTATACCAGTCATAAAAAAGTTAAATTATTCACAGAAGGTTGGTCATATTTTTAATGCATCATTGTCCGATGATAAAAGAATCTTGAACCAATATCCATGAATTTCATTCAAAGAGAAACATAAAAACATTTTCCTTTACACAGTGTTTGTGATTTGGAATGGATCAGAAAGATCAAATTCAACAGGAACTTCCAAAAGGCCAGTGGCCAAATTCTCAAACTCTTTCAATAAACTGTTAGAAGCACCAAGAGCTATATAACCTGCATCTGGATGATGGGATTCTCTGAACCCAAGCTGTACCCTTTGGTAATTTGAATTAGTAAATGATCTTTTCCTCTTTTTGGACCATTATATTATTTTCTTTAACTGCTGCTTAGAGACAGATACTTAAACTTATGCTAGTTTAGTGACACAAATAGTGAAACATGAAAATCTGGAGATACTGTGATTGCAATCAAAACACAGAAATGCTGGAGGAACTCAGCAGGTCGTGCAGTGTCCATGGGAGGTAAAGATGTATGACCGACCTTTCAGTCCTGAGCCCTTCAAAGTATGAATGAAGAAACACAGCAACTGACAAATAGCCAGCATCTGATAAGTGGCTTTGGAAGCAGGTCTGGGTGGATACATGGTCGTAGAGCTTGAGAACAGCAGGGGATGCAAAGGGGGACCAATGAGAGAGACGCATATGGATTCCAGCTTCCTTGAAGCAGGGCTCAGGCCCAAAATGTCTGTTATATATCTTTACCTCCTCTGGATACTGCGAGGCTGGCTTAGATCCTCCAACATTAATGTGTTTTGACTGGTGACACAAAAATCATTGTCATTGCTTGGTGAAAAATAAACAAGAACCAATGAATCTCATTGAACTTCAAATCACGTGTGTCTCCCAAATCAGTGAAACATCCACAAGAATCAACTTTCATATATGTTGGTTGACAAAAGTCTAATTTTCCTTAAAGAACTATTGACTTTATTTCAACTGGTGGAAAAAGGGTCAACAATTATCCTAATTCTGGCCTCAGTTTACAATTAGTATTTACACTCAAATGTGACATGGAAGCTAACTTAGTGAGTGTAACAGGAAATACAGGTATGTGCTGCTTAACATCCGCTCAGGCAACGTGCGACCGCATGTGTGTCTGTGGTCCCATAATTATTCAGTTACCACAAGCAAGTCCGCAGCAATTCAGAAAAAGCGATCATTATCTGTAGGAAATTGTATACTGTATACCCAAACTGATCTGACTGCCCTGCTCTTTCCCCACAGACCTGTATCAGTCCCAACTATTCCCACTGCCCTGCACTCTCCCCATAGCACTGCATCAGTCCCAACATTGATCCTCCTGCCCCATTCTCTCCACACAGCCCCATGTCAGTCCCCACTGCCACGCTCTCTCCCCACTGTCTCCTGTTGGTCCCCACATTAGTCCTACTGCCCTGCTCTCTCCCCTTAGCCCTGAGTCAGTCTCCACACTGATCCCACTGCCCCAATATCTCCCCACAGCTGCATGTTGGACCCCACGCTGATCCCTACCACAAATAAAAAGTTTACAGGTACACCACTGTATCCCAAATAGCTTTGCTATGTATATAATATGGTGTTCGCACAACGTCCACATCAACTCACGCCCAATTTCACAGAATGTATCGTGGACTTTAAGTGGCGCAGGCTCAAAATGTTGGTTACTCTTTAGTTCCCATGGATACTGCATGAGTTTCTTCAGCATGTTTGTGTATTTATGGTTGACTTAGAGTTGGTACCAGCAGGGCATTGGCCTAAAAGTTGAAATTACAGTTATTCTGGGCTTTAAAGATGAGTGCAGGCAAGGTGTTTTATATGGGCTTCTATGCTGCAAGTTTTTTTTATGATTTACTGGATTTGTTGAAGGATGAAGTTCAACAGAAAAGAGCTGTCTTTTGAATCAGACATGAAATCAAGGCCTCCTTTTCTCTCTAGCATATGTAAGGATCCCGTGACTCACAAGAAATAAGAGTGGGAGTGGACTTTACAGTCCCTCAACAGTCTTGCAACATTCAATGAGTTCTTGACTACTCTGATTGTTTTGGTCTTTCTAGTCAAGTTATTCAGGTTCAAGTTTATTGTCATGTTTACTGAGCAACCATGAGAAGTTTGTTTTGTGTGCAATCCAGCAAGTCAACATATACACAACATGGTCAGCCTAGTGGTGAGTGCAACACTATGACAATATAATATAAGTTACAATCTTGATTCAATATTGCTCTAATCTACTCCGTTGCCCTTTTTGTTTCTTTTCTTTGGCTTGGCTTCGCGGACGAAGATTTATGGAGGGGGTAAAAAGTCCACGTCAGCTGCAGGCTCGTTTGTGGCTGACAAGTCCGATGCGGGACAGGCAGACACGATTGCAGCGGTTGCAAGGGAAAATTGGTTGGTTGGGGTTGGGTGTTGGATTTTTCCTCCTTTGCTTTTTGTCAGTGAGGTGGGCTCTGCGGTCTTCTTCAAAGGAGGTTGCTGCCCGCCAAACTGTGAGGCGCCAAGATGCACGGTTTGAGGCGTTATCAGCCCACTGGCTGATAAACCTTTTTGTTTAAACTGCCCCTAATTCTACAGATAAGTACCAAGTGGACTGATGAGCTCCCCCATTGCCCCCTTGCTCCACCATTTTACATTGGTTTAATTGTCCATGGGCCAGAAAGTTATGGATTCAAATCCCACCACAGGAGCTTAGATCATGGGAGCTGCTAACAACCCAGTGCAGTGCTGTCTTGTGGATAATACACTAAATCAAGGTCCAGCTTGCATTCTCAAGAAGATATTAAATTCTCCAAGGCACTGCTTTGAAATATAGTGCTCTCTGGTTAATAACCAACCAACTTTTCAGTAAATGTGGCTTTTTGGTGGAAAGCTCACTACCTGACCACAGTGATTATATTTCATCAATGTTTCACTGCCTATTGAATGATGAGGGAACATTCTGATAAATCACAAAAGTTTCCATATAATTGAATGTTGTGTGTATATTGTACCAGAAAGCTGGATATTTGTGGAAAATTATATCTGCAGAAGCTTATTTATTTTTGGCATTTAAGAAGTTAAATTCCTGCAGTGACTGGGCCATTAATCCAGTGGAATTTGAAACATTTCCGTTGTTTACTCCGTGCTTTTTATATTTGAATCCGATCCATTGATGTTCTGTTGGATTGAATAGTTACTCATGATATAAATCTCTCTGACAACAACCTTTTAATTCTCCATGAGTCTGCTTTTAGAACTGCTGTAAAATCAATCATTTCTTTTTTGTTGCAAATCTGAATGAATTTGTCAAAAGGAGTTTATATTTTCACCTCTAAACACCACCAGCAAAGGGAGAATGCATGTTTTCCTTGAGGAGTTTATGGATGTTTGCATTATATGGACCAGATCTTCTTGCAGAACTTTGACGGACACTTGAAATGCAGAAGCAGGTCACTTGGCAGAAACTAATATTTACATTCCCATAAACCTCCTCCCAGCATTCTTTATTTCAATCTATCAATAGATCTGTCCATTCCTCTCTTTCTTCTCTGTATTCAACTTCTACTTAAATCCCTGGTTTCTTCCATCTTGCCCCATCTTTGTGAATTACATATTCTCCCTACTCTTTGGCCAAACACGTTCCTCTCTTGCTCTCTACTGAACTTACCAGTGATTGTCTACGTTCGTAGACTTTAGATTTGGATTCTTTGCACCAGCAATTTTTTTTAAAAATTTTAAAACTATGGTCTCCTGTATTTCTTGTGAATTTCAAGGCATTTCAGAGTCAGATTTATTGGCATAAATGTGTCACAAACTTTGCTGTTTTACAGCAGCAGAAGAGGTCCAAAAATTGCTATAAATTTTCATTTCCATAAATACACAATTTAAAAATAAGTAAGTAGTGCAAAAAGTAGAGAAAAGCAAAGGGTAGGATATATGGTTCATTGTCCATTTAGAAATCTGATGACGGAGGGGAATAAACGGTTTTTGTCGCATTGGGTGTTGGTCTTTAGGCTCTTGTACCTCCATCCTGATGGTGGCAGTAAGAAGAAGGAATGGCCTGTGCAGTGGGGGTCCTTTGAGAATAGAGGCTGCTTTCTTGAAGATGTCCTTAATGGAGTGCTTTTTATCTCAACGATGATAACACACACTTAATATCTCCTGTGTTACATCAATTCTGAAAGATTTGGGCATCTTGCCTGATTTAATTGAGTGAGTATATTTTAATTGAAAAAAAATCTGGTTTAAGATGTGCCATCAGCTGAATTGCGGGGCATTAATTGAACAATGAAGTTTAATTATACTCTATACATTTCTATATTGTTTAGGGCAGCCATTCTCAACAGGAGACCCATGCACCCCCCCTCCTCCCCACCCGCCCCCCCTTACCCCCCCACCTGGGGGCCACAGCACAGTTAAGCCAAAGCCTTGTTTTCTTTTCACCTCATGTAACATAAATATTTTAATGTAATCAATAGGAGCGAATTATGGAAGAAACCAAATCTTGACTGTTTCACAGGGAAGGGGTCCCATAAACTTTGAGCAGAGTCCAAGGGAGGGGCATAGCTGAAAAAAAGCTTAGAATGTGCTTTAGGGGTCCCCCTCTCTCTCTTTCTCTCTCTCTCCTTTTTTTCTCTCTCTCTCTGAAAACATGAACATTGAGATGGTACCATATATAACAATAACTGCCAGTGATAATTAGCAGATATTGAAAATAAAAATGGCACAGTTTGTGGATTTGACAAGATAATAGGGACACAAAGTGCAATTTAATTATTTTTTCACAGTGTAATCTTATATTTTATTCACAATGTGTGATCTGGTGTATTATGTGTTGTGCTTATGCACGCTATTAATAGCTTGTGATCGTACAGATTCTCTCACCAATGTGTATATGTACAGATGGTAGTGTAGGATGACTGTGATTGGCTGAGAGTGGAGCCACACCTACTGGCAGGTCTTAAAGGATTGCTCCTAGCCAGACCAGGTCATTCTGGACTGGTCGACCTACTTGTGATACACTCCAGTCTTATAGTTAATAAAAGCCTTGGTTTGGATCAACAAGCCTTTGGTTCTTTCGACGTGTTCTACATAGCTGCTTGAATTGTTTTAAAGCAACAGTTTTGTAATTATTTATCAGCAATGAAAGTTTAGAACTAATGGCACTGCAGGAGGCTATTTGGCCCCATCAACTGTAACCTGATCCTCGAGGGTCTGTACCTATCCCCGTAATCCTTGATGATTTTGTTTAGTAATTCCAGGTATCACAATATATATAATATCACAATAATCACCTCACAACAATTGCACCTTTTGGAGATCAAATGTCAGAAACTTATGGTTGTTATATTATCTCTCTTTAAACATCATATAATTCTTAACAGCTTAAAAAAAATCAAAATATACTGTAACCTCTTAATTTCTGGGAAACACATCCCCATTTTGTGTAAAAACTTGAGTGAAGGGAAATATTGTGAATAATTAAGTCTCAATGGACTATGGCAGTGGGAATGCCTCCCCTCCCCTCCCCTCTGTTTTTCTTGATTATTTCTGCTTCAGTAGCTATTCTATTTTCTGAAGGCTACAAGTTTGTGTCTCTTTTATAAAGCAGAAAACATTGGAAATACTCAACAGGTCAGGCAGCATCTGAGGAGAGATTCAGCATCAATATTTCTCGCTCTGGTCCTCTCCTCCATAGATGTAAATCAGTGGTTCTCAACATTTTTCTTTCCACCCACATACCACTTTGAGCAATCCTTACTAATCACAGAGCACTTATAGCATAGGGAATATCTCACAGTTTAACTTCCCACCTACATTTCTTTGGCTAATTATCTTAAATCTGGGACTTGAACTTCCCATAACTAGTAGCAGTTTCAATTTTTGCTTTAACAGATTTTTGAGCTGCTAAATTGCCTCCAAATGTTGTCACCTTCACTCTCTCTCTCTCTCTTTCTCTCTCTCTCTCTCTCTCTCTCTCTCACACACACACACACTCATTCTCTCTTTGTCTCTCTGTATCTCTTTTTCTCTCTCTTTTTTCTGCTTCCTCTCTCCCCTCACTCTCTCCTGTTTCTCTCTTCCCCTCTTTATCTCCACTTCTCCTCCCCTCTCTCTTTTTATCTTCCTCTCTCTACCCTCACTCACACCTCTCCTTCCCCCTTTCTCTTCTCTCTCTCTCTCTCTCTCTCTCTCTCTCTCTCTCTCTCTATCCCCACCTTTATTCCTTCCAAATTCTCAACATCAACACAAGCCATTTGTCAGTTAACCAACATCCACTACCATAGAGCTATGGAGCCATATAGCATGGAACAGGCACTCTGGCCCAACTTGTCTGCACCAACCAAGTTGGCATTTGGCTTCATTGGATCCATATCCTTCTCCACACTTCCTGTTCATATATTTCTCCAAATTACTTTTGAAATATGTAATTGTACCCACTTCTATAGCTTCTTCCAATTATAAACATTGCCCCTCAATTTTCTTATCAATCCATCCCCTTCCACCTTAAACCTTTAGTATTGACTACCTTAGGAAATAGACTGTGAGCATTCACATTATCCTTGTCCCTTGTGGTCATATCCATCCATAAGCTTCCTTGCTCAAGGGAATAAAGACCCATTCTATCCAACTTCCAACTCCAAATTTCCAGACACAGGAACATCCTGGTCAATCTCCTCTAGACCCCTTCCAATTTATTGATGTCCTTCCTATCGCTGGGTGACTAATACAGCGCATATTACACCAAGTGTAATCTCAGCAACACCTTGTACAGCTGTGCCACGAGACCCCAACTGTTGTACTCAATATCCCACCCATGAAGGCCAGTGTGTCAATTGCTTTCTTCATTAACTTGTCCCCTTTCATACAACAATATACCTGTACCCTCGTTCTCTCTGTTCTGCAATACTCTCCAGGGAATCTTACCTATCCATGCACCTGTTCAATTTTTGGGAAGTCAAACTAGGATAAGAGTTACTGATGTTCAGCCTATCATGGCTTCATCAGTTCTGTGACAAACCTATCTCACTTCTCTCTCTGCAGTTTTCCTGGTTTTACCTCTATGGAATGTAGGAGGAAACGGAGCACCTGGAGAAAACCCACACATGTCACAGAAAGGGTGTACAAACTCCTTACAGACAGTGCCAGATTCGAACCTGGGTCGCTGGTGCTGTACAGTGTTACGCTAAATGCTAAGCTAAGCTTGCTGCCCCAGAATTACCAGCAAAACTAGAGAATTTCAAAATCCAAAAGATATTTGGACAGATTTTTAGATGGGCATTTCTGTGAAGGATATTGGACAAAATGCAGGCAAGTGGGACTAGCCCAGAATGCCAACTTGGTCAGCATGGATAAGATGGGGTGAAGGGTCTGTCTGTGCTGTATAAAGAAAACAGATGGCTGGTTGAAGAGAAATAGATGAGATGCATATTGACTAGAAGATAAAAAAACAAATTGGTTGCAGCTGATAATAGATGACCCTGCACATGGTGAAGAGAGGAAGGCTAACAGAATTCCAACAGGAAGCTGGAGAGGCTGAGAGTTCAAGCTCCGGTTAGAGAGAGAGAAGCTGCAAAGCTTGCAGTTCTTGGTCACAAGAATCTGTTCCTTGGAGCCATTCAGGTCACATGAGGATTTGTTGCTTGGAGCCATGAAGACTATTTAAATCCATGTTCCTGCTGCACTGATTTTATCTCAAGCTTCCAGTGCTGAGACCTCGGAGAATTCATTACATCTTATCCACTTATGAATCAACAATGCTGCAGATGGGCCATTTGTGATCACTACATGAAACTAGAGTTCAAAGAGAGCAAATAAGTTATTATATAGAATATACACTAGAGTTCAAAGAGAGCAAATAAGTTATTATATAGAATATACTGAGACAAGTTATTTATTACAGGTCTGTGGTTGGTTGTGTTTAATGGAGCACAAATAACCTCACATTCCAGATTCTTCAACTAAACATTTCAACATCACCCTCTGTCCCATATTCACTCCTGATCGCATCTAAATTCCTTCTGAAAGCACCAAGCATGTTCACTTCCACCACTCCCTGTAACTGTAAGCTTTTTTTTTTTCCGTCAATGTATTTTGGTGCACCTTACAATAAACAATTCAACCCAATTCCACATTATGATCACTCTTTTAGTCTTCTCTTTGGTCTACTGGGAAAACTTTTGCTGATACGATTTTCAAGTTGTGGGCATCATTAGTGAGGCCAGCATTTGATGGCGAGGAGTGAAACATGAATGTCTGCAGATGAACGTCTGTGATTGTTGTTAAAACACAGGCCTGAAGTGTCCATAGGAGATAAAGATATATCACTGATGTTTCTTCAAGGTACGGAAGATGTGAGGAACCATCCTCTTAAAACATTGCATTTATTTTTTCTGGTGAAGGTGCTTTCACGGTGTTAGAAAGGGAGTTCCTGGATTTAGACCCAATGAATGAACAATAGTATAATTCCATGTCATCATGGCATGTGACATGGAGGGAACATGCAGGTGGCAGTGCACTGGTAGGTCATGTGGAAAATCCTCACATCTTCCACACACCACCTAAGGTGAGATGAGATGGGAGTTTATTGTCATATTATCCAGAAACATTTGGACAGCAAAGATGCAAATATCAGGATACTCTTTATTGACTACATTTCAGCATTGAACACCATCATCCCCTCAAAATTGATCAGCAAACTTCAAGATCTGAGACTCAACATCCCACTGTTTAATTGGATCCTTGATTTCCTTCAGTGAGGATTAATAAGAACTTTTCCACAATTTCCATCAGTACCAGAGCCCCAGAGGGCTACATTCTTAGCCCCCTGTTCTAATGGCTAGAAACCTGGATAGCTTGGTATGGCACAATACAATCTACAAATTTGCTGATGGTACCACAGTAAAAATGGGTGATGAGTCAGGAGGAAGATTGAAACCTTAACTGAATGGTGTACCAACAACAACCTCACACTTAATATCACCAAAACCAAGGAGCTAATTGTTGATTTCAGGAAGAGAGAACCAGAGGTGTATGATCTGATGATCATTGGTGGATCAGAGGTGGAAAGGGTGAGAAAATTTAAATTCTTGGGAGGCACTATCTCAGAGGATCTTTCCTGGACTCAACACACAAATGGCATTGTGAAGAATGCACGTCAGCACCTCTACTTCCTCAGGAGTTTGCGGAGGTTTGGTATGACATCAGAACCCTGGAAAATATCTACAGATGTGTGGTGCAACATGTTCCACTGGCTGCATCATGGTCTGGTATAGGAACACCAATATCCCTCAGCTTAAAGCCCTGCAAAAGGAAGTGGACACAGCCCAGGACATCAAATGCAAAGCCCTCCCCACCACCGAGAACATCTGTAGGAAATGCTGCCATCGGAAAGGAGCAGCAATTATCAAGTATCCACAGCATCCAGTACACTAATGGTTCTCACTGTTATCATCAGGCTTTTACTTTTGGCCCCCAATTGAGAATGGCTGATTTAATGTATACTACTCTAGATGATGTATCTTATGCACCTGTATGGCTGCAGAAAGTAAAGATTTCAGAGCATCTGTTGGAGTACATGCATGTCATCACATACAACCCTGAGGTTCTTTACCCTGCGGGCCAGGCAGAATTACCACTTATCGGCAGTGCAAAAAAAAGTGCACTCAACGGAAACATATAAACAAATATAAAAATGTAAACTGACTGTGCAATACAGAGAGAAAGAAAAATCTATAGAGTGCAAAAGTAAGAGTCCTTAAATGATTGAGTTTGTGGTTGAGGAGTCTGATGTTGAAGGGACAGCAGCTATTTCTGGACCTGGCAGTGAGAGTCTTATGGCACCTATACCTTTTCCTGATGGTAGCACCCAAGGACACTTTGCAGATGTGGGGAGAACATATAAACTCCTTGCAAACAGTGCCAGACTCATTCCCTGGTTGCTGGCACTGTAATAGGTGCTGTGCTGACCACTACGCCATGGGTGGTCAAACTATAGCCCTCGGGCCTTCTGCGGCCTGTTGCCCATATTTAAGTGGCCCAGAGTGAATTTTAAAAACAAAATGGAATATGGCCCATTAGAACATAGTCTGGATGAACACTGCACTTCTTAGTTTCAAAAGTAGATGTAACTGCCATTTTGACAACTACAAGACTGATTGTTGCAATGTTCCTCATCATTTCATATTAACCTCAGTTAAATAAAAACGTTTACTTTTTTAAAAACAAATACTTTTTCACAGAAGTCAAGGGGAAGTGTGTTTGCTTCATTTGCAAGGAACCTGTTAACTTTAATAGCCTAAAGATTTACACATTCCATCCTAATCATTAAGATGAACACTTCGGCCATGAGCTGTATTCACTGACAGATGTGAGGAATGTTGGAGACAGCCTAGTCCTTTTCTTGATCTTTTCTCCTGTTTTTATTTTGCACTCAACTTATTTACTTTGCACTGCTTTTTGAAAGAGAGTTTTAAATAATTTTATTGTATTCATTTAAATTAAATTTAAGAGCAGCAGATTCAAAAATGTAATATGTGAGCACATCAACAAACTACTGCAATGTCAACAGTTAAACTGTTCAGTAGTGTATTATACTACTGAATTTTTAATGGCACAGGTCTAAAAATGTAGTTTTTCTTGCAGTGTAACTGGTTGAAAGGTGGTGGTCTTAATATTGCTTGGCTGGTGAACACATTATATTTTTCTGTATATGCCGCATGACCAAAAGAAGTTTAGCAATGTCTGCACTACATTAAACATGCCATCTGTTAAGGTGAGTGGAGGAATATTTAGGGGAGAGGTCCGAGGTAAGTGTTTTACACAGAGAGTGGTGCGTGCCTGGAATGCATTGGTGTTGGTGGAGGATGGTACAAAAGGCTTCAAAGATAGGCTCATGGATGTAAGAAAAATGAAGGGTTATGGATGTGAGAGAGGGAAGGGTTAAATAGTTGTGAAGTAGGTCTATATAGGTTGGCAAAACATTGTGGGCTCAAGGCCTATACTGTACTGTAATGTTCCATGTTCTATAGCTTGCATTCAGAAAGTTGGGTGCCTGAGTTTTGACAATAATCACATTATTAGTTGGGAGATGTTGAAAATGAAGTCAACTCTTTGTGGTCTCTGTAGTGCATCGAACTACTCAAAGGCTTATAGATTCAAACTAAGGCTT
Source organism: Narcine bancroftii (assembly GCF_036971445.1). NCBI lineage: Eukaryota > Metazoa > Chordata > Chondrichthyes > Torpediniformes > Narcinidae > Narcine > Narcine bancroftii. The sequence continues at coordinate 40,993,390 of NC_091476.1, read as the reverse complement.
TTATTACCAAAAGACTGGAGAGTAGTACATCAAGGTCGACCAGTCCAGACTGACCTGGGTCTGGTTAGGTGCAGCCCTTTATGACCTGGCCAGTAGGTGTGGCTACGGCTCTCAGCCAATCATTAGCACTATATACAATTATATACAAAGGTGATAAGGCCAGATGCCTTCCCACTTACTGCAATGCTCCTCATCGAGGGCCGTTCAGCCAGACTGATACTTGGTAAGTACAGGCCATCTGGCCTGTAGAACCTACTCCGCCATTCAGTAAGGTCAAGGCTGATCAGCCATGGACTCATTTCCACTTACCCACCAGTTACGCATAACCTTTGATCTCCCCATTTAATCAAAAATCAATCCACCTGTCTTAAAAAGAACAGACCATCCACTGGATAATGGGCAAAGACACAAAATATTGCAGATGTAAATAACCATCTGCTATAGTGATTAAAATGGACAGGCAGCATCTGGGGTCGGGGGGGGGGGGAAGAGAAGAAGTAAAGAATGATCAATGTTCTGGATTGAGCCCCTTCAACAAGACTGATCATGGAGAGGGGAGGTAGTTGATATAGTGGGCAGGTGGTGATGGGAGGGGAGACCAGGACCAATAGGAGTTTGGTAGACCAGTGTGAGACAGACAGATGGAACTGGGGGGAAGGGGAGAGATGGTTAGGTGATAGATTCAGGTGATGATAGATGTTAGACAGAAAAAGAGAGGGGAAAGAAAGATGGATTAGGGGAGGGTAAAGGCAGAGACATAGGGAGGAAGGTGAGAAGGAGATAATGGATAAAAGTGGTTTCAGTCAAGTGTATTGCATTTGGTGTCTGGATAATATGGAGTTAGAAATGACTGGATAAACTGAGGCACACTAAAATGGGCATTAAGTATCCACACTATGTATGGATATGGTTTAGTTGAAGTCTGGACTTCGAAACTCCTCCAGGTCCAAGACATCGGACCCATCGTTTGATGGGGATCACAGAGGATGGGGGAGGAACAGGCATTGGGAGGATGATACAGATGCAATGGGAATCTGTAGTGGAAGTGGGCCAATATTTGTGTGAAGGGATTGGTGATCAGAGTAGATTTTGGAGAAGATTGGGGAGATTGTCACTGAGAACAGTGGAAGATCAGGTTCCCAAGGGGTGGAACCAGTAGTGCACAATGTTAGGGGGGGGAAACACAAAATTGTTGGAGAAACTCAGCAAGTCATACCACTTTCTATGTGTCGCAAAGATAAAGCTACATAACAAACATTTTGGGCCTGAGCCCTTTCTCAATGTATGAACAGACAGGCACCTGAATAAAATGGTGGGGGGGGAGGGGCAGGGAGAAGAGCACAAGGCCATCGGCAAGAGGACATATAGGTGGATATAGGTGGCAGGATAAAAGAGAAAAAAGCTCAGAAGAGATAGGGGAGGGGATAGTTCTCTGAATGGGTGTTATTATTGGGGAGTTTACGCTGATTTAATGGGCACCAATCTGAAGAACCGTAAAGCCTCGGTATCTGGCACCTATGGAGAATACTAAATGCTGGATAAGTGAATTTTCCAGCTGCTTGAAATTGTGCGTTGTGTGCATTGGTGAATTGACTGTTAGGGGGTGCCGATTTTAAACCTCCATTTTTTTTAACCTATTTATTTTCTGAAATTTTTTTTTGCCAGTTCCTTGAGGCAGCTGGTTGCTTGAATTCCAGATAACAGGGGGTTTTTAACTATACTTACCTTTCATGTATCCTAGTTTACTGCAGCCACTGTATAACAAGGTTACCTTGGGATGCATAATGATGGGTGTTTCCAGGACAACATAATCATGGTTCCCCCTGAAGTATTCCAACAGCAGTATTCCACAAGGAATAACATCATCCTGCATGCCCCTGATCTACAGGTTACTCGATGGTTGCATCAAACTCACCGTATAATGTTCCAGATCGAAATTCCAGAATGAAACTTAGCAGTCTTATCTCAGCTTCCTCTCTCATTTTTGTCCAACATCTCTCATCAATCATACAGCTGGCAAATGTGAGACTTGGAACCAATGAATTCTCATTTATCATTCTGCTGACTTTACTACAATTAAAAAGGAATATCCCAGCTTCAAGCAGCCTTCCAGAGAAACTGTTTAAAATTTTAGATCCCTCACAGTGCGTAATACTACAGGAAATTATTAGGTTTCTGTGTGGGGGAAAAAGTTTTACGTACAAAGTCTGACAAAAGTCAAAGGGACTTCAATGTGCAAAAGCATATCCTTCAGTCCCACCAAGTCCATTCTAGAGGTAATGCTCAGATATAACCTTCCTGTTTAAAAAAAATGGAAAAGAGGAAGCAGGAATATCAACCAATTGCCCTGATATCAGGAGGAGGAACGTGCTCGAATATGTTGTTAAGGATGTGGTGTATTTATATCAGAAATTGATATGTTCTTCATTAGCTAGGGAATCAAAGGCTATGGGGCGAAGGCTGGTCAATGGGGTTGCGTGGGAAAATGGATCAGCTCATGATTGAATGACGGGGTGGACTCTGTGAGCAGAAGGCCTACTTCTGCTCTTATGGTCTTTTGCAGAGGACAGAAGATAACAATAGGATTGGGAAGAACTAAACAAGATTTTTGAAAGGGGAAATGTATTTGATGAATCTGAGGGAGTTCTTAAGATTGCAACCAATGGGCTAGATAAGGGTCTCCAGAGGATATGATGGACTTCAAATGGCCCTCAATAAGTGCTGCTCAAGAAACCACTCAACCAAAAGAGCACATAAGGTTCAAATCAAGATATAGGCATCAATTAGTGAACAGAAAGGAGAGGGTTGGAATAAATGTGTAATGTCTGGGTTGGGGAGCTCTGACAGCTCTGGAGTGTTGTAGGAATAATCATAATGGTCTGAACGATAGTCCAAGAACATTAGTGGACCAAGTTGCTGATAATTCAAAGCTGTGTGAAAGTGCGGTGAACGTGAAGGGTCTTTGGTGGATATAATGAAGGTAATTGCATTTGATAGATTGCAAATATGTAATTTAAAAAACATTTAGACCTAGAGCATGGTAACAGGCCCTTTCGGCCTACGAGCTCATGCTGCCCAATTGATCTACAATCCCCAGTACATTTTGGAGGGTGGGAAGAAACTACATCACCCAGAGGAAACCCATGCATACAGGAGGAGAACGTAAAGCTCCTTGCTGACAGCATGGGATTTGAACCCTGGTTCCGGTCGCTGGCACTGTAACCGCATTTATGCTAACTGCTACATCCAATCACCCATCTCAGTTGAACAAAAAATAGAATGTGACTATTTTCTAAGTGATGGTAAGATTGAAAGGAAATCTCATGCACTGCCAGACAGAGACCACCCACAAATTGGAAGAACAGTATATAATACATCTGAGTATCCAACAAAGTAAAGGGAGGAAAGTTTAGGGGAGACATCAAGGGTAAGTTTTTTTAACATAGAGAGTAGTGGGTGACTGGAATGCATTGCCAGGGGTGCTGGTGGAGGCTGAAACATTAGAAGCATTTAAGAGACTCTTGGTCAGGCACAAGGATGAAAGAAAAATAGATGGTTTATAAGGTAGACAACAGACTCGCCAAGGCAAATAGCGCCTTTGGAAGACTACACAAAAGAGTCTGGAAAAACAACCAACTGAAAAACCTCACAAAGATAAGCGTATACAGAGCCGTTGTCATACCCACACTCCTGTTCGGCTCCGAATCATGGGTCCTCTACCGGCATCACCTACGGCTCCTAGAACACTTCCACCAGCGTTGTCTCCGCTCGATCCTCAACATCCATTGGAGCGCTTTCATCCCTAACGTCGAAGTACTCGAGATTGCAGAGGTCGACAGCATCGAGTCCACGCTGCTGAAGATCCAGCTGTGCTGGATGGGTCACGTCTCCAGAATGGAGGACCATCGCCTTCCCAAGATTGTGTTATATGGCGAGCTCTCCACTGACCACCGTGACAGAGGTGCACCAAAGAAAAGGTACAAGGACTGCCTAAAGAAATCTCTTGGTGCCTGCCACATTGACCACCGCCAGTGGGCTGATAACGCCTCAAACCGTGCATCTTGGCGCCTCACAGTTTGGCGGGCAGCAACCTCCTTTGAAGAAGACCGCAGAGCCCACCTCACTGACAAAAGGCAAAGGAGGAAAAACCCAACACCCAACCCCAACCAACCAATTTTCCCCTGCAGCCGCTGCAACCGTGTCTGCCTGTCCCGCATCGGACTTGTCAGCCACAAACGAGCCTGCAGCTGACGTGGACTTTTACCCCCTCCATAAATCTTCGTCCGCGAAGCCAAGCCAAAAGAAAAGAAAAAGAATAAGGTAGGGAGGGTTTTGTTCTTTTTTTAGAAGGTATATAGTGGTCGACACAACGTCATTGGTCAAAGGGCCAGTATTGTGTTGTAATGTTCTATGTTAAATGTTTCAATGGATGGCATTAACATTGACTTCTCTGGTTTCCGTTAGTCTCCTCACCCCTCCACACCGCCCATCTTTCTCTATGACCTCTAGCACTGTCTCTCTTTCGTCTCTGATTCCTTTCCCCCAGTTCTGCCTTCACAGTTCACACACACTCTACCCAATCAATTCTCACCTTCCTCTTTACTTATACATGTCCAATTAACACCTTTTGTCTATTGGGCTGTACCCCTCTCTCTGCTCATTCTTCCCTTCACCCCAGACTTTTAATTCAGACACCTACCTGTTTTTATTCATACCTTGAAGTAGGGCTCAGGCCCAAAATGTCAGTAATAAATCTTTACCTTCAGTGGATGCTGCGAGGCCTGCTGATTGCCTCCTGCATTTCTGTGTTTTAATGACAATCACAGGGTGTGCAGAATTTTGTGTTTCACTTCAAAGGAGGTGGAACTCGGACAAAGATAGATGGAACCTTAAATAAGTCATTGAACGTTAATGAGCGAGTACAACAAGCAAATAACAAGGCTAAAGGTATATTAGCAAGAAGATTTGTCAGCAGAAAAAGTCTCACTAGATTTGCACAGAACGTTGGTGAGATAGCACCTTGAAACTTGACAACAAACAATAAATCTTACCTGTTACCAAAATAAAGATCTGTTTGTGGTGGAGCAAGGGCAACAAAGATTTACCAAATGGAGTCCTGGATGATGAATGGCTAGAATAGAATAGTCCAGAGAATGATTATGACTTCATTGTCGTATTCATTGGACGGCATTGTTAGTGGAATGGTTAGCACAATGCTATTACAGTGCCAGCAACCCATGTTGGAATACGGCACTGTCTGTAAGGAGTAAATTATGAAGGTCTGCAGACAACATGACTGAAGGTCAAACAGTGAACTTTATATAGCAAAGATAAATAACTGGAGCCTTTCACCAAGGAGTCTGTAAGGAGTTTGGATGTTCTCCCCATGTCTACGTGGGTTCCCTCCCACCCTCCAAAATGTGTGGAGGTTGTAAGTTAATTAGGGTTTTTGGGTGGCACAGACCTGTGGGTCAGATGTGCCAATTACTGTGATGCAAGTCTAAATTAAATTAAAATTAAAAGTGGAAAAACATATATAGGCACCAAAATACTTAATTGCTGCAGCTGAACCAAAGAAACAATGGGGAGAGATGGAATGGCTTGGGATTGTTATCCCTGGAGTGCAGGAGGCAGGAGGCAACCTGATAGAAATATACAAAGTTATGATAGAGAGGGAGGGTAGATAGTCAAAATATTTTTCCTATGTCACAGGTATCAAGAAAAAAATAGCATGATTTTTAAAGTGAGATGCAGGAGATTTAACAAGAGATCTTGGAGGGGGCGGGGGGTAAGGATTTTTTAAGAGAGTGGCTGATATCTGGAACTCACTGCCAGAGGAGGTGGTGGAATCAGATAAAGTCACTACATTGATGAGCCACTTAGACAAATACGAAGAGAAGGCAGAGCGCACTGCCTGAATGGAGACAGATGGGGTTAGTGTAGTCGGGCAAAAAGGTGGAGATAAATTCGATGGGGAGAAGGCATAAGAATGGAGTTGAGAAGAAAAATATATCAGCCATGATTCGAATAGCAGAGCAGACTCGTTGGGCTGAATGGCCTAATTTGCTCTTATGTCTTAAGGTCATACTACAGGATTTTTCAAGCTAGAATGCACTCCATGGGCTGAATAGTCTCCTATTCAGAGATTTCCATGTCTTGGAAACCAAGATAAATTTAATGGGTATCATGGTGTCTTCCTCATCCTTTCGACCAATGGTTCACAACCTTTCTTTTTCCCACTCACATTCCACCCCAAGTAATCCCTTACTAACTGCAGCATGGCTCTAGCATAGGATGCGTCAATCAATCACTGGTGAAATGCCTTCACCGTTGTCAGCAGACAACAGAACCCAATTGCACAGAGTCAAGTCCTCTATAGAATACAGAGATCAGCCTGTACCCTGCAATGATCAGCATGAGAAAATATTGGTGGAGAGACAATTACAGACAGCACAGAAACAGGCCCTTTAACCCAACTAATCCATGCCAAACTTTTATTATGCTTCATCCCAATAGCCTGCGCCCACACCATATCCCTCCATACCCTTCCCATCCATGGACCTATCCAAATTTATCTTAAGTATAGAAATCGAGCCCCCATTCACCACTTCATGTGGCAAATGCGTGAAAAGGTTCCCCCAAAAGCTCACATTAAACATTTCACCTTTCACTCGTAAACAATGCCTCACCCAATCTCAAGGGAAAACTCCACCCAACAACCCAATGCAATCTCCAACATCCAGTTCAGTCTCTGACTGGCTTCAAAAATGTCAACAATCCCTTATCTAAGCTTGATAAGTTGTGACAAAGGATCCAAACCTTTACTGCAGAATACAGGAATAACATCAGGGCAATAAAGCTACAAAGGAAAGCTTGTACAGTCACCGATGCATGGTCTCTCAAAATTCTTTGGGGCTTTTCTTGGGATGAGAAATGTAAAACTGACTGGCTACCACAATGATTTAGCAGTGAAAGAAGAAAGTTGGCTGAGACCCATCAAACCAAAAGACTGAGGAAGGAAGCAACTTGGAGACAGGAAATAAACCATGCCTTCAAGGGCTTAATGGAAGGTTGTGTCTGCCACATTATTAACCCTCTAAAGTGGATCTAGACTCATTAGTGGATATGGTAGATGCACCTAAACATCAGATGTTTTGTCCCACCCTCTGTTTCAAACAGGTGGTGAAATGCTTCTTCACTTCACACGTGGATGTGCACTCCATTTCACTGAGATATTGGAAGATGGATTGGCACCCAGGACTTTGGGGTCATGGGAATGCTCATAGCTCTCACAGGAGTTCAACCACCAACTCCAATGATTATAGCTGTCTCCAACCGGATGGCATTAACATCAATTTCTCTGGTTTCCTTGAAGTCACCCTCCCCACCACTACATCTGTCACCTTTCCTCTTGTTCGCTCTCCCTCTCTCTTCCCTTTTCCCTCAGTCTCCTTCTGAGCTAAAAGCAATTCTCACCTTTCTCTTATCATATCCAATTAACATCTTTTGTTTGTTGGTCTCTCTAATTTTTAATTAAGATGCCTGTCTGCTCTTTACTCATACCTTGAAGCAGGGCTCAAGCCTGAAATGTCAGTAATATATCTTTCCCTCCTCCAACCACTGCGAGGCCAACTGAACTCCTCCAACATTTACTGTGTGTTTTAACTCCTTTCCCTGCATTGTAACTGCAGCACAAGAAGTATTAAAGGAATCACAGAAAATTCATCAGCTTATAATACAACATAGATCATCGAGCAGTACAGCACTGGAGGAGGCCCTTTGGCCCACATTTATCTGTGCCAAATATGGTGCCAAATTAAGCAAAACCTCTTCTGCTTGCATATGATTCATTGGAGCCAATAGGGGAGACATGATTGCGGGTGGAGGCAAGAGATTTAAAGGTGATTGTGTGGAGTTCCTGTGGCTCATTGCAGCCAATAGGAGATGTGATTGCTGGTGGAGCCAGGAGATTTAAAGGAGGTGATTGTGTTGAGGCCCTGTGGTTCATTACAGCCAATAGGAGATGTGATTGCTGGTGGAGCCAGGAGATTTAAAGGAGGTGATTGTGTTGAGGCCCTGTGGTTCATTACAGCCAATAGGAGATATGGTTGTTGGTGGAAGCAAGAGATTTAAAGCAGATGAGTATGTGAGCCCCTGTGGTTCATTACAGCCAATAGGAGATGTGGTTGTTGGTGGAGGCAGGAGATTTAAAGGTGAGTGTGTGGAGTTCCTGTGGTTTATTGCAGCCAGTTGGAAATGTGGTTGTTGGTGGAAGTAAGAGTTTTAAAACAGGTGAGTGTGTTGAGCTCCCGCGGTTTATTGCAACCAAAAAGAGATGTGATTGGAAGGAGGGCAATTCCTGGAGCCTATAAAAGTAAACAGGAATGAAGTGGGGCAACCAGTGTTAGGGAGGGATTTTTGAGGCTTTGGTAATCAGAGGTAGAACCTAGTTGGCAGGGTTGTAGTCTGGGCAGTGGATGTTAGGGATCCAGGTGCTCTCCCTGCTAATTCCATCTGTGGGAAGTGTACCCAGCTGCAGCTTTTGACAGACAGAATCAAGGAACTGGAGCTGCAGTTGGATGCACAGTATCAATGGAGATGCTGAGACCATCATGGATGAGACTTTCACTGAGGTTGTCATGCCTCCGGGATAGCTGGCGGATAGATAGAGTGGCATGGTTAGAGTAGCAGTTAGCAGAATGCTATTACAGCATCAACAAACAAAATTTTCACTCTCTTGGTATACTTATCAATAAACAATTCAATTATATTTAAAATATGCCTTGGCAATGTGTATTGGCTTTGTCCAGTATAGAATCGGTAACTTGAAATTGTGCAGACACCACGGTTGATGTAAAAGCACAATGTTGGAGAAACTCAGCAGGTCAAACTGTGTCCTTTATATAGTGATGTTTTAGGATTGAGCCCTTCATCAAGGTAACATTCTGCTGGCCTTCCTTCGGATTCAGCCTGGGAGCTGACTTTCTGCTCAAGTAGAATGTTTAGCAGAATTTGTTTCCTGTTGTAGGAGCAGACTGAGACTGCAAGGAGTTGGCGTTTGAAACCACGGATTATTTATTAAAACTAATGTGCATCTGGAGACCAATCAAAGCAGATCTCCTGAACATGATTTTGGCACAGGTTTTGATCTCTTCGTGGATGTAATTACGGAAACTTGATCAACAGTGAAACAAAGTTTTGATTAAAGAATGCGAGTTTACTAAGACCTAATTACTATTGTTGATGTTTGATTACAGAGTGGGATGCTCAATTATCCACAAATTTAACATTGGAGTCGTATAATGTGAAAAAGGACCCATTGGTCTAACATGTCCAGACCAACCAAAATGCACCCCACACTAGTCCTCCGGGATAGCTGGCAGATAGATAGAGTGGCATGGTTAGAGTAGCAGTTAGCAGAATGCTATTACAGCATCAACAAACAAAATTTTCACTCTCTTGGTATACTTATCAATAAACAATTCAATTATATTTAAAATATGCCTTGGAAATGTGTGTAAACTGTACAACATGTATTGGCTTTGTCCAGTGTAGAATCGATAACTTGAAATTGTGCAGACACCACGGTTGAAGTAAAACCACAATGTTGGAGAAACTCAGCAGGTCCATATTCCTCTGAACATCCTATCCATATATATGTGGAATTTTTTTCTTTAAAATTGGAATAGTACATCAACCACTTCCTCCAATGGCCTGTTCTGTATGCCCATCATCATCCATATATTTTTTAAAAATCCTTAGCTTCCTGTGAAATCTCTTTTGCCTTAAACAAATGCCCTCTGGGAACTGATTTATCTGAGTTAACAATGACTTTGAGTTTCTGTTGGAACAATGGGTGTTGTCTATGAATATAACTTGTTTAACAATAAATCCAATTTTCTATGCTAGTGATGTGCATGCTATTAAATCATCAATGGAGTTTCTGAAACTTGAGTGTTGTCATTGCTGTGTTCCCTGTTACCACATTTGCATAATCCACATCCCTGTTTACCAGTTGCGTTTCCTTCCCTACAGCACATTTGATGAGAAACTCCTTTTAAAGAAGCATCAATAGAAAATTTGTGTAAAGTCTCATGACAAAGTTCTTTTCCATGGTAGAGGAGTCCAGGCCAACATGACACAACTTTAGGATTCAAAAACACCCATTTAAAACAAATGTGGAGGAATTCCTTCAGCCAAAAATTGGTGAACCTCTGGAATTTGCTCCCACAGGCAGCAGTGGAGGCCAGGTTGTAGGGTGTATTTAAGGCAGAGATTGATAGGTCAGGATATCAAAGGTTATGAGGGAGTGGGGCTGAGTAGGAGAATGGATCGTGGCAGGACAGACTTGACAGGCCAAATGGCTCACTTCACCTCCTGTATCTTATGGTCTTATAACTGTAGCTTGCATTAAAGACTTTCAATACATTAGAGTAATTGTGCTTAAGAGTTGCAAAGAACTCAATGGCAAAAATAGGTGTTTACAGGCGGCAATGAATCAATGCTCAACTGGTGTTCTTTTGCTATTAATGTTGCTTCTAGGGTGAATATTGCCCAGGTGACTAGGCTGAGCCTTTTTCCTCTCAAATGGTGCTGGAAGATTTAGGTGCTTTGCTCTAATGTATTATATTATGTAAAAGATAGCACCTTGATGGTGTGAAAATCCACAAGGTTCCTTATTGTCATATGTCATTTTTTTTCTTCTTTGGCTTGGCTTCGCGGACGAAGATTTATGGAGGGGGTAAAAAGTCCACGTCAGCTGCAGGCTCGTTTGTGGCTGACAAGTCCGATGCGGGACAGGCAGACACGATTGCAGCGGTTGCAGGGGAAAATTGGTGGGTTGGGGTTGGGTGTTGGGTTTTCCCTCCTTTGCCTTTTGTCAGTGAGGTAGGCTCTGCGGTCTTCTTCAAAGGAGGTTGCTGCCCGCCGAACTGTGAGGCGCCAAGATGCACGGTTTGAGGCGTTATCAGCCCACTGGCGGTGGTCAATGTGGCAGGCACCAAGAGATTTCTTTAGGCATATATGTCATATGTCATATAATTACACAAAATTGCCTTCTGACTGCTGAAAGGCAGTGAGTCACCATTAGTGCCACCCAGTGCTCCTTGCAGTGAAAGAAAGAGAAAAAGTGAGTCCCTTCAGAGTCACTGAGTGTCCATGGATTTGCCTCCAGCTCCTCACATTCCAGTACAAACCATCAGCAAATTGAGCTCCAGATCCAAACCTCTAACGTGATTAGGAAGCCTTCAGTGCCCGAGGCCCTTCACGAGCCCTTCCTACCTTCAGTACCCTCTCGAATCCCAGCTTTGTTACCTGGCTCCCATGAGCCAGTCTCCAGCAGCCTGTGTGGGTTCCCCAACCACAAGTCACCTGCAGCCTGTGCAGGTCCTTCTGCTCATGAGGAAAGTCAACTGTTCTAGATCTTTGAGTTATGCCCCCACCCCGTCTTAGGACTCTGCTCAAAGTTTATTGACCACCCTCTCTATGAAGTGGTCAAGTTTAGTTGTTCTAAACTTCTCTCCTACTAACTACTGTTTATTTTTTTTTAAATGATTTCACTCTATGCCCCCCCCCCTTAAATGTGCTGTGGCCTCCAGGGGGGCTATGTGGCCCCAATTAAGAATGGCAGCAGCCTAGATCTGTGGTGGTACACCATCAGCCTACTGCAGGGCAACATCTGTACCTGCAGGAGTGTACCGCCGGCCTACTGCAGGGGGAAACCTCTGTACCTGGAGAGTAAGGAGACAGGACAACACCTGGCCGGCTGTCAATCAGTTGGCCTGAATGGATCACGCCCCACTTGGTCGGGTGTTAATCACCGTCCAGGATATAAGCCTGCGCTGGCCTCACTCAGAGTTACTGCAGCTTTAGCCAGCCTGGCTCTGTGAAAGGCTTTGTGGATTAGAGCCTGTTGTACTGTCTTTACCTTGTGTGTGTCTGATTCTGGCTAACGGCGCACCACAAGATCACATGCACTGAAGTATAATTTGCAGAGTATACACAGGTGTCACTGCATCCACCAATGTGTTAGAAAATGGGGCCCAAAGCAAGCCAACTGCAGAAAGACTGCAACATGCAGTCCTGAAATTTCTGCTTTAAAAACAGGTTAAATTCTCTAGTTAATGTAACTGGTGGAAGAAAGTTGCTTACAAATTGTATGCACAATTGGTTAGGTACTATAGTATGATCATCAAGCTTGTTTAGCAGGGAAAAGAAATTCAAAACCTGTGTGTCATCATCTCTGAAGATCTGTCCTGGGCCATCATGTCGATATAAAAATGAAGGCAGACCTGTGGCTGTTTGTTACATCACCAAAGGCTCTTGCAAATTTCTACAGTTATATTGTGGAGAACATACTAACTGGTTGCATCATTGACTGGTGTGGAGGTGCCAATGCACAGGGCAGGAAAAAAAAATTACAGACTCAACTAGTACTACCATGGGCACTGGTCAAGAGACAGTGTATCCAGAAAGCAGCCTCTATCTTCAAGGAGCCTCACCACCCAGGACATGCCCTTTTCCTTTGCTCTCATCAAGAAGGAGGTATAGGAGGCTGAAGATTTAAAAAGAATTTAGACATACAGCACAGTGACCGGCCATTTCGGCCCACAAGTGTGTGCTGCCCAATTACACTCAATTAAACCACACCCCCAGTACGTTTCAAATGGTGGGAGGCAACTGGAGCCCCCTGTTGAAATCCCATGCTGACATGGGGAGAACGTACAAACGACATGGGGTTCGAACCCCAGTCCCCCTCGCTGGTGCTGTAACAGCGTTGTAGCTACACCAACAATGCGGGCCCAATGATACAATACCGCTCCATTCAGATTTCTGAATGGACAATTAAACTATAGACACTTTTTTTTAATTGCGCCAATTATTTATTTTTAAATCTTGTATTTACAGAGCCATAATTAATAGCAATTTTGGATCTGTAAAGCACAGCTCCTCCTGCTGCCAAACCATAGATTTTGTGACACATGTTCATGACTATAATTCTGATTCTGAATTTCCCAATTATCTGATGATAACATGATCGCAACAAGCAGCCTTGAACATATGATAATAATATTATAAGAAAGCTTGGAGGTAGGAGATGACAGCAACCATGCTAATTGTTGCCAGCACTTCAGAGTTTAATTATTTATGCAGGTGTATGTGATTGCATTATAACATATGAAAGACCCAGATGTTTGCTCAATAATGCAGTAAAGATTGTGCCGAAAACAGTGGGGAAGGTGAGCTGAAGCAACATCCAGGGCAGGTAGTGTTGAATTCTCACTGCGGTTCGGCAGATGTATTTGTTTCTTGACAGCTCTTTATTAATTGATGGAGCAATCAATGAGACAACTGGGGAAAGGTGGGGGTGGGGGTGCTTACAGTAAATTAGCGATCATGATACATGCCAAGGCAGATGAATCAAAGTAAACATACAACAGTGCAGTAGAGGAGCAGGCCCTCCGGTCCATGTCCGCGCTGAACATGATGCTCAAATTAAACTAAGACTGCTGCTTGCACCTGATCCTCTATTCAAACTATTCCCTTCCTTTTTTTTATTGGCTATGAGTCCCTTGGGGTTCTGCCAAAGTTTATCGTCCCCCTTCCCTGTGAAGCAGACAAGTTTAGTTGGATTCTTCTGTACTTCCCTCCAACCAACTGCAAAAAAAACATTTAAAAACAATTTATTATTTCAGTCTGTGGCCCCTCCATAAATGTGCTGTGGCCCCAGGGTGGGGCTGTATGGTATCAGTTGAGAATAGCTGCTCTATTCCCTTCACATTTATGTCTTTCTGGAAGCCTCTTAAACCCTACTATTGTATCTGCTTCTACCACTACTCCTGGCAGCTCATTCCAGGCACCCACCACTCTCTAAGAAATTAAGCCCTGCACAGCTCCCATAAATATTCCCCCTCCACCTTAAGCATGTGTCCTCGAGTATAAAACAGCAGTAAGGCAAAAGGGAAGTGTGTAGTGCGGTTAGTGTTGATGTCAAATGCATGTGGCTTCTCCAATGTTAAGGAATATTTCCCCCTACCCACCAAACAGAGCCTGGACTGGATAGTTTATCCCCATGCTTGGATGTCGGAGGATTGATGGAATCCACCTCACTGTGGAGGTTTGTGAGAATTACCATAACTGATGCACCATCAATAACTCCAAAAGACTGAAGTTGTGTAAAATGAATAGGCTTTTATTCACAATAGAATGGTAAAGGTAAAGATGCATAACCATCATTTCAGGCTTGAGCCCTTCATCAAGGGATGAGAAAAATTCAGGCAGGTGATGGTCAACTGACCTGAACTTGGGAGGGGGCTGTGGGAAAAGTCATCTTTATTCAGGAGTCTGTTGGAGGAACCACTGGTACAATAAGCCAATGAGTGTAACCAGACAGATAAATATACCAACAGTGGTTTACCTCAGTGGCTCTGTTAGCTCTTGCCTCACTGGTGAAGTAGCAGCTCAGGCACTGGTGCTCTGTGGTAACATTCATCTGTTGTTCCCCTATGGTGGTCTGAGTACCATGGGGTTGGGGGGGTGGGGTAGGGGGAAACCTTGCTCTGCCTCTGTGGCAGTGCCATCCAGATTGGTCAGGATCAGGCCCTGGGAACATCATGGCACTGCTTCTCGCAGTGAGTGGTGAATCTTTGAGATTCTCTGCCTATTGAGACAGTCGAGGTGATACCATTGAAGTTAGAGTTGTATAGATTTCTGCATTGTAGGGTTATGGGCGAAAAGCTGGAAAGGTGAAGCTGAGTACATGGCCAAATCAGTGGTGATCTCAATGGTGGAGCAGGCTCGACAGGCCAGATGGTCGACTCCTACTCCTAATGATGTTTTTGCATTTAAGAAGCATCTGGAGGACATTTAATTCATTGAGGCATGGCAGACTATGGGCAGCGCTAGTAAATGAGATTAATGTAGCTGTCAACTTTATTAACTTTGCTGCCAATTTCCACCCTGACCTCAAATTCACTTGGTCCATCTCTGGCAGCACTCTCCCCATTCTCAATCTCTCTGACTCCATCTCTGGAGACAAATTCTCGACAGATGTCTTCTACAAACTCACCAATTCCCACAGCTACCTCGACTGCACCTCTTCACACCCTGTCGCCTGCAAGGATTCCATTCCTTTCTCAAGCATCTGCAGACTTCCCTGTTTCACTCCTCTTGGTGTAGCTAGGGCTTTGACAGTCCGCATGGACATGGTGGGCTAAAGAGGCTGTTTCTGTGATGTACCACTCCATGATTCTAACTCTGAGGGGTCGAAGGGCCAAGTGATTCACACGCACACTCATTCCCTTTCTGCTCATGTTTTCTGCAGCTGATGGTCTCTCTTTGCCAAGTGATGCTCTATTAAAAATTGGGACAAATCCAATGCATAATTATTGTCCATATTACAGAAAACAAAGATGAAGATATATAACCAATGCTTCAGGCTTGATCCCTTTATCAAGGTATGAGCTAAATGTAGGCAGGTGCCAAAAACAAACTGGTGGGGTGGGGGGGGAGGGAAGGGCAGGTGGAGGAGCACAGTCCCACAGGCAAGAGGTAATGTATGGATAAGGGAGGGAGGGCACACCAGCAAAGGAGGGGGAGAAGGAATGGCTTTTAATGCAGAGGGAAGGGGGTAGGAAGCTGGAGGAAAGAAGACCAAGGGAAAGAGAAGTGAGTGAGAATGGGGAAGGCCAGCAGAAATTGGAGAAGTCTCTGTTTTTGCCATCTGTTTGGAAAATGTCCAGATGATATATTAGGTGTTCAGACACCTGGCTGCATTTTGCTCATCCCTTGATGAAGGGCTCAAGCCTGAAATGTTGGTTATGCATCTTTACCTTTACCATATAATGTGCACTATTTGACCTGCTGAGTTTCCCCAGCGTTGTGTTTTTACTTTAATCACGGTGTCTGCAGACTTTCGTGTTTTACTATTGTCCATATTGCTTCGCTTTTAGTCAAATCTAATATTCCAGAAGGTGGTGTCCATGGCATTTTCATTATCTCAATGTCAATGTGGCAATCTGATCTGGGTTACTTGCTTGCCAACTTGATCTCCACCTTGGCCCAGAGATGGAAACCCTAAGAGCTAGACTCCAGGCATGAGGTAACAGTGGCTGACCTTGATATGAAGGCGTCACTTGACTGAGCATGGCAACAAGGATCCCTGCTTGAACTGGTTAATGGGCATTGAAGGGCAAACATACCAGATGTTGAATTCATATCTTGCAAAAACAAAAATTAAAAACTGCAGACACTCAAAACCTGAACTGGAAAACAGAAAATGCTCAGCAAGTCAAGCTGTCTCTGTGGAAAGAGAAATAGAGCCAACGTTTCATAAGACAGGAGCAGAAATAGCCTATTCAACCCATTGAGTCTGCCCCATCATTTCATGAGCTGATCCATTTTCCCACTCAGCCTCACAGCTTGGCCTTCTCCCCAGAACATTGATGCCTTGGTAATCAAGAATCTACCAATCGAAGACTCATGATTGCCAAACAGAAGATGGTTGTTGTTGTTGGAAGTCAATTGTCCCACTTTTTGTCAATTTCAGCACTTTGAGGGAATTGAAACTGAGCAGGGAATGAATATTCACGACTTCATCAGTGAACCTCTTTCCATTGTATGGTCAAAAATATAAGTATTACTGATGACTGATTAATGCAATGGCACCATCAAATCTGCCTGTGAGGATATTGGTTCCCTTCCATTTCAGGTGCAACCTATCCTTTTTGTACAAGTCCAAGAAGAAAGCCCAATGATCCATCTATCTGAAAGCTAAGTTCCTTACCCACACATTGAACTGTATTTTAGATAATGAAGCCATCCTTGAAAACATCAAACAAGTCCTGAACAATGCGGGAAATGTGGTGGAATATTTTCCACTTGTGCAGCTCTAGTGGCAGTCTTAAGTCCTGCTCCATCTGAGGCAAGGCATTTTCTGGGCCAGAGTTCCAATGATTCCATGCTTATGGTTGACTGGAACCCCACAAGATGCATTCATTCCTTCCATCCAATATGATACAATATGTATCACAGCAACCTGGCAAAGACCTTTCAGCAGATCCTCCAGTCCCCTGACTTCCACCACCAAGGGCAAGGAGTGGAGATGTGCAGTAACACCAGCCTCTAGGGGTTCTGCTTCAAATCACGCAACCCCCCCCCCCACCCTCTTTTGACCTTTTCATTTCCAATTGCCAACTCAGCATCAACCACCTCGACTTCTCCACTCTTGTTCCCCACTTCTAACCTCAGCCCTTCTGAATGCACAGCCCACTGCTCTCTTTGCACCAACCTTGTATCATTTACTTAGGTTTTAATTTAAACCTTCTGGCTCACAAGAGCATGCACCACAAAAATAGCTGTGTGACCAATTAACCTTCTAACCTCGGATGTCTTTGGAATGTGGGAGGAAACCAGAGCATCCAGAAGAAATCCACAAAGTCACAGGGAGAACATTCAAGGTCTTTACCTACCATGGGGTTTTTGAACCCAGCACACTGGTGCTGTAATAGCTGTGTCAGGTGCTATTTTTAAAAACAAAAGATCTTAAGGGTTCCAAACTGTAGCAACAACATTTCCTTTTCTTCCACTGACATGCTGAGTTCCTCCAGGAGATTATACTTTTGTTTTGCTAGGTTACAATGCATTACCATTCCTTCATTGTTGCTGGGTTTAGAAGCTGGAGCATCCTCCTCAAAGCACCGTAGGAGTATCAACACCAAAACGAGTGCTATTCTGCACATAAGGTCTCTGTCCCACATTCTATTACTGGGTGGCACAGACAGCGACACTGCTATCTCACAGTTCAGGTTCAATACTGGCCTCTGGTGCTGTCTGTGTGGAGTTCTACCTTGGACCATATAAGGGTCTGTTTTTCACCACCGCCCCCCCCCCCCTAAACTTCCTGGTGCTCTGACTTCCTTCCACCCAAAGATGTGCAATTGCAGGTGGTTTGCCACTGTAAGTTGCCTGGAATCTAGTTAGGTGGTAGAAATTTGATTGGATAATAGATTACAGGGATAATTAGAGGAGAATAGGATTATTTTGAGAGTTGGCAATGGAATGAATTGCTTCCTTCTATATCATATGGAAATGAGGGGTATGAGTGAACCAGGAGAGACTTGTGTCACTCCAGTGGTTTTGTGGTCACTGATTCCAGATCCATATTCAAAATCAATGTCTGTATTGGTTGCCAGAGACTTTGGAATATCTCAGAGCTGAAGGAAGCTTTGGACACTTGACTGATCACATGGTTGATTGACCTGGGGTGTGGGGTTGGTGAATGGATGGTGGCAATGGGGGCAGGATGGTGGGTAGAAATCAATCTGTCTCACTGAAGTGATGCAAGGCCTGACAAATATAATAAATCGAGTCGGCAGATTGAAGGATGAAACCGACTTTGTGTGCCTCGATTAAGGAAGAAAAAATTATAGCTTTATATGTTTTAGTGGGTCTGTAATCTGCGTCAAGTTTGATGATCATAAATGTCGCTCTGAATACTTCACCAGAACATTGACAGGTCTGCTGTCCAATTTATAGTAGATTCATCAAAATGCTGGCAGTTATTAGCTGAATTGCTGAGCATTAGTAAGCCTGCTATATAATCTAATGAAACCTATTATCTATATCCACTAAAGAGAGTGAAATTTGCACACAGTAGAATTGGATGCTACATTTTTAACATTTGACCTTTTAGTTGCGAGCTGAGGTTCACAAACTTATTTGTGATGTATCTGTTGTAGACTCCTCTTGCTGATATGTTTCCTGTTTTTTTTTTTAATTTTAAAGTTTTTACATTTTAAATTTAGACATACAACATGGTAACCGACACTTTTGGCCCAAAAGCTCATGCTGCCCAAAACCCCCCAATTAACCTACAACTCCTGTATGTATTTGTAAGGTGGGAGGAAGTTGGACCTCCCAGAGGAAACCTATACAGACAAGGGGAGAATGTACAAACTCCTTATGGATAGCGCCAGATTCAAACCCAGGTCTCTGCCACTGTAATAACTGTACTGCTCCAGAGTCAATTGTTCAGAATCAGAATTTACTGTCATGAACGTGTCACAACATTCATTGTTTTGTGTCAGCATTTCAGGGACAAAATTGTTATAAATTATATTTTAAAAAAATAAATAAATAAATTAGCGCAAAAGAAGAGAAAGTGAGCTAGTGTCTGTGGTTCATTGTCCTTTCAGAAATTGATGGCAGTGGGGAAAATGCTGGTCTGTACCACTGGGTGTTCATCATCTTTCTGGATCCTCAACCATCTGCCCATGCCATAGCAACACTTGCTCACCCAGTCATCTCCACTAACCCAGTCATTCTCCATCCACTCCAATCTCCACTCTTCAAAATCCCGCTCCTCACCCCCGTAACCCTGAATCCCTTCCCCAGTATCTGATGATCTTCTTGTAGAGTCGTATCGAATGTTACCGACCCTCATGATCCCATTTTATTCAACCTGCACTCTCCTTTTCTGTAAGGTCCTCTCACTCACTAAAATCAAACAACATGATTAGCGAGCAAGGATGTAGAGGTACATTGGTGAATTTCAAGAGACAAGCATATGGAGGAATTTAAATTGGTGGTTTATGTGGGAGGCACGGTCTAAAGATCAGCACAACATTGTGGGCTGAAGGGCCTGTACTGTTCTATGTTCTAACTGCAGCAGCTGGAGGAAACCCACACACTCTGGGAGAACATGCACACTCAGCACAAACGTAGGTCACAAGCAGAGACGTTCCATTTGCAGTGCTGCTGTGTTGCTCTTTGCCTGATTTCCCCCACCCCTTGTTAAAATGTCACTGCCATACAGCTTAATCACTTGATAATCTGTCAATGCCACCCCTCCAATGCATTGTTGGCCAGTATCTCCTAAAACTTTTCCCATCCATGTACCTGTCAAATGTTACAATTATACCTGCCTCTGCCACTTCCTTTGCTCTATATACCCTCCACCCTCTCTGTGAATAAGGTGCTTCTGGTCTCCTGAATCTTTCTCTCTTAAATATTATTAAAATTTAAACGTAAACATTCACAGTAGCAGGCCCTTTTGGTTCACGAGCCATGCCACCCAATTACACTCAATTGATCTATAACACCTGATATGTTTTGAATGGTGGGAGGAAATGCAGACATGGGAAGAAAGTACAAACTCCTTCCAGACAGCGTGGGATTTGAACCCTGGGTCAATCACTGACGCTGTAAGAGCATTGCGCTTATCGCTATGCTAACTGTGCCGCCCTTTTTTGCCCTCCAATTTTAGATTCCCCTCCCACAGGACATCTTCTACACTCCCAGGCCCACGCTTTCAGAAATGTTAATTACAGGTCTCTGGCCTGAACGTTTGTAAGGTGACCCTGAATGCAAAATATGAATTTAGTTTCCATCGCCAATGTGTACTACAAAATTGTACATCCTTTCACTTGCCCCTCCTAGCACTTGTACACTGCAGTGACTTTGCAGTCAGAAGGTCAGGGTTCAGATCTCGCTCTTTAAATGAGGATCAAACTTTGGTTGATATTTAAATGCAGTTTGATAAGATTGCTGTGCTCTGAAGAAAACTGGTGGCAAAAAGTATTCCTCAACTAGCTTCACCAATGGAAAGGAATATCTGATTATCTCAATGGTGTGCTGGTATCGTTCCATGATTTTTACGTGACAACAGAGGCTCCAGCTCCAAAACACTTCATTATTCTACAATCAAGAACATTGGCAAAAGGCCCTGGGTTTACTTTCCCTTATCCACTTGAGTAACATTTAGCTCTGACAATAAGCACTGTTTGTCCTTTGGCTGATTGGAGAAATGCAAGGTAGGAATAGGAGCAGGTGTTGCCTACTTGTCCTTTTGAGCTTGCTTCAGTGCTCCTCCTGACCATGGAGTTTCACTCTCCCTGTATCTCTTGATTTCCTCAGTATTCAGAAACCTATTAATTCCTGTCTTGAGTGAAAACTGAGATGGAGCCTTCCATATCCTTTACTGTAGAACTTTCCAAAGATTCACCATCCTTTTTCAATCTTTTTATAATAAATACAGTATAATGAAGAAAAGGGAATGAATCTGAAAATACAGTATCACATATGTTGATACATCAAGATAAAACTTCAAACAATAAAAGCTCAGTGTCATCGTTCCCCCCCCACCCCCCCCGCTGTCACCGTCACTGTCCCCTTCCCCCCGCCCCCCCACTGCACTGGATGAAGACAGTAATATATATCTCTCACCTAACCTATTCTATTTTTTTTTAAAAATGAAAACTAACCAAAAAAAAGCTCTGAGCAGCTTATCCTGAGGGTTGCATGTATTTTGTATCTTTTGATTCATACTGTGAATCAAAAAGCAAAGATAAGACTAGATCTCGTCTGAAAGAGCGAGTACATCTAATCACATATTTTCTTCTGACGTAAATGTTTTTTTTATATATAAGAAATAAAAGGTCGATTCTCCACCCTTTGGTGAAGAAGTTTCTCCTGAGGTCAATTCTCAATTCTCGCTGCTTGGTCTGAAATTGTGATCACAGATCCAAGACTTCTGAACGAGGAAAACATCCTCGCACATTGGGCCAGTTACCACTCGAACTACATTTTGAATTTCTTTTCATTTTTTTTTCTAAACTCTAGAAGACACAGAGCTGTCCATTCACTCTCTCTCTCTCTCTCTCTCTCTCTCTCTCTCTCTCTCTCTCTCTCTCTCTCTCTCTCTCTCTCTGCAATTGACACCATTCCTGGAGTCAATTTATCCACTCCCTCTTCTCTGGTAAGTACATCTTTTATAGGTAAAGTGGTTCAAACTATACACAGTGCTATCACGGAGACCATCTGTATGACTAGAATAGTGAGCTGGTTTGATCATACCACATTTTTTAATTTTTGCCACTCAGATTCTAATATTTTTCCTCTTTAGTTAATGAGCCTTACAGGGGTAGATATTTTCCAGACATCTCTGGATGGTAAGTTGATCATAGAGAGTAGTAGGTAAGGAAAACTATGGATTTTACGCATATAAAACAATCATGTACACCATAATCAAGAGCTTTACATATCAGTGTCACATCTTGCATTCCTGAATACTTCATTGATGCCCATTCAGCCCATTGTTCACTGCTGGCACTTTGATCTTCATCCAAATTGACCTATATTTTTTCCTACATGCATTTCTCCTACTCACATTTGAAAATTTCTGTTGAATCTGCTTCCTTTGTCCCTTCAAGCAAATCACCTCACATCATGTGATTATGAAGAACAATTTGGCAGAGGAAAATCAGATCTTGGGAGAGCTTTGTGCATCCAAGGTTCATTATAAAGAGTATTTAAGGGAGGGGAGAGGGGCAAAATTATTTAAGGATAGAATCCAAGACCTTAGGGCCTTGGGAGTGAACGGTATGACCACCAGTCCAGGAATGATTCAAGTTTAACCAAGTGGGAAGAAGGATGAAAGCCAAGGGTCTCAGCAGCTGGAAGACTAGAGAAGGTGAGAGAGGTATGGATGAACAAGATGTGTGGAAGGATGAGGATTTTATCATGGATATTGTGGAGCCGGAGTACGTCAACAAGCTCAAGGGGAACTTTAACCACTTAGGTTGAATTACTTTAGGATCGTCCCATCACAGACTGGATGAATTGGAATTAAGAAGAGCTAACAAAGGTACAGAAGATTTGCCTCACTCGCTAATGAGGCTCTATCAGTCAAGAAATTGGATTTAAGATGGAGATGGTGCCTTCAATATAATGGAGAAAAACCATTTCAATGGCTGTTAGTAATCCACAGGCAATTCTTGTTACATCCTGCAGCCTTTGAAGTTGACCAAAACCCATTTGCTTCTCTCTCTGCTTTTGTTAGAGACCTGTGTGGAGCTTGTGACTGAGCAAACCTGCTGAGTTTCT
The DNA here is from genome assembly GCF_036971445.1 of Narcine bancroftii. Lineage (NCBI taxonomy): Eukaryota > Metazoa > Chordata > Chondrichthyes > Torpediniformes > Narcinidae > Narcine > Narcine bancroftii. Next base: position 40,970,509 of record NC_091476.1, on the reverse strand, counting down.
CCAGCTATGTTTTTTACTAAACACCACAGTTGATCATAACATAACAATAACATAACAATTACAACAAGGAAACAGGCCATTAGGCCCTTCTAGTCTGCACCGAACCAAACACCCCTCTCTAGTCCCACCTCCCTGCACAATGCCCATAACCCTCCATCTTCTTCTCAACCTGTCCAACCTTTTCTTAAATAATACAATTGACTCCGCCGCCACTATTTCTCCCGGAAGCTCATTCCACACGGCTACCACTCTCTGAGTAAAGAAGTTCCCCCTCATGTTACCTCTAAACCTCTGCCCCTTAATTCTTAACTCATGTCCTCTTGTTTTAATCTTTCCTCCTCTTAACGGAAATAGTCTATCCACATCCACTCTGTCTATCCCTTTCATAATCTTAAATACTTCTATCAAATCCCCTCTCAACCTTCTACGCTCCAAAGAATAAAGACCTAATCTGTCCAATCTCAACCTATACTCTAGATGCTTAAACCCAGGTAACATTCTGGTAAACCTTCTCTGCACTCTCTCCACTCTGTTTATATCCTTCCTATAATTAGGCGACCAGAACTGCACACAGAACTCCAAATTAAGCCGCACCAACGTCTTATACAATCTCAACATCACCTCCCAACTCCTATATTCCATGCAATGATTGATAAAGGCCAGCATACTAAAAGCCTTCTTCACCACCCTATTCACGTGAGTTTCTACCTTCAGGGAACGATGTACCGTTACTCCTAAATCTTTCTGCTCTTCTGTATTCATCAATGCTCTCCCATTTACCACGTATGTCCTGTTCTGATTCTTCTTACCAAAATGAAGCACCTCACACTTATCAGCATTAAATTCCATCTGCCATTTTTCAGCCCACTTTTCTAAGCAGCCCAAATCCCTCTGCAATCCTTGAAAACCTTCTTCATTATCCATTATTCCACCTATCTTAGTATCGTCTGCATATTTACTAATCCAATTCACCACCCCATCATCTAGATCATTAATGTATATAACGAACAACAATGGGCCCAATACAGATCCTTGAGGCACACCATTGGTCACCGGCCTCCAACCTGACAGACAATTATCTACTACCACTCTCTGGCCTCTCCCTTTCAGCCAATGTTCAATCCATTTGACTATCTCAAAATTTATACCTAAAGACTGCACCTTCCTAACTAACCTTCCATGTGGTACCTTATCGAAGGCCTTACTGAAGTCCATATAGACAACATCCACTGCGCTACCCTCATCCACATTCCTAGTCACCTCTTCAAAAAATTAAATCAGATTGGTCAAACATGACCTTCCTCCCACAAATCCATGTTGAGTGCTCCTGATCAGACCCTGTCTATCCAGATGCTTATAAGTACTATCTCTAAGAATTTTCTCCATTAATTTACCTAACACAGACGTCAAACTTACAGGCCGATAGTTGCCAGGCTTCCTCCTTGAACCCTTTTTAAATAACCGAACCACATGCGCAATGCGCCAATCCTCCGGCACTATCCCCATATCCTGAGCTCAGTGCCTTCAGGCCCTGTTACTGAACCATTTGAGATGCAGGCACCCAATTTTACTCCTTACCTGAGGATGGTCCTCTGGAATGCCTGGCCAAAGGTGCTCTTGGTTGAGCAATGTGTCGCCCCGAGAAAAGCCTTGCACAAATCCAGTGAACAAACTGGCTGAACACCTTGAGATCAGTGCATGCAGAGATTGTGTTGTGTTCTCTGCAGCATTTGAGTGGGACCCAAACTTTTCACTCCTTTCAAGAGAAGAGATGAGGGGCTTGTTTCCATGCTGAATAACTCTGACATCTGTTATGTATGTTATCTCTGTTTAAAAGACATTTCAACAGTGCATGGCTAGGAAAGGTTCAGCGGGTTAAAGTCCTAAATCCAAATAACGGTAAATGGGAATATCTCGGGTATCTTGGCCAACATGGTTGAATTAGGTTGAAGGATATTCTTCTGTCCTGTAAAACTATTTGACAGAATAATTGGAAGACCACAGCCACCACCCTGTACTTCTTTTGCCTTTGCTAGACACCAGAACTCCCAGCGGAGCAAAGCTGAGGGGCAGATACAGTTCATCAAGGTCTGACCCTCACCACATTAGCCTGGAATGAAGAAGGGATCAGAACCTGCCACCTTCTGACCTCTCGGTCTGGACGTTTGAATGAGACAAAGCATGTGCACAAGGGTCAGGCAAGATGAATCAAGAGCGACTCCCTGCTGATAATGACATCTTATTTCTCTATTTTGCAGGTCTAAAGCTGTGTTTCCCGTGGGGAAAACTATTTCAACTCCCCAACCATTCTTGCAGTGACATGTCTGCCATTGGCAAATGTGAACTGTGGGGGTGGGGGGGGGGGGGGTAGGGAAACACATCATAGCCTTAAACCTAATGGCACAAATAATTTTAGGTAGCCACCATCTCAAACTGATTCCACTATTTTCATCTCTTTACCTACTCCTCAATTTGCTCTTATAACCTCTGGGTCTTGATCAGTTTCTTTCCCCCTTTACAATGCAATTTTACCTGTTCTATCTTAATCTAGACCCAAAAAGTTAACTGGCCATTTCTACCCCTGGATGCTGCCTGACCTGCTGAGTTCCTCTGCCATTTCTTTGCTTTTCATCAGTTTATTTGGACCCATAATTTTGCTGCTGCCTATATAATCTGTGCCATTTCAGCCATTGAAAAGGAACAGTGGGTGATGTACACGTAAGCAATACAGAGCCCAAAATCATGATAAACTGCTTTCATTCCAACCAGCCTGTGATATTTTCTGACTTGAAAGCTTGGGTTCAACCAGTCATAATATTATTTTTTAAGGACTGGCACACATGGTGACATTTATATTGAATCCACTTGCACACTTAGAGAATAAAATCTGTCCTTATTTCAGTCTGTGAAGAGTTTTAATTTTATATATGCGCAATCAATAGCACTTGAAAGCCAGGAAAGCCTAATAATGCCTTTAGAAAAAAACATTCATGTCACATTTCCTATAATCATTTTTTGGAAGCCAGATATAATGGTCTAAAGGCTGTTGATAAGATTCTTGCAACATCTGCATGCAGAAGTCTGAAATAAACTGTAAATTTAGTCAAATTCAAAGTGACAGGCAATGTCTGCGAGCTTTAGACTAGATAGCTGGCAAATGATCATAATTGTTTGCTTATCTAATGCAAGTCTATAGCAGATCTGTCATTCTGAAAGACCCAGAGAGCTAGAGGGATGTCCATCAACCTCAGCAAGGATAAATCCTTCTGTGACTAGAATTATATTCAGGGAGTGGACCTCTGTCCAATAGCAGGACTGAATTCTTGCTGTGAATGGGGGGAAAAAAACTTGTCATCTTAAAATTTTTTCTTGACTGATTAGCCAGCCAAAATATAATAGAAAGATTCCAAGTAAAAGTTGAACATCTTAGCTCTGTTCACTGCAACGACAAGGATGTCTCAGTGGTCAACTGCTTTAATTCCACACACCATTGCCACACTGACTTGTCTGTCCATGTCATGAGCACTGCCAAATCAAGGCCACCCACAAATTGGAGGAACAATGCATTATATTCCATCTTGGCATTCTCTAACCAGACAGCATCAGTATAGACTTCTCAATTTTTTTGTTATCCACACTCTGGTCTTTCTTTCCCCACCCCTCTACCTATATCAAGGTTGCTCAGATGGAGATAGAAGACAGCTTTAAATTCTTCAGACAAATTACTTGTCCTGGTCCAACCACATTGATGTGATGACCAAGGTGGCAAACCAATGCCTCTACTTCCACTGAAGCCTGAGGAAATTTAACATGTCACCTGAGTCCCTTAACAACATCCGCAGGTATACTGGTGAAAGTATCCTGTCAGGCTGCATCACTGCGTGGGATGGGAACTGCTCCACCTAAGACCACAAGAAGCTGCAGAGAGTTCCGAACACAGCTCAGGATATCACATAAACCAACCTCCCTCCCCCCATCGATTCCATCTGTACTTTACGTTGCTTTGGAGAAGCAGCCAACAAAATAAAACTCTTCCTCACTTCGGCAATGTGACAATGAACTTGAACTTAAATTCTTTAAAACATTTTAAGTAGCAGTTTTCATTTAAATTTTCAAACTTGATATTTTGCACAATTGAGCCTGGAACTGATTTGATTGAATTACTGGTCTATTATCTTGTGACAGGACTTGTAACCCAGAGATTTGCATTCAAATCTCAACATGGCAGGAAGGGAATTTAAATTCAATTTTGTATATCTCACAAAATTCTCGAAGCCGTAATGGTGATCATGAAACTATTGGTTCGTTTTTACAGCCAGTCTGGTTTACTAAAACCATTAGGGTCATAGAATTGCAGAGTCAGATGGCACAGAACAAACTCCTTAACCAGTCTTGGCCATGCTGACCCAGTTAGCATTATAGATGAGTCCCAGCATTGACCCATGTCATTCTACCCCTTCATATATAGCTGACAAAATATCTTTTGAACATTCTAATTTTATCTGCTTCTGATGCTTTCTCTGGTAGCTCATTCCATAAACAGACCATCTGAGTGGAAAAAGCTGTCCCTCAGGTCCTTTAACCTTTCTCCTCTCAACTTAAATCTATGTCCTCAAGTTCTATCCCTTTAATGACTCAGTTGGTAGATCCACGCCCCTCAATGTCAGAGACCCATGTTTCATCCTGATCTTGTATTCCATTTGTGATCGTGTAGTTACTCCCCTTGGCAACACAATGAGAGTTTGTTGTCATGTATAGTAGAATGTACCAATGCACTGAAGTTCTTACATGCAGCAGCCACATGAGATACCCAGTCCACATTAAATTACCACAATGTGTCAAGACCAAGAAAGTGATTATAAATATAAAAGTAGAGATACATTTCTGGAGGGATGCTGAGGTGGATGCACACCTGCCCACATTCATAGGATAGAGATGGAGAAGGTTAGTTCCTTCAAATCCACCTATCAGAGTTCCTCTCCTGGAGCCAGCACATCAAGGCAACTGAAGGTGGTGTGCCGAGGCTCGGAATTTCTCAGAAATTTGGCATATCATTGAATTGACTTTTACATGTGTGGTTGTGGAATGTCTCCTGGCTATCAGCATCATGGCTTGATTTGGTCATTCGTGCCCAGGGAAGCAGAAGGTAGCAAACCTAACTGAGGCCGTCGGGGCTTTGACCTCCCATCCACTAAAGATATCTCTGTGAAACGCTGCTTCAATAAGGCAGCCAACACCATTTATGACCCTCGTCACCACCTCTTCTCACTGTTCGCTTCAGGCAGAAGGTACAAAAGCCTGAAGACTGCACCTCTAGGTTTAAAAAAAAGTTTGTTTTTCCAACAGCTATAAGTCTCTTGAACCTCTCTGTAACCATAAACCACTCTGGCACCACAAAATAACCTGTCTCCACTATTGAAACATTCTCTAGAACAAAATCTAATTGTGAATATTTATTTATCAATCAATTTTTAAATATTTATTGTGTCTTTCCATACTGGGATAATAATACATACCATTTGAATGATCTGTTTTATAAAAGTACCTGGTTAGCTGCAGCAAGTAAGAATTTTGGAACGTGCACATTGTACAATGCGTATGACAATAATCATTCTCACTAACCTAGTTGCAGTTAGTGCTACAATAAAAATAAATATATTTTGTTTCACTGGTGAGTACTGATGATTTCCAGGACTGCTCACTCTTGTGAGTCTGTGGAGCTGGTGCAATGATCCATCTCCACGGATTGTAATGGAGGAATCTGACAGATGTTATCTGTTACGCGTTACTCTGTGCACGCGATCTTGTTAAGCTACTGTGGGTTAGCTCTCTCCATTTAGAGTCCACTCCTCATGTGCTTCAGAGGACCTTGAAAGGTTAACTGGACTGGGAACAAGTTTGTCATGTCCCAATGTCAGTACCAGGTTGCTTCCTTGTTTTTATTTACCCACAGCCATCAGGCTCCTGAATGAACCCCACATCAGTGCTTCCACTGCTGCACTTGCTTGGTGCTAATTGGTCTTCCTTTTCTTTGCAATCCTACACTCTATAATTGAGCTCTTTACATAGCTGCATAAATGTTAGAAATGACCTGTTAGTCTGCTCGCAGATGAACCCTTCTCACTGATGACAAGTGGACTTAAACAATAATTTCTGCTTTAGCTTAACTGTTTTGCTTCAACTTGGTGACTTCCTAAACATGTCAGAGATAACCATGTTGATTTCACTTCACTGAAGTCAGACATCAGATATGGTTGGCAGATTTTCCTAATAAAGCAAAATTCAAGGTTCACATAATTATACATGAAAAACATAATATACATGATAAACTTCAACGCTTGTCTGCTTGAAGCCAAAGAAAGAGTCGCCATGAATATTGCCTGGTTCCCTGAACAATAGGAGAAAGAGAAGCAAAAATGAGTCCATTCAGAGTCACTGAGTGTCCATGGATTCACCTCCAGTCCTCCCACAGCCTCTATAACCGCACAGACTTCTGTTCAGTGCATTGGCAACCCAAGATACAGATCCAAACCTCCAATACAAACAGGAAGGCTTCAGTGCCCAAGGCCCTTTTTGCCCTCAGCACGTGGGTTTCTAGTATTCTCACAGTCATCATTACTAAGACTAGTTGCTTTTCAATTTAACAAATCCAGATCAACAGCTGTGATATTGAAATTCCATATCTGCTAAAGTGGGATTTGAACTCATATCTTTGGATCATTTCTTCTGGTTGTTGGGTTATTAATCTGTGTCTGGACATGGATATCCACATTGATAAGGTAATGAAGTACTGAGATGGAGTTCTGAACTGAGACAATATTTGTTCCCTTGAATTTACACAGAGAGATGCCAATGCATTACCTTAAATAAATCCCTTAATTTGCATTTCCAAGACAGGTTATATAATCTTCATCACATAGAACAAAGAACAAAGAACACTGCAGGCCCTTCAGCCCACAATGTTGTGCTGATCTATGTAACCCTACTCCAGAGCAATATAATTCTTCCCTACCTCACACATAACCCTCTGTTTTATTTACATCTATGTGCCTATCAAGGAGACTTTCTAATGTCCCTATTACCAGATTCCATCACTACCCCCAGCAATGTATTCCTGGCATCCTCCACTCTCTGTGTCTATTAAAAAAATAATCACCTCTGATATCTCCCCTAAACCTTTCCCCATTCACCTTAAACAGATGAACTCTGGCAGTTACTTTTGTTCCCCTTAATAAAAGGTGCTGGCTCTTTACCTTATCTAAGCCCCTCATTCTTCATTACTCCATAGAATAAATCCCTAGCTCTGTCAACCTTGTTTGACATAAACATATGACTTGTTTTTCAATCCTGGTAAATCCCCTCTGCACCCTCTCCAAAGCTTCCACATACTTCCTGTAATGAGGCAACCAGAACTGAATGCAATGCTCCAGGTGTGGCCTAATCAGAGCTCAATCCCTTGACTAATGAAGACAAGCACACCATACGCTTTCCCCCCCCCCCCCCCCCCCCCCCCCACAACCCTATCAACCTGCGCAGCAACATTGAGGGATCTATGGATCTGGACTCCCAAGATCTCTCTGCTCCTCCCCACTATTAAGAGTCCTTCCATTAGCTATGTACTCCACCTTCAAGTTTGACCTTCCGAGTTCTAGGCATGACTACTTAAAGCAAATAGTCAGCCTTTTTCTCAGGGTAGGAGAATCTAAAACTGTGAGCTATATGTGAAAGGTGAGAGGGGAAAGATTTAACATGCACCTAAGGGATACCTTCTTCACATATATGGGTATATGGAATGAGCTGCCAGCAGACATGGTAGAGCTGGGGAGAATGTTTAAAAAGACATTCAGAGGTATAAATTGATAGGAAAGGTTTCAAGGGACATGGGATGAATGCTTGCAAATGGGTCTAGTTGGCTGAAGGTCTTGAACTGGAGCTGTAGAATCCTGTGACTTGATGACTCTTTGTGGTAGCTTTATGCACGCACATTAGCTGCCACACTTCTTAAGCTGTTTTCAAACATTTCAGTGACAGGGTGGGTTTTCCCCAGTGCTCAAGTTTCCTCCCACAACTAAAGATCATTCAGATTGGGAGGTTAATTGGCTGTTGTAAGTAGCTTGTATTGTGTGGAGTAAATGGTAGCCGGGAACATGGGGAGCATTGCTTGTGGGAAAAAATAATTGTGAAATGACCACTCTGTAAATCGGGGTCCCCACCTCTCCATTCAGTTCCATAGTCCTGAGTAAATCTCTCTCAACAGTAAGATGAAGGAGGTGATCATTCCCTTCTGGAAAGGGGTAGACCACACACTCCTGTCCCCATTTATGGCACTGAAAATGAAAGAACAGATAGATATTTATTCCTAAGCACTTGAATCTACAGAGATCTGACCTGGGGATGTGGTGGTGGGGGGGGGGGGGGGGGGGGGAGGGGGCAAATGATCCAACAGTGGAAAAAGTGCATCAATGCCTCTACTTCCTCAGAAAACTAAGCAAGTTTGGCATGTCCTCTTTGTCCCTCAACAACCTCTACAGATGCACCATCGATAGCAGACTTGCTGGATGCATCACCGCGTGGGTCGGGAGCTGCTCCGCTCCAGATCAGAAGAAGCCGCATAAGGCGGTGAATGTAGCTCAAAGCATAACACAATCTTGCTTCCCCTCCATCTTCATCTCCTGCTTTCTTGGAAAGGCAGCCAACACACTGAAGGACCCAGGTAAAACACAGAAGTGTGCAGACACAATGCAAGAGAAACTCAGCAGGTGAAACAGTGTACTTTATATAGCAAAGATAAAGATATATTACCAATGTTCCAGGCTTGAGCCCTTCATCAAACCGCACCTAAGTGTGCAATATGTCACATGCCCGCCTTCTCTTCAATGAAATATACGTGATGAAAGGCTCAAGCCCGAACCATTGGTGATGTATCTTTATCTTTGCTATATAAAGTACACTGTTTCACCTGCTGAGTTTCTCCAGCACTGTTTTTATACTGAAAGACACATCACACCCTGGATTCACTCCCTTCTCTCTCCTCCCATTGGGGATAAGAATGTGAAAGCATGCACCAACATTGACTAACCCCATCTACCCTTGGATATTGCCTGACCTGCTGGATTCCTCCAGCAACTCATTGATTTCATCATGTATCCATGTGCCTACACCTTTTCCCTTTACTAAACGTGGCAACCATTTGAATCAACTGACTGAGGCCTGATCATGTCTTTGATTTTTGAGAGGTTAATGGATGCAACGATGACTCCATCTTGTAAAGGCTACGAGGTCTCAAGCACAAACAGGACAGGTGACCATCACTCTGCCTGTTGAGTGGATATTCGGCAATTGAATTTTCAGGTATTAAGGGTCCTATGATACATTTCTGGTATGCTAAAGTAATGGATTTTGCTGCTTTCAGTTCAGATAGTTGCTCCTCTTTCTGCTGTCACTCACTCACTCCCATTGATTTCCATCCTAATTTGGTACTTTTACTCCCTCGGCCCCAACAACTTATTTTATAAGTGGTCGCAGGCAACTTTTAAAGCCCAATCCATACTAATCCCTGCTCCTCCACCGGATCGGTTAGCATGACGCTTTTACAGTGCCAGTGATCCAGGTTTGAAATCTGTGCTGTGTCTAAGGAATTTGTACATTCTACCCGTGACCCATGTGAGTTTGCACTGGGTGTTAGTTTCCACCCACCCTCCAAAATGTGCGGGGTTGGGAGGTTAATTAGGTGAAATTGGGTGGCACACATGTCAATGGCCGAAATTGGCTTCTACTGTGTTGTAAATAAAATTTAAATGTAAATTTTAAAATGTAATACTATTCATTTTCTGGCATCACAAATATACTATCCCCTCAGCAGGCCAATCAGAAGCAGTAAAGGAATTGCACCAAAATTAGAGCATGAATCATACAAGATGATGCATTGGCGTGACCCACGCTTTAGTCTCCAGAATCTGATTAAATCCCAGAAATCCTGGAGACCCCAGCATTACCTCCGAAGTTTGTTTTGTGTTGCCACTCATCCCATCATCTGTGCAGAATTTTACTCATTGTCATTCCCTTGCTTGGCCTCGCAATTCCACAGATCTTCCACATTATGTGCTAAGCGTTCGCCAGAGCCTCATTATGACCCCAGGCCCTTTCTCTATCCAAACCAATGGGCAAAAGATTAGCTCCATTGGCCTCTTCATCCCCTCCATACCAAACACATCATGCTGCTTCCTTTTTCCTCCCAAGGTATGATGGTGGTGGCTTAGCCAAGTTAAGGGTCCTGAAACCCTTAGGCCAGGACTAACCCCAGCTCAAGCTGTACCCTTCAGCCCACCACATTCAAACCAATTTTCAGCCACCCATTTATCCTCACCCTGTGCCAATCTTTTTTTATTTTCCCGGCATTGCCATCCAACCCCCTCCCATTCTTCCACTAAGCTGCACACGAGGGCCAACTTACGACGGTTAATTAACCTGTCAACTCATGTGCCTTTGCGGTTGTAAGGGGAAACTATGACACCCAAAAGAATCTCAAATGGTCATGAATGATGAACAAGCCCCATGCAGTCAGTATCTGAGATCAAAGTGAGCCCAAGACACTGGGAAAGGGAAGTCGCTGCTCCACCAGAACTCCGCATCTCTTGCCAGTCACTGAGACTTTGGAAGACCCTCAAATAAAATAGCTTCAAATATTTATTTAAATTACATGGTTTGGCAAAAATAAAGTTTAACATGATAATAATAATTAATTAGAACTATTACAAGAGAGTAAACATAGAGAAGTAGCTGCCCACTTACCTGGCCTCTTTTTTCCTGCTTTCCCAGTCAAAGAATCCCAATTGACTAAAAAGAATGAGTGAAGGGCAGGTCAGATGATGGGCTGAATGATCGATTTCTGCTCTTATGTCTTATGGAATATTCATTCAATGTAACTCTATACTTGCTCATTGTGCACCTTTTCTTCTACTTTTTATGACTGTGTTGACTTGTTAGACTGCTTGCAGAAGAAAATTTCTCACTCTACCAGGTGTAATGTGATAAATACACTTAAACTCCAGCCCTGGACCTGATCCAGCTGATGCCTTGAGATTCAAGAAAGTTTTTATTCCATGTGGAGTTCAGTAGTAGAGTTGGGTGCATTGGAACCAGCTACACAACTCTACTTGAAATTACAGTGGGCCCATGTAATTCCTACACAGACTTGTCTGCATGTGGCTGAATGCTGGCGATTCCCATTGAAATCATTGGTCTCTTCCAAGCTGGATCAGATCCAGATGTTCACCTGGGGATGTCAAAAATCTTCGGAAGTAGAAGCAAAGAGGAACAGGGAATTTCTTCCAGTGCACTGGCCAATATTCATCTGTCATTCGACAATGTTAATTGAATCCAATTCATCAATGTGCCAGGCAGATTATTGTCAGATGAACAAAAGTATCGTGAGAAAATTTATTTTGCAAGCACTCCAGCTAGTTGACCCATACAAAGTACCGCAGTTTAAAAAAAACCCAGAAAAACAGCGCAGTGTTGCAGAGAGAGTCAAGTCGGTTATAATCATCCAATTGCCCATGTACAAACAATAAAGCAGCGTTCTCCAGTCCTCTTTGCAAAACACGCAGACACATTACCAGACAAAGCACGCATACAGACAAACCATACAGATGTAGGACAAGTATTCAAAACGGCAAATAAATAAATATTGTTTCATGAATATCAGTGTCTCAGATGGTTTGTGTGGTTAGCATTCCTTTAGTCATTCAGCATTCTCACTGCTCTTGGGAGTAGCTGTTCCTCAGTATGATAGTACTGCCTTTGATACTTCTGTATCTCTTTCCCAATGGATGCAGCTGAAAGATACTGTGTGGTGGTGGTGGGGGGTGCTGAGGGGATATCCACATCCTCTTGAGACAGCCATCCTGATAGATCACGTTGATGGGGGGAAGGGAGACTCCAATGATCCTCTCTGCCACTTTTATCATCCTGTGAATTGACCTCCGATCCATTTCTCTGCAGCAATGGTACCACACTATGATGCAGCCTGCTCTCGATAGAGCTCCTGTGGAAGGTGACGTTTTGGTGACTGGTAGCCTTGCCCACTTCAGTCTTCTCAGCCGTCGCTATTGTGCCTTTCTGACAAGTGAGGAGATGTTGAATGTCCACAATAGGTCACCAGTTAAGTGAAATCTAAGAAAATTGGAGCTCTCCACTCTCTTCACGACAGAGTTATTGATGTGTAGTTGAGGGTGGTCATTCCTGTTCCTCTTGGAGTCCACAATCATCTGCTTTGTCTTGTCCACGTGGAGACTCAGATTGTTACTTTCACATCTTATCCAAGATTTTCCACCTCTTCTCTGTAGTGCGACTCATCGTTGTTGCCGATGAGGCCAACTTCTGTTGCATCACCGGCAAACTTGTTGACTCTAATCGAGCTGGATCCTGTGATGCAGTTGTGGATCAGTAGCAGCGTTCCCTCGAAGCTGTGTGCGCCTGCGCGCAAAACGTCTGTGTGTATGCGCATAAAGGAAATCAATGTGCGCACATTTGTGCACGTGTGCATGCACACGCAGCATGTTTTTGCATGTGTGCACGCACACGGCTTAGAGGGAAAACTGGTCAGTAACGTGAAGAAGCGAGATCAGTGAGAACAGAGGAAAGGCAATATTATTTTACCACTGTGAGTTTCGTTCAGGAGACAGGTAGGAGAGAAGACGCCCTTAAATCTGTAGAAGGGATGCAAAGAAATTTCAGCTGGATGTTGAGAAGATTTGATGTGTTGAGTTTTAGGGAAAGAGTTGACAGGTTGGGTCTTTTTCCCTGAAACATCAGAGATTGAGTGGAGACCTTATAGAGGTTTATAAAGTAATGAGGGAAATGGATAAAGTGAATGTTTTTTTCAGAGCTAGACTGCAAATGTTTAGGATGAGAGGGGAGAGCTTGAAGAGGACCTAAAAGCAACTTTTTTACTCAGCATAATCCATATCTAGAATGAGCTGATATTGGAATCTGGAGAAGCTGTAAGAGTTACAATGTTCAAAAGATATTTGGACAGGTATAATAATAGGAAGGGTTTAAATGGGTGTGGATTAAATGCAAGCAAATTGGATGAGACCAGTATTGTGAGCAGCTCTGGAGTTTTCATTTAAGAAAGGATGTGCTGACATTGGAGAGGGTTCAGAGGAAGTTCACAAGGATGATTCTGGAAATGCAAAGGTTATTATATGAGGAACATTTGACAACTCTTGGCCAGTACTCAATGGAATTTAGAAGAATGAACGGGGATCTCATTGAAACATTTTAAATTTGAAAGGCATGGATAGAGTAGATGTAGAAAGGTTGTTTCCCATGGTAGCAGAGTTGAAAATGAGGGCACAACTTCAGGATTGAATGGTGTCCTCTCAGAACAGAAATGCAAAGGAATTTCTTTAGCCAGAGGGTGGTAAATCTGTGGAATTTGTTGCCATAGGCTGTTGTGGAGGCCAGATCATTGGGTGTATTTAAGGGAGAGATTGATAGGTTCTTGATTAGTCAGGGCATCAAAGGTTGGAGGGAGAAGGCCAGGGCTGAGTGGGTATATGGATCAGCTCATGATTGAATAGCAGGGCACACAATGGGCTGAATAGCTTATTTCTGCTCCTATACCTTATGGTCCTACAGTATACAACTTGGTTGCATTCTATGTGAGATCCTGCTATTGCCAGATTGGCTGCTATTTTCTAAATTTCAAACAATAGTCTTCAAAAGGAAAGAGGTTCATGTCTTGAGGTTTTGAGAGGTGCTATTGAAATGAAATTTACAAATATAAATTCATAATTTTGTGAACAAGATCCAACAATTTAATTCTTGCCCAGGATTTGCAACAGCTGCAGGCGAATTCTCACTGCTTTTATATTTGTACGTAATGATTGGTCTTGTTGCAAAAAGAGGAAATGTCATTGTGGGCTAAAGATAGCTCCTTAATGTTTAGCAGTGACGAAGGTTATTGACTGATACCTGCCGGGGAGAAAAGCAGAAGGACCACAACATCTACATACGTTGATTATTTTTTTTATAAACAATGCATTTCTGGGATTTGTCTGACACTGACAAGGATGGCCTTGCTGAGTTCTGTATCTGCAGTGACAATTTGCCTTTGCTTTCGAGGCCATTGACCTGTGGCCTGTTGCCACAACTGCCCAAAATTGGTAAAAATAACCGTTTTGGTTTCAATTTAATTTTAGGCGTACAGCATAGTCACAGGCCCTTCCAGTTCACAAGCCCAAGCCCGCCAATTACATCAATGAAACTATGGCCCCCATATGTTTGTGGGAGGAAACTGTTGTGCCTGCAGGAAACCGATGTAGACACAGGGAGAATGTAAAAGCTTCTTACAGACATGCCAGGTTTCAATCTGAGTCACTGGCGCTGTAATAGTGCTGTGCTAACATCTACTCTAGCCATGCCTCTTTCTTACCCAAGGAGACACCAGTGAATCAAATTGAATTTCACAACAATCCCTCCTGTTCCATCATCAGCCTTCTTGACAAGAGCCTCAGGGCTAATGAAGAGCCTGCAATCTAAACTGATTATTTATTCTACTTCTCTTCTCGCCTGACCTGCTTTCTGATTTTTTTTTTAAATTTCAGATTTTCAGCATCTGCAGCTTTAGATTTTCATCAGAATTGGAAACTGAGATGATGTACGAACAAGCTCACTGCCACATCATAGTACTTTGGTTAGAGAAGCAAAGGCGAAGGGAATATAATGGAATGGTTGAAAGCCTCAGGCCTGGAATGTTGGTTAGGTTTCTTTGCTATGTGAGAATGTTGTGTGACTTGCTGAATTCAACAATTCTGTGCATTTGACAACAATTGCAGCGTTTCCAGACTTTCTTGTTCAAAGGAATTGCATTTGTGCAGCAAATAATGAGAGAGGAAAAAAGGGAATTTTTAAAAAATGTGCAGATGCTGAAAGACTGAAATAAAATCTTGAAAAAGCTGGAAATACTCAGCAAGCCAGGCAGCCTCTGTGAAGTTAATATTTCAGCCCAAAAATCCTTTATCCAAATGGATGACAAAAGAAGACAAATTAATTTCAGATTGCAAAGTAAACTAACTTGTTCTCTCGCTTTCCCCTTTTTGACAATTGGTTTGGTATCAGAATTATTCAATAGACAATAGACAATAGACAATAGGAGCTGGAGTAGGCCCTTCGGCCCGTTGAGCCAGCACTGCCATTTTACAGATAATGGCTGATCACTACCATCAGTACCCCTTTCCAGCCTTATCCCCATAACCCTTAACTCCTTCGCCCACTAGAGTCTTATCTAACTCTCTTTTGAACATAATCAGCGAATCTGCCTCTACCACCCTCTATGGCAGAGCATTCCACAGATTCACACTTCTCTGGGTAAAAAAATGTTTTCTCATCTCCGTCCTAAAGGGCCTACCCTATATTCTTAAACTATGCCCTCTAGTCCTCATCTCCCCCATCATTGGGAACAAGTAATCCGACTTCACCCTGTCTATCCCCCTGATGATTTTGTATACCTCAATCATGTCCCCCCTCATCCTTCTAAACTCCATCGGATACAAGTCCAGTTTTTCTAGCCTTTCAGCATATGTCAACCCCGCCATCCCTGGAACTAATCTTGTAAATCTGTGCTGCACACCCTCTATAGCTAGTATGTCCTTCCTCAAAATTGGAGACCAGAACTGGACGCAATACTCCAGGTGGGGTCTCACTAGGGCCCTGTACATCTGCAGAAGGGCGTCTCTGTTCCTATATTCCAATCCCCTCTTTATGAAAGCCAACATGCCATTTGCCTTCTTCACAGCTTTCTGAACTTGCATGCTAGTCTTCAGTGACCGGTGAACAAGTACACCCAGATCCATTTGCTCCTCCCCACTCCCTAGCTTGTCTCCATTTAAATAATACTCAGCTTTCCTACTATTGCCCCCAAAATGGATAACCTCACATTTGCTTACATTGAACATCATCTTCCATTCAGCAGCCCACTCCCCCAACCTGTCCAAGTCCCTCTGCATTTTCCTGACATCCTCCTCACACCCCACATCGCCACCCAGTTTCGTGTCATCTGCAAATTTGCTCAAGTTATTAATAATCCCCTCATCCAAATCATTTACATAAATTACAAACAACTGAGGATCCAATACCGATCCCTGTGGCACTCCACTCGTCACATCCTGCCATCCTGAAAAAGACCCGCTTACCCCAACCCTTTGTTTCCTATTTCCTAACCAATTTCCTATCCATGTCAGCATCTTACCTCCAATACCATGCTCCCTGATCTTGCCCACTAGTCTCCCATGCGGTACCTTATCAAAGGCCTTCTGGAAGTCCAAATACACCACATCCACTGGCTCTCTCAAGTCCACCCTCTTTGTCACATCCTCACATCCCACCGATTCTTTTTCCACAGATGCTGCTGGACTGCTGAGCATTTATGGAAATGTTCCTCTTGGACCAGTATGGATTTAAAGGCTTAATGGCCAAAGACTATCTGTGAGGAATTTTCCTATTACTTCCAGGATGATACAAAGGTCTTTGACAATTAAATAATCTTGAAGGATCGTAATAGAGCAAATTCTGGCCATCCTATTGCAGGAAGGATATAGGGGCTTTGGAAAACATGTAGAAGAGGTTCACCAAGGTGCTAGTAAAACACAAAAGTCTGCAGACGCAGTGATTGAAGTAAAACACAGCACTGGAGAAACTCAGCAGGTCAAACATTGTACTTCATACAGGATACATAGCCGAAGTTTCGGGCTTGAGATCTTCATCAGTAAAATGTTTGCAGGTGATCAAACAAAATGGTGGGGGGTAGTTGGGCAGGAGGAAGAACACAGGTCAACAGGCAGGGAAGGAATGCACATGAGGAAATGGGAGAGGGGGGATGGCTCTGCGGATGGAGAGGGAAGGTGGTGGTGAGCTGGAGGAAAGAAGACACAGGGTTGAGAAATAGAGGGAGGAAGGGGAAACTGAAGGTTAGAGAGTACCTTGACAGTATTGTTCCTTCAATTTACGGGTGGCCTTGGATTGGCAGTGATGCCAAATATTCCTGGATTGGAGGGCATGGGCTATAATGAAAGGATGAGCAATTTTGGGTTGTCTTTCTCTAGAGAGTCAGAGGCTGAGAGGAGACCAGACATGTTTATAAAAATATGAGAGGCATGTATATCGCAAAGAGTCAGAAACTTTTTCCCAGTGATGACATGCATTAAAGATGAGGAGGGGAAAGCTTAAAGGAGATGTGCGGGCATGGAGAGCTATGGATTATGTGCAGGCAAAAGAGATCTGCATCATGGATATTATGGGCTGAAGGGCCTGTTCCTGTGCTGTGCTGTTCTGTGGTCTAATTATAGCTGCCAGATTGTGTGGAGGATTCTCCTGTACAAATTAAGCGAGTATGAATGAACACATTCTTCTTTGGGCTGATTGATGGAGAGATTGGCATTGGTCAGGTCAATGGGCATAATGTCCCTGCTGTTCTGGGCATCGTGGGAAGGAGTGTTCCACACCAGCTTTTGGAGAATGCCTGCCTTGTACATGTATGTGCACCTTGACATGCTTGAATTGTTTGATGCTTATTGGGGGAAGGGGCTGGACTCCTGCGGGCTCTTCCACGAGCAAACCCTGAGCCATGAGACATACTATATCCACATTGGGATCACATGTATTAGGTAATCTCCAACAATGCAACATTTCCACACTTGTCCTGTCTTTAGCTCAGGGGTGCAGTGCTGCAGAAGCTCCTCTCCAACACCTCAAGAGGGAGCTCCGACATCTCATGGGGGCTACTCCAGGCACGTCAGGTGGAAGCTCCAGCACCTCCATGTCATTGTTTTTGGTGAGCTCCTGCACCTAAAAATAAAATTAGCACCGCATCACTGTTTCAGCTGATCCACCAGGGTGAGGACAGCTTGATTCCACTCCAGCTCTATCAGTTCTCAGAAAGCTGGTGAGGGATCCAAGGATTTTCTCACAGGAAGGTGGTGAATGGATCCAAGGATTTTACCATGGTAAGTTGATGAGGGATCCAAGGATTTTCTCACAGGAAGGTGGAGAGTGGATTCAAGGACTTTACCACAGGAAGTTGGTCAATAGATCCAAGGACTTTACCATGGTAAGTTGATGAGGGATCCAAGCAGGAAGCATTTAGCCAGACGGGGATCTGTTTGAGAGGTTTTGTACTTTAGCCATTTCTGCACAGCTTCTGCATGCTCTCGTCCAAGAGTCAGGACCTACTCACCACTTTCTCCATTTCGACCTGTCGTGGGGTAGGAGTTCTGAGGAATTAGTGACACCTGTCACCTTATTTCAAGAAGATTTTGAGAGCATTGCCTTGTCCTCTTAGAAACAATAATTCTTTTCACTTTTCCATCTCTTGTCAGCCAACATTTTGTGCTTGAGTCTGGGAATATCAGAATAAAGGGTTTCATCTGTGTCTTGCCCGCAGCTCAGAAGGGAGACCTGCGTGCACCACACGTGCTCATGAGCCTTTGACAGTGAAAAATTCCTGAGGCTGAGACTTGCAGTTGGAAGTCCCTGAGCAGGGGAGTGGGCAGGAAAGCATTGTCCCAACAGTACACAGAGGGGACAAAAAAAAAACCACCTCGCCAGGTGCTTCCCTTTTGGATGTGGTGCTGTGCTGTTCGTTGTTTGGAGCAGGGATCCTCTCGGCCTCAAGGAGGCTCCACGTCCCTCTGTAACCCTCGCTGCATCACTTCAGAATTCTGCAATTCAAACACTCGTCCACTTGTGGCAGGACCTCCCACAAGCCTTGAGACGTCAATGAGCTAATTTCACCATCGTGGCAAATCACAAATGAACAACCAAAAAAAACATTAAACATTAATAATATACAAAAATACATTTAATGTTTTACACACAGTCTGGCACACGACATCATAAATATTAAACATATGCAGATCCTTTTATAACTCAGAATGTTATTACATGATTATTACAATGCAGTTACAGCCTAATGTCACTTGTAAGTGACATGAAGCATCAACTGCCTCCATGGAACTTAAACCTGCCTGTTTAAACCTGCTGCTATTTTGCTTTTGTCTCTTCCTTTGAAAGCTTCTTGCGGAAAGTCTAATTATCTCTCCTTAAATGCCTCTCTCCCACTCTCTCCTCGCAAATGACACTCCTTCAAACCCATTTATTTGCCTCTGTTGTCCATCAAATTGCAGTATTTCCATGATGCAGAAGAAGGCTATTTGGTCCTTTGAGTCTATGCCAACCCTTTGTGGTATCATTTATTTCCTCGTATAATCCTGCTTTATTTCCTGAATATCCTACTATAGCTTGCTCTGGGACATTAAACGTGCTGCAGAAATGAAAATTGTTATTTAAAGAGGTATGTGAATGAAGATATTTCTTGCGTTGTTCCATACTTGTGGCTACTGTTAGTAGCAAACTAACAATACGTTTCCAAGTTATATTCCATCAACACATCTGTTATGGAACCTGGCCACAGAACAGTTTATCCTCCGTCCCATCACTGAGCAAATTCCCTTTTTATTGCTTAGGGCAGCTTGGTTTCTGCATGATCATGTTCCAGATTGTTGAGACAGACCTGTTATTTTAATAAAATATTCCATTGCCTTGATAATTGAGAATATTATCAGCCAGATGTGTGTTACAGTGGGGCTTTTCCAGATTTGCAAAGATGACGAATTAAACAGAGAATGATCCTTATCATCTCTGCTTCCAATGAAGAAATTATATTTCAATAGCGCGACCTGAGGCAATGAGTATTGTAAGAAGCAAGCTGGCCAATTTCAACACAGTCGACCCCTGCAAATTGCAAGGGGTTAAATTAACCGTCATTTGCTTTTGTTGTTGGTGGAGGGATAAATACTGAGCAGAAGCCAAGTCAGAAATCGATAAAGGGTCCTGACCCAAAACGTTGACTGAACATTTGCACCCATGGTTGCTGCCTGACCTGTTAAGTTCCTCCAGCATCTTGGTGTTATTCTGGGGAGAACTCTCTACTCTGTGAAGTAGTTATTTGAGATCTTTCATCTCGTCTGGGTAGAGCTGATGAGACCTAGTTTTAACATTGTGGCAGAGAACAGTATCTCTGACAATACAGGGCCCCACATAAAATGCAGGGGCAGCAGATTAAATTTCATGTTCAGGTTTCCAAAGTGGGCCTCGAACCCGTTGCCTTCCAACTCAGGAAGCAGACATGCTGCAACAATGATGGAATTGCTGCATCCATTTGAAAATACTGGAATACATCTTGGTTTAAGCTTCTTCACTCCTGGGTGAGGAGAATTTAAGAACAGTAGGAGGTCAAGCTTTCAAGAGGTCAAGCATCATGGCAGGCAGGTAAAGAGATAAAACCTGCATTTCTCTAGCACTTCATCACCCCGAGGCACCCCAACCTGCTTTGTCCTTTCTGACGGTTAAGCAGCAGGTGCTTTGAGCACAGCAAGATCCAGCAAAGAAGTTGGGGGAGGGAGTAAATGTCGCTCCTGTTTCTCTTCCAAATAGTGGGGCCTTTCACATCTGTCTGTGAGAGCGGATAACACTGGGCCTCATCTGATGGGGCTGCGCTCCCTCAGGGATGGTCAGCTTGGATTATCTGCTGCATTACTCTGGAGCAAACTCAGGGTCGCTATGTTGAGGAGGAGCATCTGACCTCTCTCCTGGGTCCACACTGAGGCTTTATCCTTCAACCTAAATTTGGGCCATGCCTTATTTTTATATAACCCTGCCCAGAAAAACTGCTGAAAATGAAAAAGAAAATGTTGGGAATACTTGTGGCCTGCTGGATGCTTCCAGCATTCCTGAACGTTTCAATAATTCACATTTTGTATCAAGAATTTTTTTCAGAAACATGGTGAGCATTTGGGTATGCCTGATGCAAAAAATAAATCTTAGAACATAGAACATTACAGCCCAGTACAGGCCCTTCAGCCCATGAAGTTGTGCCGACTGATAAATGCCTACCTAAACAAAACTAAATCCTCTCTTCCCCAAAATCCTCTACTTTCCTTGCATCCATGTGCCTGTTGAAGAATCTCTTAAATGCCCCTATTGTTTCAGCCTCCACCACCACCCCTGGCAAGGCATTCCAGACACCCACAACTCTTTGTGTAAAAAAAAAACCTACCCCTGATGTCTCCCCTAAACGTTACTCCCTTCACTTTGTACAGATATCCTTTGGTGTTTGCTACTCCTGCCCTGGGAAAAAGGTACAGGCTTTGTGGCCAGTGGCCAATCAAGTAGGTGGTAATCGATGATAGAAGAATAGGGAGTGGGATGGGGTCGATGGGAATATGTGAGAATGTGCTGTAGGGAAATGAATTGATAGAATGATCTGAGCTAGCATACACTCAATGGGTCAAATAAGTATGAGAAATATCAAGAAGTTCATCCATTTGACTGACCTCTTGGCCACAATCTGCCCTTGATATCTGGTTTCCTGATGTTTGGTGAGCATTGCAGGGGGGGGGGGGGGGGGAGGAGTAGGGGAGAGGATTGGTGGCACAACAGGGTTGCCCCCATGCCAGCTAAGTTGAAGGAAAACGTTTCACCTGAGCTCAGGTAGCAGCAGGTGGCGTTGAAAATCCTGGACCACCGGACACAAGCGCAGCACTGAATATTCGTCAGCCCCTGACCTCTGCTTGGGGAAGGGGATGGATTGATTGTGAAGATGAAAGAATGGGCGAGGGTCTGCCCTTGGGGACTGGCACCTACTCCATCCAGCTGTTCCTGCCAGTGTCAGCTCTGATGTGCCAGATCCACAGCAGATAGCGTTGTTTTGCAAGCTCCATGTCATGGCTTCTTGCTGACTGAGGCTCCACCTCCCTCTCTCTCTCTCTCTCTCTCCCTCTCTCTCTCTCTGTGTCTGTGTGTGTGTGTGTTTGAGAGATGTTGATTCTGCCTCGCACTGCCAAGACAGCCAAGATTCTCTCACTGCGAGAGGCAGCCAGCGCGTACAGTACGGTGACAGTTCAAGAACAATTGCCGTATGCACAAGCCGACCCACTCCTGTCAGGGACACTAGTTCCTTGGAGCTCAGCGCACTGCTATGGACCTTTTCGAGTTCGACTTCTTCAGAGACTGGGAACTGGAACAATCGTGGTAGGTCTCTCTCTCTCTCTCTCTCTCTCTCACTCTCCTTTTGTTTTGAATGAGGTTCCTTCATGCATTAGTTCAAGCTTCTATCGTCTCCGCTGTTCCTGGCGCCTGTCTCAGCCGTTGTTACTGTGGAAAGCTGATAGATTGCACCCTTCCCTGCGAGTCCCACTGGCTGCACGCTGGCCTTCTGGACGGCTACATTTTTTTTGCCACACTGATTTTGCTGGAAGGTTTTCTTTGTGTTGTATTTTATTTTTTTTTTGCAAGAGCCTTGTGCACATAACGCACCAGAGACACCTAGTGACATTCAGCACTGACAGGTTTAAGTTTGCATCTGAATATCCCTGAGTGATGTTTTCAATGAACGTGGGGGAACTGCTCTGGCTTTTTGAGGTCACTCCTCTCCCATACACGTTTTTGTTCTCCAACATGCCAAACCCTAGCTGGCTTAGATCTGTCCCCCTATAGTTGCAAAGGTTGGAACATGCAGGATGAATGATTGAATGATCATAGTTTTGTCTGCTTGAAAACTTTCAGTTGACAGGGAATTTCTTCCCTTTTCCTCCAAAATGCCTTCTTGCAACTTCGTGAGGGTGAAACTTGCCTCAGTGTCTTGCGTCTCTTAATGTGGGCATTCCATTAATACTTTGTGTCATATTTTCATTGTTAATGCACGGCAAAGATCAGTCTGGATCTTCAGGAGAGGGTCATTTGAGGGTCTTCCAAGAAGTTAAGGCGATGCTCTATTACTGGGGTAGGTGTGGGGTCCCGTCATGACACAGTGGTCCTGCAGGAATCAACTGTGGAATGTGCTTCGACCATCAGCGTCCTGGCTTGAGTTGGACTGGGGAACACTTTGGAATCCACCTGGAAACCAGTGTGGACAAAGTGGACCCCTCTGGATCCACTGATAAATTTCCTGAGTTGACCTGATTTGCTGCTTCATTTGGCTGCTTTGGAGTGATGGTAGTTCCCACTGTTCCTACTCCCTCCTGACCAACCCCACACCAACTCGAACAGAAATTGGGCATCTATGCCCATTCAACCTCCTCAAGCTGAATAGCCTTTACCTGCTCGACAGAATTTTGTGCACAAATAGCTTACTGCCAAAATGTCATCAAAGGTGCTAAGGGCAGCACCAATAGAGTAACTGCCTCATAGTGTTCGAGACGCTAGGTTCAATTCCTATGATGGCTGCTGTCTATACAGAGTTTGCATATTCTCTTTGCAACTGCATATGGGTTCCCCCCCGAGTGCTCCAGATTTCTCCCACATCCCAAAGGCGTACAAGTTGGTGAGGTAATTGGCCACTGTAATTTACTCCTAGCATGTAGGAGAGTGCCAGATTCTGATGAGGTGGAGAGAATAATGAATTCAGATCCATGTAAATGAGTGGTGGGCAGCATGGACTTGATGGGCCACAAGGCCTATTTCTGTGCTGCTTTTCTTTTCATTTGCAACTCTGGTGACTTTGTCAACATTGGCTGAGAATCTGCCAGTGCTAAT